>NW_012267220.1:5938021-5950001 GCF_000151885.1 Dipodomys ordii | reverse complement strand
TTCTTTGTTGCTTTGTATGTCCCTCCCCCACAGTATAACCCCTGCTTTCACTGTATTTGATGTCGGTATAATTTGTGGAGGGGAAGGGGAAAAACAAATCATTTAAATAGGGATACAAGGTGGACCGATTGCAACAATGAGATGTACAAGTCGTTATGTTGAAAACGAACTTTACAACTTCGGTGGGGGGGAGGGAGGATTGGGTGGGTGGCAGAGGGAGGATGGGAAGGGATGGGAAGGGGAAACAAAGGAGGAGCCTAAAATGCTTGATAAGAAATGTACTCATTATTTTGCCCATGTAATTGTAACTCCTCTGTACAGTATTTTCACAATAAAAATTTAAAAAATTAAGAGGTGTCTTGAAGTCCGGATCCATAGGAGAAAAACCCACCAAAGCATACCCAGGGCCTGCATCCAAGGATCAAATTGGGTCCTGGATCTCTAGAAGCTAGCTCAGAGCCTGGGGAAGATCTAGAAGCTGAGTAGGTCTGTGGAAGCAGCCTGACATTTGAAATCATAAGGGCCACTGGGCTAAAATGCTGGCCTAGCACCATGGTGGACATTTAGCATGGATGTGCAAAAGCAGGTCTGAGCCCACAGGGGTAGACTTGGGTCCTGGCTCCTTGGTATGAGACTGGTACCTGAAGCCCCATGTGCTGTTCTGTAGGTCTGGCCAATGAGGAGTGATCTGGCCTCAAGTTCAGTCCTTGAAGCTCAGATCTAAGATGGCTTGAGCCACCCAAGCACCTACACCGGTTCCTCCTAGTTTCAGGGGCTGAGGGTCTCGTAATGGACACAATTTTACAGCAATGAGAATTCCTTTTTGCTATTCCCTTTGTGCTACACCAGGACCAGCAGATTAAGAGCCACCTTCATACTTCATTTAAAGGAAAAGATGAAATATTCCTGACAAGAAAACTGAAACCAGCATTTTAGACTCTAGTCTCAATCTTTAGAAGTTCTACTTATCAGATCCAGCCTCTTGTCCCTGTATGCCAAAGAACAAGATATACTAACAAGTACAGTAAGGAGATCTATTACATGCAGTCATGGGAAGACATCTCTTCAGTACATTTTCAATCATCCTTGCATTACAGACATGAGCTATAAAGAACTAGGGAAGAAACAGAGATATACAGAATTATTAAGCAATCATACTCAAACTGTAGTCAAGTTGATTGTTATTTTAGTCATTTTAAGGGGAAGGATTCCAGAGAAGCTATTTCACTGCCATTAGTAATCAAGATAAACAAGTCATCATTGCCTGGCAGATGAGGCCATCTGTCCTGAGGAAGCTCTCTGTTCCTTAGGGGTGGCTGTGGCTCACTAGCTGTCAGTGATCAGTCTTGATTCCAAGCTGATGGCAGTGGATGCTGATGACTTAGAGCAAAGACACGTAAAAAATGGAGGCAGATATAAAGCTTTTCTTATTAAGTCATTTGCCCAAGTAAGTAGTCAGTATTCTTAAATCGAAGCTTTTAAGCACTTTTTACTGAATTGTTCCCTCTATTATTCTATAATACTGCACTATTTCAAAAAAAGTCCTATATTCACAGAATAAGCATGGTGTATTTAAAATGTAAACCCCATTTATTATAATGTTATTTAGTGTGCTTTTTTGCTATTATCATTATTTCTTTCTAAATGTCAGTCTCCTCGGTTCTTCTCTATTCTACACGGGAACTATGAATCAACATACACACACACACACACACACACACTCGCTGGCCCTGGATTCATCCGTCCATGCAGAATTCAGAATTCAAGAGGCCAAAATGACACAGAACAATGCCTGTTTAAACCCATAGTACAGCATTTATACATAAAAAGAAACAAAAACTTATTTGCTGCATGTCAAACCCATACTCTACATCAACTTCCCTCAGAACTCCCCATCCAAACTTACTTATTTTATTTATTTTTATTTGTACTGTTATCATAAAGGTGATATTTAGAGAGGTTACAGCTACATCCGTCAGGTAATGGGTACATTTCTTTTTGAACAGTGTCATCTCTTCCCTCATTTTCTCCCGTTTTCCTCTCCTGACTCCCCCACAAGTTGTATCATTCACTTTCAACAGTGTCTAGTGAGTAGCACTGCTGCATTTGTTCACCCTTTGTTCCACCATTTCTGCACCTCCCCTTACCATCCCCAACATAGATGGACTTACATATAAGACAAAAGGTACAAAAATCATAAACAGCAACAAAGGAAGGGGGATAAAAAGCAAAATAACTCAGAGCCTCTTGTTGTAAACGAGCAAGTTAAAATACGATCTTTTGCACTTCAGGAGCATTGGGTACAGACCTCATTTCAGTTTGCTTTTGATTCAACCATGCTCACACTGTCATTTTTCCTACCCCAAATCATCACTGATATACTTCCAAATATTCTCCAAATATTCATTCCCTTTTACATAAACACAACTGGCCTTGGTTTTAAAATCTGAAGTCTCTGAAGAGGACACAATCCACCAAAATGTGTCAACAGGAGATGAGGTTGGATTTTGGTCTGTGGGTTGTATTTCCCTTCGTCCTCTGTGGCCTGCTCAAGTCCCTTCCCATCCTGCCACAATGCAGCCATAAGATGAGCATCCTTCTCCATATTTGTCCAGTTTTATCATAGTTACGTCATTTTCCTCAGTTTAAAGTTCCCATCGCCGTTATGTGAGAACTGTGACAAGCAAAAAGCCTCGTGTGGAGACTAGAGCATCCTTAATGTGGCTTTCAGAAAGCATCGCTTTTAAATCCCTGTTGCTTGACTGCCATCTAAAGACGAGATACACCAAACTTAACCAAGCTAAGTGAGCATCTTCATGGGTTTATTTTTTTTTCTCTAACCCTTTGACAAAAAGGAAGACATTTTAAACAAGAAACGGAGAAAACATGTACATGTGGCGCTGGGCTGGCACTATTAATCCAGTTCTCACAAAACAGTTTGTAGCACTTAGGTTTCTAAGGAGAAGTGAGACTGTTAATGATAGCAATCTGCTTGCCATTCGATTTATTTTATGGATTCCTCATGAAAATATACTTCAAGGGAATGCTGTTATTATATCTGTATATTCACAATGCCATAATTAAGACTGAGTAGTGTTTCCATTAAATTCTCCAGCTTGCTTGAGGTTTATTTCCTCCCACTTCATAAGGTTTCATCATAAAACAGATTTCTGATGCTCTCTGTGCAGTTCTTGTTACATTAATATGGATAATACTAGACAAGAAACTTCACCGGCTTTATAAAACGCCCTGCCACCAAGTTATACCATGTAGAAGCTTCAAAAAAACCTGAATGTACAGAGAAATCAAATCATTTCTTTCAGAATATCACCATGAGGTATCCTCTATTTATATCCACCAACTACAATGATTTCCTTCCGGTTTACCATAGACACACCTAAAACAATTGGTATAGACTTTTACATTTGTCCTCAGAATCATCTGTGTATTAGTCAAGAGCCAAGGAGTCAAAACTTGAGCTTAACTGAATTCTTGAACATTTTTCCAACAGGATTTTTGTCTGTCACAGTTCCCAAACAATGGTGATGAGAGTTTTAAAGTCAGGAAACTGGCATAAGTAAACTATGACAGGATGAGCTATAATTGGATGAATACACAGAAAGAGTAATGTCATAAGGCTTACATGAAGGAAATGAGCATGGGATATGAAATTGCCCTGGCAGATGAATTGAAAACCACGGACTAACTTTTAATCGCATTCTAAGTCACCAGGTATCAGGCTACTGTTCATTGCCTACATTATATCAAGATTTGGGGGGTTGAAAACAGGACAGGAATGGTGACTCACACCTGTAATTCCAGATACTCAATAAGCAGAAATAGGGAGGCTCCTAGTTAAAGACCAACATAGACAAAAAGTTAAGGAGTCCATATCTCAATCAATGGGCTAGTGATACATTCCTATGATGCCAGGCAGAGGAGGCACAAATAGGAGGCTCATGATCTGGGGCTGGCCCTAGGCAAAAATATAAGATCTGTGAGACACTAAGTTCAACCTTCAGTTTCTTACCCCACCCACCCCTGTCTCTCACAGAAGAAACAGCCAAGATGAGCTAATGTGAAAGTAGATGAGAGAAATTGAGTATTTGGAAGCTATAGAAGCAAATCTGTGGCCAGGGGAAATAAATAACATATGAATATTCTACTACTAGATTTCTTTTCCAAAGACTTTAGCCTATTTTAAAATACAATCCTATGGAAACTAAAATAACACCAGCTGTGAAATGCTCTAGTATATATACTAGTTGTTACGATCAAGTCCAGGTAAATTTAGGAGAAGTCTGGCTACTTTTGATAGGAGGCAGCAAACTTATTCTTAAAAGTCCACATAATTACTGTTCTTAACTCTGTGAACAATTTGGCCCTAACTTCTGACCTGTCCGTGTGGCATGGAAATTGACGAATAGCATGTCTTCATTCCAACTATCCTGCATTGGTGACAGTGGTTCACACCTGTAGTCCCAGAATTGAGGAGGTTGGAACAGGTTTGTAAGTTTAAAGCCAGCCTGGGCTACATAATAAAAAAATGTGATAAAAATGTTGAATTTATAGAAGCACAAAAACAATGGTGACGGCTAGGAGCTGTATGCAATTGTCAGGATGGAGATGCCAATCAAAGGGTACAAAGTTCCAAAGACATGTTCTACAGCACTGTGACTACAGTTAATGTATAGCATCTGTGGATATGAACAGTTAGTAAGTTCTCATTCCCCACAAAAAAAATGATCATTTATGAGATAATGAGTACATTAACTATCTTGTTCTAATTTATTTCATAATATATACATATCACAGAATATCATGTTACATATCATATGTATATGCAATATTTACTTGTCAATGATACCTTAATAAAGCTGGGAAAGAGAAAAAATAATCTTGATCTTGCCCAAGATAAATGATTGGCAGGATATGAACTCTAAATATTAACAGCTACCCAAGTGTCCACGGACTAAAAACTTATTGTAGGAGCTATGGGCATAAATGCTACAGAAACTTTTCTCTCCCTTTTTTCATTTTTAACTGAATCTACCATTGACCAACTTAAAATGCTTGCAGGAATACTTACCTTTTATCAGACAGTGAAGAATTTGACTTATTAGTTGACCGTTGAGAGGATGCCTTCGAAGTATGTATTTTGTCCTTGGTCCCATCTCTCTCTTTCTCTCCCTTTCCTGGCCACCAGGACCTAAGTGATCTTCCTTAAACCAGGCCTTTCTGCCAAGATGCTTCAGCCTTGCCTGGGAGCAGCGGAGCCAGGTGGCAGTGGACTGAAGCCACTGAAACAGCACTAAATACATCAACGCTCCTTTCAGGTGTGTTTCACTCAGGTATTTTGCCATGGCAATGAAAGTGAGTAACACACATATGTCAGTCTGTTTCCTATTATTATAACTATGTATTTGAAGCTGCTTATATGTTCAGAAAAGGGGCATGCTAAACATAAAAGGGATCCAAATAGGGAAAGATGAAGTAAAACTCTCCCCTTTTGCAGATGACATGATCTTGTATTTAAAGAATCCCATGGACTCCACTCCCAAATTACTCAAGCTGATTCAAAACTTTGGCAAAGTAGCAGGGTATAAAATTAACCGTCAAAAATCAATGGCTTTTCTGTATGCCAACAATGAGAAAAGCATGGCTGAAATTAAGAAAGCAACTCCATTCGTAATAGCCCCACAAAAAAAATAAAATACCTAGGAATTAACTTAACCAAAGAAGTGAAGAACCTCTATGACGAAAACTTTAAAAACCTGAAAAAGGAAATCAAAACAGAACTTAGAAAGTGGCAAAAACCTCCCATGCTCCTGGATTGGAAAGATTAACATCGTGAAAATGGCAATACTTCCCAAGGCTATCTACAAATTCAATGTGATACCTATCAATATTCCAACCTCATTCTTCAAGGAAATAGAGGCAATCCAAAAATTCATATGGAACAATAAAAGACCCCGAATAGCAAAAACACTCCTTAACGGAAAGAACACTGCTGGAGGAATATCAATACCAAATTTCAAACTCTACTACAAAGAAATAGTAATCAAAACAGCTTGGTACTGGCACAAGAACAGACCTCAGGACCAATGGAATAGAACTGAAAACCCAGAAATGAACCTACAGACCTTATAGCCATCTAATCTTCGATAAGGGAGCTAAAAAAAATAGGATGGAAGAAAGACAGCCTCTTCAGTAAATGGTGCTGGCAAAACTGGTTAATCATTTGTAGAAAACTAAAGCTAGATCCTTATATCTCACCCTGCACCAGAATCAACTCCAAATGGATCAAAGACCTCGAAGTTAAAACAGACACTCTGAAAACATTACAGGATGTAATAGGAGAAACCCTAGGTCTCCTTGGCACAGGCCGAAATTTTCTTAATAGAGACCCTGAAACACAACAAATCAAAGAAAGGTTGGACAAATGGGATTGCATGAAATTGCAGAGCATCTGCATGGCAAAGGACACAGCTAGCCAGATCAATAGAAAGCCCACGGATTGGGAGAAGATCTTCACTAGCCATACAACAGACAAGGGTCTCATATCTAAAATATACTTGGAACTCAAAAAATTAAATCCCCCAACAACAAATCCTCAAAGAAACAACTGCCCAATAAATAAGTGTGCTAAAGACTTACAGAGAAACTTGTCTGAAAAGGAAAGAAAGATGGCCAAAATGAAGAAATGCTCAACCTCCCTAACCATAAAAGAAATGCAAATCAAAACAACATTGAGATACCACTTCACCCCAGTTAGAATGGCTAAAATCAAGAACTCTAACAACAGATGCTGGAGGGGATGTGCACAGAAGGGAACCTTACTTCATTGTTGGTGGAAGTGTAAACTTGTTCAACCACTTTGGAAAGCAGTATGGAGGATCCTCAAAAGACTTCACATAGAGCTCCCCTATGATCCAGCAATACCACTTTTGGGCATTTACCCAAATGATCACAAACAAGACCACACTAAAGCTACCAGCACAACTATGTTTATTGCAGCATTATTTACCATAGCTAAGATCTGGAACCAACCCAGATGCCCCTCAGTAGATGAATGGATCAAGAAAATGTGGTATATATACACAATGGAATTCTATGCCTCCATCAGAAAGAATGACATTGCCCCATTTGTTAGGAAATGGAAAGGCTTGGAAAAAATTATGTTAAGTGAAGTAAGCCAAGCCCAAAGAAACACAGGTCCCATGGTTTCCCTTATTTGCAATATCTAGTATATGTCTGAGTCAAGCAGAAAAGGTCAGATAATGTGATGTTAGGAAAATGAACCCTTAGATATGTATTTAAATGTTTTTTTTCTTTCATGCATTTGTTTCTAACGCATTTATAAGATTACTTCTTTGTTGCTTTGTATGTCCCTCCTCCACAGTATAATCCCTGCTTTCACTATATTTGATGTCGGTATAATTTGTGGAGGAGAAGAAGAAAAACAAGTCGTTTAAGGATACAGGTGGACCCGTTGCAAGAATGAGAAGTACAAGTTGTCATGTCGAAAATGAACTTTACAACTTTGAGGGGGTGGGGAGGATTGGGGGGGCGGGGGGAGGCTGGGAAGGGATGTGAAGGGTAAACAAAGGAGGAGGCTGCAATGCTTGGTAAGAAATGTACGCATTATCCTGCCCATGTAATTGTAACTCCTCTGTACAGTATGTTCACAAATAAAATAAAAATTTTTTAAAAAAGAAAAAATTCTCTGTCTTTCTGTGTTTCTAGTTTGAGTATAAAGTTTAGAAATGATTAATTTCTTTCCTTTTCCTATTTTTTCTAGTGCAATGACATCTAGAGGCAAAGGGGTGCTGAATCAGAACAAAACTGTTCAGCCACTTTTAAAACTTGAGGCATACCTCCTGTCTTTTCTGTATAATAAAGCATGTGTGACTTCCAAGGATATCAGCATGACAAGAAAGCACATGTCACACGAGAGTCTTAAATATATTGATAGACTTATAGACCTGCGAGGTCCGTGTTCTATGTCATCCTTGATGAAACATCTACAAAAGTAGTTTCATGTATCAATGATTAATCATTGTTAGATCTGTTTTTAAAGGTTAATATAAATATATATACACGTAGATATGTAGATATGTATATATAGGATGTGTATAAACATATATATATTTGAGATTCTTCCTATTTGAGAGTCTTTGCTTACAGATCATTCAATTCCTCGCCAAGTACAATTTATCTATTGCATTGCTACTTATATTTTTCTCCAATCACATGCACACACATACACACACACACACTCACACACACACACACCTCATATTAAAGTTCTTCACCCAAATATGAAATGGCTAGCCAGGCATATTGTGCGCATCTGTGGTCCCAGCACTTAGGAAGTCAAGCAAGTAGATCTTGAGTTCAATACCATCTTGAGTTCTGTAGGACTTAAGTAATCTTATTGGGAGACAGCAAGGGAAGGAGTGACATTGTTCAAATAGAAATGTACTCATTACCTGATTCTCTTTTTTAAAAAAGAAAATAATAATATTACTACATTGTCTAGTTTAAAACAAATTTCCTATGAATATTATAAGCATCAAACATAACTGATATAAAAAAGGATTTCTACCTTCCAAGAAATGACCTTTATGACACTTCTCCCAGGCTGCACAGCCTAACATACTAAGAATTTCGTTCGGTGAACATTTATGTGTCTTGGAAGATCCCTATCAGAGCCTCTTTCTCCGTGAAAACTTCTTTTACTTCCTCAATAGTCAATGTCCCTCCATCTCTCCTGTGTATTTTGCATGTGTTTTCTCATGAATCTGCCTTTCTCGCTAGAATGTTTCCCTCCAACTGTACTCTACCTTGTTTGTCTTGCATTTCTTCACATCTAGCCCATTGCTTAAGGTAACTCAACCTCTCTTTAAAGTGCATTTTTGTGTTTGATAGGCATGCAAAAGTATGTTCAAAGTAAAGTCTTGTTTTTTAGAAATTCTTTGGTGGACCCATTGCAACAATGAGATGTACAAGATGCTGTGTCAAAACACGAACTTTACAACTTTGAGCCGGGGAGTGTAGTGGTGGAGATGGGAGGGCAGGGATGGTAGGGGAGAAACAACGGAGGAGGAAGCAGCAATGTTTGATAAGCAATATACTCATTACCTTGCTCATGTAATTGTAACCCCTCTGTATGGTATTTTCACAATTAAAAACTTACTTAAAAAAAAAAGAAATTCTTGGGCTGGGAAGGTGGCTCAAGTGGTAGAGCGCTAGCCTTGAGCTGAAGAGCTGAGGGACAGCGCCCAGACCCAGAGTTCAGGCCCCAGGACCGGACCCAAAAAAAAAAATTCTTTCCCAAAACCAGAAAAGATTTAAAAATAACCATCACAAGCAACATAATGCTGTGAACTAACAGTTGATACGTATCTTTTTCTATTCATCTGAGCTTTTCAACAGATTGGTATATGCCTCACTGGTAATTCTGAACGTCTACCTCTGGATTTCTTGTGTGTATTGCTGTAAGAATTTCTAGTATTATCTGTTGCACAGCTAAGCGAATGAAATGTTATACGACGCCCCATCATCCGTACCCATAAGTTTACCAGCTTCTGTAGTGACTGTCACATGTGTTAGAACTACTGCAATTGAATTCTGCTCTCCATGCCTAACCTTTAAGATGGCTGAACACAAACAAAGCCAAGGGCAAAGCCGAAACGTTGGAGAAACACCAAGTTGTCATTTGAATGCTGCTTGTGGATTGGAGGTGGTGTGGATGTCAGAATCCTCACCACAGAATCAATTGCTTCCTCTCAACACTTTGACAGATCTGGATGAGTCCTCTGCCTTCCAAACTCTTTCTCATGCTTTAAATCTGATGTGGGGTGGGTTGGGGTAGGGGGTTTGAATCAAGTATGCTTCACAATACAGGGCCATAAAAGTGAACTTTGGTGCAGTATATTGATGGGAAATTGTGAACCAGGCCCCAGACATGTGAAAAGAGACATTAAGAATGCAGATGAGACATCATTGCAGAAACCCTAAATACAACAGTGTATTAAGCACATGAAGAAGTAGCTGTTGAGGTGGCAGGCAAAAAGCACCGAAAACAAAGCCAAACATAACTGCCATGTTTCTTAGCCATAGAAAATGCACCATGGTTTCTCTTATTTGAAATAACTAGTATATGTCTGAGACAAGCAGAAATGATCAAATCAGTTGATGTTAGGTGAAATGAACCCCAAGATAAGGACTCAAAAGTTTTTTCTTTCTTGCTATTGTTTTTAACATATTTATAAGATGATTTTTGTTACTTTGTATGTCCCTCCCCCACAGTATAACTCCTGTTTTCATTGTATTTGATGTTGGTCTAATTTGTGGAGGGGAAGGGAAAAAACAAATTGTTTAAATAGGGTTACAGGTGGACCCATTGCAATAATGAGATGTACAAGACGTTATGTCGAAAAACGAACTTTACAACTTTGGCAGGGTTGGGGGGAGTGCGGGGTAGGGGCGGGGGGAAAGGAGATGGGAGGGCAGGGTTGGTAGGAGACAAAGGAGGAGGCAACAATGCTTGATAAGAAATGTACTCATTACCTTAATCATGTAATTGTAACCCCTCTGTACGGTATTTTCACAATAAAAGAAAAGAAAAGAAAAAAAGAAAGTACAGACACGCACCTCCAAGTTTCCTTGGTGTCCACGCAGCCAAGGTGCTGTCTCACTGAAGAATTAAATCAGATCCAACACCCCATGTTGCATCCTAGTTTCGGCTTGTTGAGCCGCTCACGACTAATACTGATGAGAGACGAGCCCTTTCCACTGCTACCTCAAAACTATGCACACACAAAAATCTGCTCTGCTGTGCTTTCCAGCCCTGCCTAGCTTCCCATCAGAGAAACGGAACTCCAGCTACTTGACTGACTTTTCATATTGAATCTTGAGGAATCAGAGATGCTTCATGCATCTGCAACACTCAAGGAAATAAAATTGCTCACACTTGGCCTGTTTGATATCTGGATTCATAGCCCTTTCATTTTAACATAATTCATTACTTTGCTTCATATTTTATTTCCTTTGGTCTTGATTCAGAGGCCAGGACTTCAATCTCTTTAACCTCAAAAACTTACCATCTATGAAAATTCCCATTCTTTCAAAGCATAAAATTAATGCCAAGGTGTTTGTGTGTGTATATGTGTATGTGTGTGTGTGTGTGTGTGTGTGTGTGTGTGTGTGTGTGTTGTAGACTTTTAGTTCCATGCAAGACTGAATTTTAGTGAGTGTTGTTTTGAAAATGGGTTTTGTCATTACAGGATGGAATAGGAGAAACCCTAAGTCTCCTTGGCGCAGGCCGAAATTTTCTTAATAGAGACCCGGAAACACAACAAATCAAAGAAAGGTTGGACAAATGGGATTGCATGAAATTGCAGAGCATCTGCATGGCAAAGGACACAGCTAGCCAGATCAATAGAAAGCCCACGGATTGGGAGAAGATCTTCACTAGCCATACAACAGACAAGGGTCTCATATCTAAAATATACTTGGAACTCAAAAAATTAAATCCCCCAACAACAAATCCTCAAAGAAACAACTGCCCAATAAATAAGTGTGCTAAAGACTTACAGAGAAACTTGTCTGAAAAGGAAAGAAAGATGGCCAAAATGAAGAAATGCTCAACCTCCCTAACCATAAAAGAAATGCAAATCAAAACAACATTGAGATACCACTTCACCCCAGTTAGAATGGCTAAAATCAAGAACTCTAACAACAGATGCTGGAGGGGATGTGCACAGAAGGGAACCTTACTTCATTGTTGGTGGAAGTGTAAACTTGTTCAACCACTTTGGAAAGCAGTATGGAGGATCCTCAAAAGACTTCACATAGAGCTCCCCTATGATCCAGCAATACCACTTTTGGGCATTTACCCAAATGATCACAAACAAGACCACACTAAAGCTACCAGCACAACTATGTTTATTGCAGCATTATTTACCATAGCTAA
>NW_012267220.1:5915862-5937851 GCF_000151885.1 Dipodomys ordii | reverse complement strand
AGGAGGCTGCAATGCTTGATAAGAAATGTACTCATTATCTTGCCCATGTAATTGTAACCCCTCTGTACAGTATGTTCACAATAAAAAAAAGAAAATAAAGAAAAGAAAATGGGTTTTGTATAATTGAGCTTAGTGAAAAAGAAAAAGAAGAAGCTCAGCTTTACAATCATAGATCTTGTTCTTTCTGAAATGGGAAACATCTACTCTGCTGATAGTTGGATGAAAATATCCAAGTAAAGCTTTGGTGAGAACAAATGACAAATGGCATTTTAACCCTCATTCCATGCTTTACGTAACATATATGCCCACAAAAAATAGGTATATTAGAGAGGAAATAAAAACAAAGATGAAATGCAGTAATAATCTGTAACTGCTAATGCACAAGAGAACCTAAGGAAATAACTGTGCTGCGCAGCTTACTGTCCATTTCCCTGCATCATCTGTTACAGAAAGAACGAGAAACTCAGCCAGCACCCTGGGCATGTGCAGAAGGCCGAGGAATCAGTGGCCAGCCTAGATAAGAGTCACTAACAAGATGGCGGAGACAGGGTGAAGCCTATGTTTGTTTAAGATCACTGATTTATTCTCTTATGAATACCATTTATGGGTTACCCTGCTCTTATGGAAGAGTGATAACTAAGGCCACTCTCTACCCTCACCCTCAGAGTTCACAGTGAAGGAGAGAGGAGAGGAGCAAACTGACCCTGGGAGGACCGTAACCTAATAGAGGAGCATGCTTCTATCAAGGAGTAAGAACAACCATTCTCAGAGCTAGCAAAAAAAAAAAATTCCTTCATCGATCTCTTTTTTTTATTGTAAAGATACTGTACAGAGGAGTCACAGTTACATGAGTAAGGTAATGAATACATTTCCTGTTGAGCATTGTTACCCCTTCCTTTGTGTTTCCCCTACCATCCCTTCCCTCCCCACCTCCCCAACTCCTCCCTTCCCCGCCTGAAGTTGTAAAGTTCATTTTCAGCATAGTGTGTTGTACATCTCATGGTTACAATTATTTGCAATAACTAGTATACATCTAGTATAATCTTACCAGACAAGCAGAAAAGGTCAAAAGCGATGTACATATGGCCATATAAGATGATGCTAAGTGAAATGAACCCCAGGGATAAAACCTGGTGTTTTTTTCTTTGTTGCTTTTGTTTTTAATGTACTACATGATTTTTTTTGTTTCTTTTGTATGTTTTTCCCCCTATGATATGACCCATGTTGTCACTGTATTGGATTCTAGTATCCTGCATATTGTATATACAGATCTCTTTAACAGAGAAGTGAGTGCTACAGGCTAAATGTTTCTATCACAACACAAAACCCTTATCCTTCTAGGTAATGATATTTGAAGACAAGACCTTTTGGAGAAAAAATAATGAACTAGGTTTAGATGAGGTCATGAGGATGGGGTCCTTGTAAGATTAGCGCCCCTATAAGACCAAACTAGTCTTCTCTCCTTCCCTTCTCTCATCCCCCTTCCCCTCCTCCTCCCCCTCCCCCTCCTCCCTCTCCTCCTCCTCCACCTATTCCTCCTCCTCCTCCTCCTCTTCTTCCTCCTCTCTCTCTCCTCCCCCCCGCGTTTTCTATGTCTGCCAGTTAGGAGGCCAGCCATCAGCAATCTAGAAAGAATCTTCATCAGAAACTGCCTCTTCTGACACTTTGACCTTACCCTGCCATCCTCCTGAATTATGAGGAAATAAATTTGTTTCCTAAGCATTGTCCCCTGACCCCACTCTATTTTCATTTTGTTATGACAGTCTGAGCTGACAAAGAGCATCAGTATCCTTTGAAAACTAGAAACAAACCTGGAGGCTGGTCCTTTGTACCTGTAACCCTAGCTATGTGGGGGGGGAGCTGAGATCAGGACTGCAAGGCCAGCCCACATATACACACGTGACTCCTGCTCTACCAATAGCTGTGTGCAGTGGGGTGCACCTGTCATGCCAGCAATGTGGAAGGTTGAAATTGATAGGGTTGTGAAAAGTCTGTAAGATTCCCTCTCAATGGAAGAGAGTAAGAGAGTTGTTCATCTATCTGTCCAGACAATAAACTGTCATTTCAAGAAATAACTAGGTGGTCGTGACCCCAAGATCTCACATAAGCCATAAATTCTAAGAGATGGTTTATTGCCAACCATCCATCTGTAGACATGTTTCCACATAAATTTTAGAATCTCTGTGTTGGCTCACAAATTTCTTTATCTCAGGTGGTTGACAAGATTCCAAAACCCCAAATGGACAGACAGATCAAATGAACACATGTGTCATAGAAGTAGTCTTTAGCACAATTTAGCTTGTGCTTAGCAGGTAGTAAGTAGCGACTCCTAGCAGCTTAGAGAAAGTGGATTGTGTATAAAGAGATAAAAAGAAATCAAAGGAGGCATTGCAGGATACTACAAGAAAAGACCCTATGTGAGAACCCCATCTGAAGCAAAGGAGATAAGGAAAGACCAAGATGTCTGAATCGCCCCTCGGTACCTTTCCACTGCTTCCATCTCTGTGCTCAGTTCCCCTCCTCCCTGAAATGCTCCAGTCTCCAGAGTCTCTGAATGAATTCTGCCACTGTGGGGGTTGCATGTTTCCTGTCACAGATCTCATTATTTCTGTTTTAGCACACATGCTTAATTTATTATCTTCCCATTCCAATACTACTACTCAAAGTACACTCAGCACTCTGAGAAGTTCCATTCATCTCTGCTCTCATTGCATTTTCATTCTAGATTTCTCTTTACTTTTCCTTTATTCTTTCACAGAAGACGATGAATAAATGAATAGATATGTGATAAAACAAATATTCTATTCTGCTAATAATCAGTACGAAGTGCTACCATAGGGTTGTTTAGAAAAATTGTTTTATAAAAGACATTTCATACTTCCAAAGGTGATGGGAAGTTGGCAAACTCAGACACGCCACAGGAAGTGCAAATGCTATACACATTTTGGAAAACGGGTCATAAGAAAATACAGAGAAAAATCTCCCCAAAGAGACAATCCATGGACCTTGCAATCTCATCTGTAGAATGCAATATGAAAGACGTTAACACAGAGGAAAGACTACTGCTCACAGACTGTGTTCATTGCAACACTGCTTACAATAAGGGAAAAAAAGCTAGAAATACCTTTAATGCTTAATTGAGTTACCTGTTTTATGACATCGTTCCTTCCTTCCCGATACATGAATGTACCTCTGTCTTAATGTCTGTATAAACTTTGTAAGTAAATGAAATCAAAAGGCAAAGAAAAGTTAAGATAGACACGGGAGCAAAGTTAGTACTTCATTTACAAAATGTGTTTCAATCTGAGGATAATTTCCATAACTGAAGATGAGACTTTATAACCAATGACATAATAATAGTAAGTTGTAGGACCCAGAGCCACACTCTCACAATCTACTCGGAAGACTGACTGTTTAACCATCTCCCTCTGTTGCTTTCCTGATAGTAGCCTTTCAAACTGTTCAATATTTAGAAAAATGATAGCTCAATTATGACTCAAGATGCCACGCCTTAGAAATACACATGTACAACTATGGCAGTACTAATTTAAAAGTCTTCTAGAGAGTAATCTTTATCAAGAGCTATATTGTTCAATAAATAAACATCACTTTTAAAATACCACTCTTTATAAGAGTTGGAAATTGAAAAGTTATAGCCCATTTATTTAGGAGTGAAAATAATGGTTGCTATGCTCTTCTTAAATGATCTTTCATTTTTAGAGATAAACTCTGGCATCTAAGTAATATGTGGGATTTACTTCCAAACAATGAAAAATGGAGTTTGTGGATAAGGCAAGGTTAGCCATGAGTTTTTAAACTGGGTTGAAGCTGGGCATTGGGGCATTCATTGTACTATATTCTTCCCTTCTTTTGCATTGATTTGGCGTCTTCCGTTTTAAAAAGCCTGAAAATTCATCAGAGATGCACATAAAGATTTTTGTGTGCAGGGCTGAGCACTACATGGATGTGCAAAATAGTCAATGTTGGTAATGACAAAATACCCAACTGTCATAAGTTCATCTTATAGATTATAGTTTATCTATATATCCAAGAATTGTGCAGATGGTAAGAATTCATGCTTTCAAATGTTACTTGAGCCGGGCACCAGTGGCTCGAGCCTAGCTAATCAGGAGGCTGAGATCTGAGGATCATGGTTCAAAGCCAGCCCAAGCAGAAAAGTCTGTGAGACTCCTATTTCCAATAAACCACCAGAAAGCTGGAAGTAGTGCTGTGGCTCAAGTGGTAGAGCACTAGCCTTGTGCTTAAGAGCTGAGGGACAGCACCCAGGCCTAGAGTTCAAGCCCAATGACTGACAAAAAAAAAAAAGTTACTTGACAAAATTACAACAATAAATGGGAAATGTTTAGAAAAACTCTGAGCTGGAGCTCCAGTGGTGCAATCGGTTAGCGCGCGGTACTTATAAGAAAAACTCCGAGGTGGGGGGAGGATTGAGTGGGGGGGGGAGGATGGGAAGGGATGGAAAAGGGAAACAAAGAAGGAGGCTACAATGCTTGATGAGAAATGTACCATTATCTTGCCCATGTAATTGTAACCCCTCTGTACAGTATTTTCACAATAAAAAAAAAAGAAAAACTCTGAGCTATACATAGTACAATCTAAGTTGGGGAAGGTTTTTTTCCTTTAACCCATAAGTTAGAAATAAGTGTACCAAGATATTAATAATATTAGCAGTGGGTATAAGTCATTAATTTTATTCTAATTTGTCTCATTTCCCAACACCTCTACTATGAAAGTGAATTATTTCTAGTCACTAAAATAATCGATGTTATTCAAACATTTATAAAGCAAAAACATTAAAGAGCAAAAAATAAGCCTGACTATGTTTAGGGAATACATGACTATATAGGAAATGTTGGGGGAGTGGGGGAGAGTCACAGTTCAAGGGTTAAGGCCTTCATCGTGGAAAGCAGATACTCGCTATCACTCAGACTGACTGGGCTGGCAGCCACTCACCTGCTGGCTTGAAGCCCAGCTGGTATTTTGGGGTCAGGAGTCCAGGACTCAGTAAGATCCACCTTTCACTGGCCTGGTTAAATAACCTCAATACTCATTTGTGGCACATGTGAAAAAGATGAACACATGGGTAATGATAAAAAGAATTACAAGAAGAATTAAATGACTAAGCAGTCATGATACATAGAAGTGTGTTACACGTGAATTATACAGTCAAGTGGTAGGGTAAGACAGAAGAACAATTTGGCATGCACTTTTAAAGGAAGGAACTTCAGAAAGCAAGTCAGCAAGCTGCCAGAAAGAACAAGGTGGATTCTGCGTAATTTTTTTTAATTCTCAATCCTCAGTTTCTGTCTTCCATCTTCATTTCTATTCATAAGGACGTCGGATGGAACCGTACCAGGAGCTGGGCGAATGGGCATGACTGATTCTCCTGTGACCGGAGGCCAGCACACAAGAGCAGCTCTGTACACGCTTGCCTCCCTCCGCCTGCCTCTCAGACAGTCTGAACAATTTCTATACTGCCGGATTTATTCTCAAATTTAAAGTAGATGAAAAAAAAACAACCTCATCCCAAATGTTTCCCTGGCCTTTGAACATGTGAACTCAGCAATTTTTTCCAAAAGTTTAATGGCAAAGAATGGCTTTAGAAAGTACATGGGCTTGCTAAGAAAAGAAAGAAAATCTTCATACTTTCCCCACCAAATCACAACTTCTCTTTATCTTACAGTGCTTTCGCTCAATGCACTACATCCTTTGTGTGACATCAGCATCATTAGGCAGGTCTGTTAAACTCACCATTGTCTTTGTTAATGTCTAAGCTACAAGTCTGGTTTCCTCTTTTTTTTTGGTTGGTCGTGGGGCTTGAATTCTGGGCTTGGGTGCTGTCCCTCAGTTCTTCAGATCATGGCAAGCATTCTACCTCTTGAGCCACAGTGTCACTTCCGGTTTTCGGATGGTTTATTGAAGAGTCTCACAGTTGTTCCTGCCTGGGCTGCCTTGGAACCGCAATCTTCAGATCTCAGCCTCCTGAGTAGCTAGTGGCGTGAGCCACTAGCACCTGGCTGTTTTCTTATTCAGATGAATTGGTCCAAAAAAAAAAAAAGAAGTCTTCAATAGCCTTTGTTTGCCCATCAGACATTACTGCATAATAATAATGTTGTTAACATTACAATACTAACATTATATTAACATCTAGACATATTATATAAACATAATAACAATAACACAATTGTCACCCTCACACCACCCTCTCACGTGCCAGACCCCAGCTTTGTGACTGCCTGCTGCTTGTCTACCCTTTAGACATTGGAGTTAATGAGCAAGTATCCCACAGAACCTGGAGCAGTGGCTTCTCTGTATGAGTCTATGTGCCAAATTATGGCTACAATACTCCGGTGAGCCAATCCATGCCTTTGTCGTCAGAGCTCCAGTCCTTGTCTGTTCATCCAAGCTTCTGGCCGCAGTTCAATGGTTGCTACATTAGCACACTAGTGCTGGTGTGTAAACGCGAGTGCCACCCCCACAGCACATACATCTACAAATCCCCAGAGTCCCTAAACCATGACACCACAGGTATCCTATCACTCAAACCCCCAATAGCTCCCACCCACAATTTAGGTGCTGAAAACCCATTCATGATCACCAGTGCTGACCTCAGTCTGCAGAGCTTCAAGGAAAATCTGTAACACCCATATGTATTTAATCTCCTGCTTTATAAACACCCTTGTTAAATGGCAATCTTCAAGACATTTTTTTATCTCTACGCTAAGAACTAGTGTCCACTAGTGCATATTGCAACTATCCATATGTCTATTCTATTTTTGAGGTACTGGAGTTTGAACGCAGGGTTTTGTGTTTGCTAGGCCATGTGTCCAGCCCTTTTAGCTCTGGCTTTTTTTTTTTTTGATCAGGTCTCACTTTTTACCCTGGTCAACCTAGGTCCCAATTCTCCAATTTATGTGTTTTGTCACCCCTGGGGTGACAAAAGAACATACAACTGCACCCAGCTTTTTCCATTGAGTTTAGAGCATCATGAATATTTTTCCTGGGCTAGCCTCAAACTAAGACCCTCCCAATCTCTGCTAGCCGAGAAGCTAGGATTACAGATGTGAGTCACCAGTGTCCCACCTTCACAAATTCGTAAAGAGAGAGGAAGTTTAACACACCTAGTTGTTGCTGTCTATCAACATCTGGATCACATTCAGCACAAACACAGAGCCTCCTCATCATAGGATGCTTTGACTTGGAATGTTTCAACTTCATGTTGGTACAAAAACTAGATGCATTCAGTCAAAACTGTACTTCATATTTCACCTTTCCCCAATGCTAGAAACAGGCAATTTAATAATTGTTTGCAATACTGGACAGTCACATGATCATTAACATTAATAATAGTGACTCCACAGTACACCAGGCGTCTAAGCTAAGATGGTTGTAGATGAGACATATTGAATACATGCTGAGCTTACCAGACTTCAACTTGAAGATGAGTTTTCTGAAATAGCCTTCTCTTTAAGTCCAGGGAGCAGCTGAAGATATTTTTTTGCTAAAAGTCTTCATGTTGTATAGTATCTTTTTATAAGTGGTTTCTTCAAATCTTATCTTGAATTTTCCAACACTCCCATTTTTCTGTAAGAAGCAAAAAAAATGGCAAAAAATTAAAACAACTAACTATGGCTAGTCATTTAAGTAAAAATGAGGATTCAAGAACTCTAAAATAAGCATCCTTTTTGGTCACTTTGTGTAAGTTACAGGGGAAAAAACAAAATGGATATCTGAATCCGTAAATGAGTGAAAAATGCTCAGAAATATGCTTTATTTCATAATGCTCGGCATCTTTAGAAATCAAATTAATGAACACCTGTGCCATGGAAGATTTATATATTAAAGTTCATGCTGCAACTAGTTTCCCTACAATATCAATTTCAAATGACATCCTGAAGTTTTGTGCTACAGCATTCATCTCAGCATTTGTCAGAAGTCATTTCATTTCCTATAATTCATTTCATTTGTACTGTAGTATATTAGTTGGATACTTTATTGATCCTTGCTCCATCCAATTTTGGCTTTCACAAACTGACAGAAATTGGCTGGAAAGATAAGTATTGTAATCTACTCACTAGTCATGGTAATGGTATTAACAAAATTGTGGGTGGGTAGGCTGACATAATGACAGCAGTTGGAAAGAATACTGGATTTGGAATTAAAATGTAATGGGGTTTTGGGGGGCATATTCACATCTGACCACATTCTTGTATTTCTAGTTAATTGCAAGTCGCATGAGCAAGGAATATAGTGCTCATTCATTCAGCAAATACTGAGCAACTACTGCAGCCCTGTCATTGGTCCATGCCACAGACACAGAAATAAAATGTCGGTGGATCTCTACCTTTCATTAGCTTACAGTACTTCCTTTTTCATCCAACAGTTGTACCAGCAGGATTCAATTTACCATGTCCGTTTCTGTGTACAATGTAGCTTCATCAAAGTCACCTCTACTGTATCTTTCTTTAAAGACAACTCCATCCCTAAATTACCCAGGAACTTAATGGCTTTCCCTGTCCCAATAGGAAACAAGCGATCCAGCTTCGATGCCCAGCTTCTATACCTACATCCAAGGGCTGACAGCACAGGCCTTTGTGTAACAGATGATGCTGACTCTGGTGCTGGGCTAATAATATTCATTCGGTTCCTGTATAACAACCAGGAGGATGTTAGAGAGGATAATCAAATCCACAAGAAAGCTTCCCATCATCTGAACTGCCCTTGGTCTCTCATCCTTCACCTCAAGGTGACATCCAGGAAGAATGTGCTTTGCTTGTGTCAATCTGGAACCACTTAAGGCCTTCGGGTCATTTTCATGTAGACATCTGTCTACTTATATGCATCAATTTGGGGAAATACAGAAAAATATTAAAAGTGGCTCTCTTGAAGCAATGGGATTGAATCATTTTTACTTGTAAACCTTTGTAATACCTTCCAGATGTTCTGTAGTTACAAGGTGTCACTTAGTAATAAAAAGAAATGGCATGCATTATTTTTGAAAGATAAATGTATTGGTAAAAATTGAAAGCAATTCCCAGGTGTAACCTGATTAACTCACAAAAAGAAGATTACTCACGGCCTCCTCCACTAATAGAGCATAACACATTGTTTTCCCAGACACATTACATGAATGACTCATTTCAAGAGTGTGTTGGTGAGCTTTCTGTCACAGGGTCAAAATCCCAGAGAAAATCAATGTGACGGACAGAAGGTTTGTATGTGACTTACAGGTCCAGAGACTTCAGTTCCTAATCACTTGTCCTTTTGCCTTTGGGCCGTAACCAGACAGGACACTGTGGCTAGGAGTATATGGTGGAAGGGGCTCTTTTTACTTAGGGCATGAAGAGAAGAAAGATTTCCCCGTTCCCAATATCCCCTTCGAGGACACACTGCCCCCATAACCAACCACCTACTAGGGCCTAAAAGTTGCAACAGCTACACAGACTGCCTTTGCAGGCCATTCAGGGCTAAAACCGTAGCAAAGAGCATGATTCTTCCTATTACATTTTACAAATATTCTGGCTAGAGAACTCTAAATCACTAGTTCTTTGTTCTATTTTGTTTGCTGTAATTCTTCAAAATAAAAAAAAAAGTTGTGCGTGGAGTTTTTAACTCTCACTTCCTGAATGGGGAACGAATTGAACATGGTTCATTCCTTCTCCCTATTTTAATCTTGCTATACTAAAATAAAGCCTTGCTAAAATACATCCATAAACCATCAAATAACTAAATACAAGTTTTCAAAACAAAGAAATAGGAAAAATAAGATTTCTGTTCATACAATACATGGCATGGTTACTCCTACTTTACAAACCCTCCCTACTGCCCCAGCCCCACGGAGTCCCCTCCCCCTTTGCCCAATGTAGTGTTACCAGCCACAGCTCAAATGAAACAAGCAAGCCTGGATCATCAGCCTTCAGAATTCCAGAGTAGAGTGTGCTCAAAAGAGAAAAGACTATGCATCATACGAAGTGGTTATGGAGAAATTAAGGCCAACCTAATGATAGGCCTCATCAAGACCCACATTGGTAAAAACACATTGTCCTCTAGAGAGATGTTTTCATACACTGCTGTTCCCCACCCTCTCAAAGAAAAAGATTAAAAGGGCAGGAAACAGGCCCCCATTCCACAAGACATAGCCAGTTTGCTTTCAGATGCTCAGTCCTATCACACCATTACATGGACATGCTTCCCAGACACATGGCAATCTTTCAAGTATCAAATCAAGGTGGGTTTTCTTTTCATACGCTTTGTTCTACTGTCTTGAAGAAGTTGTACAAAGGAGTTGACATTGAAAAGCAGTCTATGAATCCACTGCATCTTGATCATGTGACTCTCAAGTTCTTAAGTCTCTCAGATACAAAGACTTTTCCAAAACGTCCTCATGGGGAAATCTAAATATTCCATGGATTCAAGAGAGCATTGCAGGGTGGAAGATCTGTGTCACTCCTGCCGGGGGCTCCAAAAGCGCTACCTTATTGAAAACGGACAGATTCAACGGTGAATCTACCAATTCACAAAGGCATAGCAAGTCAATGAGTTGGGTAGAGTGATTTGATATGGCAATGTTAAAAGTGTCTGATCTGAATGACAAGGTCACTGGTGTGGACAATGCGCCACAGTGTGGACGAGCTATGCATGGCTGCAATAACAGAAGTTGACTCTTTCCCATAGAAATTTCTCTGACCAGCTATTTCCAGAGTAAATAAGTCTGTGAGGCTAGTATTGTCAAAAACATATTTCCCCAAGAAGACAAAATGTAACTGGTTCTCCAAGACTCAATGAAATGATCTGAAAACAAAGAAAGGTAAAGCTACAGCTTACCTATCTACTCACTTTCCTCTGTGATTCCAAATAGTGTACATTGGACTATTATTTTTGGATATGTTTGCTATTTCGTTTTATTCTACTTCAAATGCTAAGATTCAAATACAAATATATATGTATATGTGTATATATAATGTATGTATATACAATCATACTTATATATGTGTGTATATGTAGCATATACATTTTTGTTGAGTCCTAACATTTGAAGTATAATACAAATCATATATATTCAATACTTGTGTTTGCTAATATATTATATACAGCACTTGATTTTTATCCTTATCATCTTGTTATATATATATGTATATATAACTATAATATATTACTTATAAACTACATATGATATTGTGCTTATATAATAATACATACTAAACACATGCAGTACTTAATATTTATCCCTATCACATTTCAAAGTGTGATTCTCTTTAACATATGATCTCTTTCATCTGATTATGACATTTCAAGTTTTGTTTTTTTGGGGGGGAGGGTCCCTTCGTGGGGCCTGAACTCTGGGCCCGGACGCTATCCCTCAGCTCTTTAGCTCAAGGCTAGCACTCTACCACTTGAGCCACAGCGCCACTTCCGGCTTTTTTCTTTTTGCTTATGTGGTGCTGAGGAATGGAACCCAGGGCCTCATGCATGCAAGGCAAGCGCTCTACCACTGAGCCACCTTCCCAGCCTCCATTTCAAGTTTTTTATTGACTCTCTTAACTTTGTATCAAAAATTTGAAGAATGTGTCCTCTATCTTAACCCAAATTCCTGGTGAGTGTTTGGAACAGAACATGGGCAACCATAAAGCCATAATACTTACCAGATTAACAACTTCTGGATTTGGATGTTCAGTAAGAAGCTCGAGCTGGTAGTATTATGATTCAGCCTGTGATAGTGTATGTTTTCTTTTGTTTATACATATACCAAGGAAATAGACAGTGTAAAAATCATTAAAATAAAATTGAGCTCTACTTTAAGAGTAGAAGAGGTTACAATGAAATCTATATGTTTTAAATAGGCAAACACTTTCCCCAATGTATTTACCTCCTGACCTGAAACTTCAATGTGAACACGTAGAATTTGTTCTGTCCCATTAATGGGGATTAGAGGAAGCAATTCTTCCTCATCTCTGTTTCTTCCCTTATGACTTGCCTACTGCTTCATCTATAATACTGTAGGATTCACTTCTTCCCTTTTTTAGGTCAGAGTACTCCTGCCAAAACAGTCACCTTCAAAAATCCAGTGGTCACCCAACTAAATGGATGGGCTACAAAAATATGCGTCACACTCAGGTCTTGGTTTGGATCAGCGAATCCCCCTTGGATGAAGAGTTAATTGGCTCGTAGTATCTCCTAGGATAGGCAGCGATATCACCATTAATATTCCATCGACATCTCAGCTGCTAATACTGTTAAGACTTGAAGTCCAACAATGTCTCCATTAAATACAGGAATGATTGCTTGCCTGTAAGAGCAGGCTCAGTCAGCCATGGGGTTTGGAGAAATGAATGAAATGTGCATTCCTGATCATCGCTCGTATTTACCAGTCCCTGTGGGGGTACAAATCAAGGCTCTGCCCAGCTAAGACCATCCTTTTGCCCAGTTCCCTTCTCTTCAGTCTATTTTCTCCCCTGCAAACACTTTCAGTACCTCCCCACACAAAAGTCTTCATTTTGCCTGTTCATTTTTGTTCTCACAATAGAATTCACTACTAGTGCACCTGACCAATGTATCATCCACACAGCATACGTTTCCTATTCTAAGATACAGAACACATTGTTTTAGGGGGAAAAAATTGGCCAGTGGCTAAAGGAAGGCCTTTTATTATGTCTTGGCAAGTTTCCATTTAACCCCAAGGATTCTTCTAAAAGCCTCAGGAGCAAAACCTTGAGTTTTCACACCAAAATACGAGTCATACACACAAAACAAGCTCAGTGACTCGTCACACTTGACAGAAGATATTTTGCGATCTAGTGAATAGAGAAAATTGTATGGAACTCTAGACCCAACACACTGAGGGACACACATCAGAAAAGTAAAGCAAAAACAATGAAAACTACAAAAAGGCGAGTCAGAGCAATGAAATCAAGGAGTCTGTTCTTTAGTAAATGGAAGCTGGACAGTGAAGCAGAGCAAGCTCTAGTGGGAGACTAGCATAGACAGCCAGAGAAAGATACAGAAATGCTGCGAGCACTTAGAACCATGAATCAAGTAACAATCTCCGCCAAAAATTCCATCCCTCCTCCTAAGGCTAAAAACTAGTGTGGGAGAGACCCCTAGTGTCCAAGTGTGTGAATGCTATTCATTCAAAGGCTCATTCAGCCTTTGCTCCTGAACTCCAGGCCCAGAGAAAAGTGTCTCTCCATGGAATGGGAAATTCTTACCTGTTTCTGTACAAAGGGTACACACATCACTGTGTCTGCAT
This sequence comes from Dipodomys ordii, assembly GCF_000151885.1. Lineage (NCBI taxonomy): Eukaryota > Metazoa > Chordata > Mammalia > Rodentia > Heteromyidae > Dipodomys > Dipodomys ordii. The sequence goes on along the minus strand of NW_012267220.1, from coordinate 5,924,584 downwards.
TCAAAGCCTTCAGCTACTACGTCAACCCATTCCACTTCATAGCTTTCCTGCATTTTTTTAGATAAAGGGAAACTGAATTCAAAAGAGGAAATGGGTGTTTTCCAGACAAGAAAACACAATACTAGAACACCGAATATCTGTCTTCATTCATCCTGAGCTCTTCCTGGTAAAGAGCCAGACCTTTCCCCAAACCAGAATACCAAAACTGGTCTAGGAGAAAGAAGAATAATAACAACAAACTCTGAAAAGCAGTATGGAGGTTCCTCAAAAGACTCCACATAGAGCTCCCCTATGACCCAGCAATCCTACTTTTGGGCATTTACCCAAATGTTTACAAACAAGACTATACTAAAGCTACCAGCACAACCATGTTTATTGCAGTATTATTTACCATAGCTAAGATATGGAACAACCCAGATGCCCCTCAGTAGATGAATGGATCAATAATTCCTTGCTTCCATCAGAAAGAATGACATTGCCCCATTTGTAAGGAAATGGAAAGACTTGGAAAAATTATACTAAGTGAAGTAAGCCAGACCCAAAGAAACATAGATCCCATGGTTTCCCTTATCTGCAATAATTAGTATATGTCTAGGATAATCTTAGTAGATGAGAAGAATAGCTCAATAGCTAAGTACATATGACCATATAAGAGAATACTGGAAGGGAAAAAACAAACTGTTTAAATAGGGATACAAGTGGATCCATTGCAACAATGAGATGTACAAGGCATTATGTCAAAAAACGAACTTTACAACTTTGGCAAGGGGGGGGAGGGGGAGGTGGAGGGGGAGGAGATGGGAAGGGATGGGAAGGGGAAACAAAGGAGGAGCCACAATGCTTGATAAGAAATGTACTCATTACCTTGCTCATGTAATTGTAACCCCTCTGGACAGTATTTTCACAATTAAAAAAAAAAAGATGATGCTAAGCAAAATGAACTCCAAGAAATGAACACAAGAGGTTTGTCTTTGCTATTTTTAATGTACTATGTGATTGTTTTGTTTCTTTTGTATGTTCTTCCCCCTATGGTATACCCTCTGTTGTCACTGTATTTGATTTTTGGTACCCTAGTATCGTATGTACATTTATCTGAATTAGGGAACAACAGAATGGTGAGACAAAGGACAAGGGGGAACCAATGCAACAGCGATATACACAAGACAATATGATGGAAATGATCTGTACAACTTGGAGGTGGGGGAAGGGAGAATAGGAGAAAAACAAGGGAAGGGATAAAAAGTTTGACAAGAAATGTACTTATTACCTTACTTACCTAACTGTAACCCCTCTGAATGTCACCTTAAGAATAAAAAAATTAAAAAGTAAAACATAAATGATAATAAAAGATTAGTCGTACTTATATAAAATATGTTTGAATTTCCTGCCTTAGCTCACCATCCACAGTCATTATAATTATATTACCAGGCAGAGAGCCTCAGAATTGCAGTGTCATTACTAAACGTTTCTAGAAACTTAAACCGTGGTATTTGTAGCCATCTTCTAAGTTCTGGGTACTTGGCACCTCCCTCTATAATAGCATTATTTTCAACACAATGAAAAAGTTGAGAAGCTCCTGGAACAAAGAAGGCATATTGTCAAAGGATTTCCTTCTGCACAGCCGCAAACATTATCTAATAGTCATTGACTGTCTTGTATGCACTACACAGAGATGCAAGATGTGACAAGCATTATTGCTAGCCGTCACTTACAGCAGCCCTGCATTGTGGGCATGATTATCCAGAAATTCTACTCAGAGCAAGTGACTAATTTACCCAGACACATGTCTGATAAAGGGTTTAAAATGTCACACACAGAGAAAATTGAAATGAAGTCACGAAATTCTGTAGCCCAGAGTAACCTGGGCACGCTCCTACGGTGGCTGTGGGTATTTGGATCTAGTACTTCGATTTCTGCAGACTCCCTAACCCACAAAGATAATAAATAACCTCAAGGGGGAAAAAAACAGACTCCTTGAAAAACATTTGAGGAGCACTAAGTCCAAACAACTACAACTCATTCCCAGAGAGATTAACCCCACTAACCTCTGCCCTCTTCTTTCTCTTTGAAGACTTTCCTGCATATCCCCTCATTTTCTCCATGACCCAGTTCTACTCTATCTGTAACCCAATGTCCAATGTCAACGAAAGAAGTCATTTATTTAAGATGCACCAGGCACTGGCAAAGGAAGGCGTTTGAAAGGGAAGTACCAGCTATTGACATGAGGCACCCTGTATGTATGTTCTAGATGGTGTGACAGATTTGCTCAGGGTAATGGTTGGAATAGGTGAATTGAAGCCAGGAAAGGCATCGAGGATAAGTCTAGCAGAGGTAGGAAAACTCTGAGCTCCATGATGCTGCATGTATTCTTGGTTCCTGTAAAGCATTTTCCTGGATCATGTCCTGATTCATCATCTCCTCATTTAATCACCCCCCCATCTAGTTTTTGTATGAACTATTCCTGTACAACAAATTGGCTCAGTTAAGTCACACTCCATCAGCTCTAACATACATTCGACTGGCTCGAATCTCAGTGTTCCACTTTACACTATTCAAAGTGGACGGCTGCTATGAATAAGTGCTAGTGTGCCACAGGGGTTTCACATAAACAGCAGAGAAGAAAAAAAAAACAAATTGAAAGTCATCTATCACAAGGCAAGTCACAAACAGAATCACCTTGCAAGGCGGATGCTGATATAACATATCATCATCATTATCATCATCATCATCATCACCACCACCACCATCATCAACCACTGACCCATCCAGGAGGGATGCAGCTTCTCTTACAAAGACTCCATGATGCTATCCTGAATAAAACCAGAACAAATTCCCAGTGCTCTTTCTTATAATTGTATAGCGTAAAATAGTTAGCACAGAACAGCTGCCAGCCAACTCTACCAAGACAAACCTGGAAATGAATGCAATGTGCTGATGAAATGATTCCTGCCAGCACCCACCCATACAGCAAGCACCACAACGAAACCCGAAAACCGGCTGAGTCAGGGTCTTTTCCTATGGCTCAGTAAATGCCATTGCTGTGTGGAAGCTGCTCACATGCATTAATGCCATGTTTCTGCTTATCTTCATGGAAACTCCCTAAGGAGACTGGAATAAAATACAAATAAACTGTCCTGGGTTATTTTTTTTAATTCTGTAACTAAAAATAAAACCAAAATATGTATTTTTGTCTTCCAAAAGTCGTGAAACTATATCCCTTTTACATACTGTAAGCTGTAACAATATTTTCCCCAAGCCATTTCTCAAGGCAGAATCTATAAGGAGGCAATCTAAAAGATACTTTATCTTGGCCTTGTGAATGTAAAATTGGGACTCACATTTTGCCTCTGGGTCCTTTGATCCAAGCCATTCTCTGCAATCATCACTTTACAATCCCCCTGGATTCCAGGGAGAATCTGGTTCACAATTCAATTACTTGTGATAGAAGGCGACCTGCCCCTCAGACAAGCAATGCTGTCTCTGATCATCTTAGACCAAGCATCCAAAAGCTAACGTGACGACAACTTCTCAGGCCATATGCTAACCAGAACTGTTTTCACTATGTATACTTTTACTTTAATTTTTCCATTGTCCCACACTCCTGCCATGAGGTGCTGACTTCTCCAAAGCAAAGGAGCCTCAGGATCTTGCACTGAAACCTCTAAAACCATGCAAAAGAAAGCTTTTGTCTTTATAAGATAATTTCCTATATTTATTACGGTAACAGAAGCTGACCCACATACCTACAAATCTCAGTGTACCATCAAAGAAAGTTAGATCTCTACTCTGAGAGTCTTCTAGTTTTTATTCAGTCACAGAATACTGACAGCCAGATAGAGCAACAACATTAAAAGTTTTTACAGGTAGAAAATAACACCAGTCTTCCAAATTGGAACCCATCTTTACTACATCAGCCATATGTAGAAAGGCCTGGTTTGAGTGTGGAGAAATCTCTGAAACAGCTCGGTACTCCATGTCTACACAACCAGGCCCACAGAGGAGAAGAGAGGCAGGTTGTACAGAAAAGGCTGCCTGGCAGGGTCCATGTGCTCACCTTATCATCCAGTCTGGTGCCCACCTGCATAGAAGAAGCATTGACTGAGACCACTCAGAACCACAGTGCCAGGGAGCTGCTGAGAAGTTCTCAGGGATAAGCTCCCCAAGTCTTGGGCCCAGAGTGGAGAAGCAAAGGCTCAGCAGACCTGCAGAGCAAATGGAAGACTCCTGGAGGGCTTCAGTATTCCCACCGCCATCCTGTCATGTCATGAAAAGTTGAATACTTCTTGTCTACATGGAATTGGACTTTTACTTCTATTTGGGACATACCTGTGAGGGAGAGCAAACCTCCATCACCAGAAGCCATTTTTCAAAAATGTTTAAAGGAGAGGGCCATCACTGGATATAAACTGTACAGGGAGCAGCAATTGATAAAAAAAAAAAAAAGGATTTATTATGGAAGTATCCTGAAGAATCACTAAAGAACAAGTCAGATGGAGGACAAGAAGCAGATAGTATCAGAAACAAAACTATTCAAGGATCTCATCCCCAGAATCAACCTTGGGAGAATTCAAGTTCAAAGTTTCATTCTCACATCACTCCAATAAAAATTTGATCACAAATCTTGATTTATAGATAGTGTTAATCCGTTTTCTGTCACCATAACAAATATTTAAGATACCTTACAATGTGGCTCCATTTTAGTCTCAGCCCCTGTTTCTCTGGGCTCTTGATAGCCACTGGCCACTTTTTGACACTCTGACTCAAGTTGTGATAGAATTCTCTTCTTGCAAGAAAACTTTAAAGGAAGAGTATTGAAGTTGGCTCTCGCCTAAACTTCAACAACCAAGAAAGTCTCGTGTTGGTTACTGCCCTGTATAGCACTGATTCATTTTATAAATAGGCATATCGGTGACAGATTCTCTTGAATAAAAAATCATGGAATATCCATACCTGCTGTCTTTTATTTCTTTTAAACAACATTGATTAATATTACAAACAGGCATGATTGGCCAGGGGCTGATGCTATAGTAGATAACAGAAAGAAATCTAATTTTCAAAATACTCCTGTGGTTTTCTTTAATCTAATACTCATAGTTTCCTGACATCTTTTGAAGCCAAGAACCTGAGCCGATTCTACAAAGCAGAAGGCATGTGCCAACATAGTCGTTGAGAGCAGCTGTCGAGTCCCAAGGTGTGTGGAGGTGTGCAGATGAACATGCTCCAAGCATTTTGACAGAAGCAATAACACCATGGTGATTTGCACTTCATGGTGGATATATTCCCACATATGCTCATTTGCCACTTTCTCTTGAAGTTATTATCAGAAATCAAAATAACTGGTTTCGCATCCCAAATAATAAAGATGCAACCTCTTTAGAGAATGAAGCAGATTTATGACAAACCCTGGCCAGAAGTTACAATCCATGGAATAGTGAGGCATCACTTCGAATGCAACAGCAATGTGATGGACTCTTTTCTCCAAAGTAATGTCACTTTGTAACAGAACTGTATGGCCACTGATTTCTAGGATGCATCATTTCATCCTCTCTGATATCTGTTTTTTTCCACTCTTTTCTGTTTTATGCCAAATCAAAGTGAGAGTCTGTGGTACTGAGGAAATGACTGTCCAGTCAAAACCAGATCAGATTTTTTGGCCTAACCAATCTCCTGACTGTACAGAACATACATGAACATGCAGCTATGCAGGCATTCTATCCCAGAACGCTTAGATGCTCCAATATATTTACATGCTTAGATGCTATTATCACTAGCTATTTTTGGTCAAAGTATTTCACTTCACCTAAGTCTTAGTGTCCCCTTCTGCAAGAGTATCTATATCTACATCTATGAATTAACCATATAAAGCACTTAGCATAGTGCTTGTCAAAGAGTAAGTACTCCATAAATATAGGCTATTATGTCATTACATTATAATAATTACCCAATAAGAATTACAAAGCCCATAGATCAGGCCTAACAGAGTGATTTTCACATTATAAATGCAGCCAATAACAAGAACAACCTGGAAGGAATAATTTCCTACTTTAAACTTCTCTGGGATAAGTGAGAATCGTAAGACCAATTTTATATAGATTCTACCACAAAATTCTCTAAGCAAGGCAGTGAAGTTCACCTTATGTACTGCAATTCAGTATTTGTGCTGATTACATTGGACAAGACAGATAATGGATATAATAAAATAAAAAGCCAGGACTCATAGAAGTAGTCATATTCTCAGCAAGGAATTTTATTTTAACCATTCATTTGAAACGATAAAAAGTTCAAACTTCACTAGCTATAAAAAAAAAATGAAAACCATAGGTAAAGGGACTTTATCCTTCCTGTTAAACTTAGCTTCGAATGGAAAATTCACACGAGAGTTTGACAACATACTGAAAAGTAAAAAGTCACATAGCAGATTGTATTTTCCAAAGACTGATTCAGTGATATTTCCCATCCTTTATACTCTTCTGCAACGTAACTTTCCCCTATTAAGAGATGTTTAATTTTCCACCCTACTGAATTTAAATGTGCCCTGTGATTGTTTTGATTAACTGAATGCAGGAAAAGTAATTCTATGCCAATTTCAGATGTAATCATTAAGTGGCCTGACAGCTGTCATGCATTTAAACACACACAAAAAAAGACTAAGCCAAATGGAGAAGCCATGTGTTACCCTCCATCCCATAGTCCCAGTAGGCCTCCCTTCCCACAGCTGCCAGCCACCCAACAGCCATCCTAGATGACCAACCTATCATGAGAAAACTAGGTGAGAAAAATAGAGGGGCATGATTCTACCTTTCCACAATGTCAGAAGTTATTGAATAACCATCAGTTCACCAGCCACAAAAATGTGATTGGCTTGAATTTGCCAAGTACTGCTGATTTCACTCACTAGCAAGGGCTATTGACACTGGTAAATTATTTTATGGGATCATACTTAATCATAATTGATATCAACATGCATATATAATATACATACCTATAGTTGTCATCATGATATATGAGTTATAGAATGTCTACAAACAGGGCTTAAGCAACTGCAGAGTTCAAAGGGCCTTAGGGAGGGCAAGAGCAGGGAGCAGATGATACAGATGTTCTGAGAGCCACTCGGGTGGTTAGGTATCAGAATTGTGGAAGGTCAGGGCTGGCTCCCAGCACACAGCTGGTTCCTGACTCAGTCTTGCATTCTCAGAGGTGAGAGTATCCTGGTGGCTGCTTTTCTATGTAGGGGATTGAACATGTGTCTATTAATTTGAAACCCCCAACTACCCAGGAGCAATAAACTTCTATTATGTTTAAACTTTCCAGGTTGCAGTCATTTTAATAGCAGATCAAGCAAACTAAAGAAATAATTGATAAGATAAACTTATCTTTGAAGTATTTGAAACTACATATCACGAATGTATGAAGCCAAGTGTTTTAAACCTTGGCTCTTCCCACTAATTGCCTCAGATGTTTCCTAACTTAGTAATTAAATGGTTTGATTTTAATATCCTCTTAAGATGCAATGGGGGGCTGGAGAGGATCAAATGCTAAAGAAGCTAGCCAACCGTGGCAAAATTTGATATAGCTATGTCTGATGATACATGAACTTCACTTTCTTAAATATTCATATGCTAAAATGCAGAGGTGTATTGTTGTGGCCTTACTTGCCTTTCAATTTTATTTCATCAAAATGAGAGAATAACACAAATAGAGAGAAAGAACAAAAAAAGAAAGAGAATTCCAAACAGCAGGAAACAAGCTGTCTAGTGATTCTTCCTGTTATCACTTGAGTTTGAATAATTCTCTGAAACTGAAATATTGATGAATATTGAAGTTCATTCCAATTATGAACTAAATATTTATGTTCTCTCAAAATTGAGAGAGAGAGAGAGAGAGCACAAAACATTTCTGACTTGGAGTCAGAATAATTCCATTCCTCTCTTAATCTTACCTTGCATGAATAATTCCAATTCCTCTCTTAATCTTACCTTGCATCCATTAGAATTTTTTTATTTTTTATTTTTTTAATTGTGAAAAAACCATACAAAGGGGTTACAATTACATGGGCAAGATAATGAGTACATTTCTTATCAAGCATTGTAGCCTCCTTCTTTGTTTCCCCTTCGCATCCCTTCCCATCCTTCCCCCACCACCCACACAATCCTCTCCACCCCCTGGACCCCCCCCCACCAAAGTTGTGAAGTTCATTTTCGACATAATGACCCAGAAATGAACCTACATACCTATAGCCATCTAATCTTCAATAAGGGAGCTAAAAAAATAGGATGGAACAAAGACAGCCTCTTCAGTAAATGATGCTGGCAAAACTGGTTAATCACTTGTAGAAAACTAAAGCTAGATCCTTATATATCACCTTGCACCAGAATCAACTCCAAATGGATCAAAGACCTCAGAGTTAAAACAGACACTCTGAAAACATTACAGGATGGAATAGGAGAAACCCTAGGTTTCCTTGGCTCAGGCCGAAATTTTCTTAATAGAGACCCTGAAACACAACAAATCAAAGAAAGGTTGGACAAACGAGATTGCATGAAGTTGCAGGGCTTCTGCATGGCAAAGGACATAGCTAGCAAGATCAATAGAAAACCCACGGATTGGGAGAAGATCTTCACTAGCCATACAACCAACAAGGGTCTCATATCTAAAATATACTTGGAACTCAAAAAATTAAACCCCCCAACAACAAATCCTCAAAGAAACAACTGCTCAATAA
>NW_012267220.1:5903490-5914584 GCF_000151885.1 Dipodomys ordii | reverse complement strand
ACAAAGGAGGAGGCTACAATGCTTGATAAGAAATGTACTCATTATCTTGCCCATGTAATTGTAACCCCTCTGTACAGTATTTTCACAATAAAAAAAAGTGTTGAAATCCTAGCTACTCAGGAGGCTCAGATCTGAGGATCGTGATCCAAAGCCAGTCCGGGTGGGAGAGTCCTGTGAGACTCCTATCTCCAATTAACCCCAGAAAACCAAAAGTGGTGCTGTGGCTCAAAGTGGTAGAGCCCTAGACTTGAGCTGAAGAACTCAAGGACAGCACCCAGGCCCAGAGTTTAAGCCCCATGACCAAAAAAAAAAAAATAGGAGAGAAATATTTGATGTTTCAGCTTCTTTTATGAATTGAATTTCATCCATTCTCAAAATAACTTCCTAACTTGAAACCTGTCAATGCTAAGAAGGGGGAGGGAGAGGGAGAGACTACCAGAAAATAATATCTCCAAGTATGAGATTCTTTTTCATTTTGGACTAAAGAAGATTATGATCAGGATATACACTATAGTAAATCATAGATGCACACATACACAGAGAGAGAGAGAGAGAAAGAGAGAGAGAGAGAAGAATAAGGGAAGATTTATTCACAAAAAGAAGATATTCACATCAGCTCCTTGAGCACAAACCCCACTGGTGGTCGAGACCTGCGATGAGAGTTGGTGCCAGCTCACGGGTGAAGTTGCCATTGCTGCACCGGCATGCTTTGTGCAGGGCACCACATCTGAATGGTTGAGGTCTCAGAGAGAAGTGGGCATGCATTCTCCATAACTTTCTACCCCTGATTTTTGTCTGCTGATATGTACATCATTTTGTGTGCATGTAGTCATATTGGGCCTCACACTTTCTAGCTAGCCACTGTATCACTGACTTAAACTTCCAGCACTTTTTTACGCTGGTTCTTTTTGAGCTAGTATCTAGATGTGAAACTGAACTGTGATCCTCCTATTTTATCACTTCCTGCAATAGCTAGGTTGAGAGGCACATACCAACATCATTCCCAGCTTCTTGCATTGACATGGAGTCTCATAGACTTTTCCAACCTAGGTTGATTTAGAACCACAATCCTCTCAATCTCTGCCCCCCAAGAAAGATTACAGATGTAATACACCCGCATCCAGAACAAACTTGCATCTTGAGATCAGCAACTTATACAAGCCCCAACCACCAATCCGATTCTAATCGAGTATAGGGACTTTAAAGAGTTGTGAAGGTTCAGTTAGGACATCTGGGTGGTAAACTGACTCAATATAACTGGTATCCCTAATATTTAAGGTAATCTTAGTTATAAGGGAGGAGGGGTTGCACCATTTCCTCCTCAGGTTCAAAGAGAATTGGTTGCCCTTCCGTTCAGCCCAAATAAAAACTGCTGGACTGTTGAGCTCATCTTTGTGCTCTTTTCTTTTCTTACACTTTCAATGTAGGTTCCCATAGACTATTATATGAGTACACACAAAGAAGACAGCCCTCAGCAAGCCAAGAAGACAGGTGTGGAGAAAGTGAGCCTGCCATGGTCTTGATCTTGGATGGAAAGGCTTCATCACTGCGAGAAAACCAATCTCCCTCGGTGAGGCACTGAGTGGTATTTTGTGATGGCAGCCCAAGGCGACAACTTCCACTAAGTGTGGAGCTAACTTGTCGCATAACAGCACATGATGTATTTTCTCCATCTCAAACTAAATGCACACATTTCCCACTCACTCCTTTCACTACTCAAAACTAGCTCAACATTTAGCCCTGAAATACACCAATGAGATGTGTGAGCACACTTTCTCAGAAGAAAATTGATATTCAGTGGCTTGATTCCCTGACAGATTATAGAGAAGTCTTTCCCTGGCGGACTTCTAAGCTTCTAGGAAAAGTAATAGATGGCAATTAAGCAGTGTATAGCCTTGTTTGATGTGTGTGTGTGTGTGTGTGTGTGTGTGTGTGTGTGTGTGTGTTAGGGTTTGAACTTAGGACCTAGACACTGTCACCTCTAGTTTCTGTGGTCAAAGCTGAGCTTTATCACTTGAGCCATAGCTCCACTTCTAGTTTCTTTAATTTTAGAATGTCACCATGACTAAGATCACAAAAGGAAGTGGGGAGGGAAAAGAGAAAAGAAACATAGGTTTCTAACCCAATTGAAAACTTGTCATTAAAAATACTCTGCCTCTCATCTGCTTTCCTTAGCTGCCTGCTACAGACATTTCATTATGTGAAATCGCCGACCTCTTGCTCTTCACGGGCAGGGAGCTATCCCAGTTATCTTTTAAAATTCGTTGCTGTTATTTGCACAGAGTAAGGATTCAATAAATGTTTAGAGAAGCGATCTGCCCCGCCCCCTCCCTCCAGTTCTGTCCGCAGGCAGTCCTAAACCAAGGCTTTAAAGAGGCAGCCCTGAGCCCTGCTTCCCGGGAGTACCACTCAGACTGCCTCCAGACAAGCCCAAGGTAGCAATCAATTTTGCCTTCAAGTTGCAGCTGATTGGTAAGTTCCTCCCCACTTAACCCTCCCCGACCCATTCCCAGCTGGTGATCATCTGCCTTGTATTTTCTGACCACAACCCTTCCCCCCACCCCACCCCACCCCATCCCTGGGCCCCACTGACATCCCTACCTGGCCTGAATCCTCACCCCAACCTTACAAACCAGGCAACAGCCCAACCTATGGAGAGCATAGGAAATAGGAAATGCGGCAAGCTGTTTAAAGTGTTGGACCCTGAATCTGGGATTGTGGTGTCCTTAGATCTCTTTCATTTTGGGGCTCTCTAAACCCAGAGAACGCAAGGCGCTGGTGGCTCACACCCGTGGGTAGAAAAACCGATGCGCCTTTTATCTCCAGTTAAGGGGGTGGGGGGGAGACTGAAAGTCGGGGCATGGTTCCAGTGGTAGAATGCTAACCTGGAATGGAAGAAGTCAAGTGAGAGCGAGAGGTTCTGAGTTCAAGCCCCAGTTTTGTTCAGTTTTTTTTTTGGGGGGGGGGGGCGCGCACACACACACACACACACACACACACACACACACACACACACTTCCTCTGTGCGGCGCCAGGCCGGGCTTGGCCTAGGAAGCCTGTTGCAATGCACCAAAGCAACCACCAGATGATACTCAAGGATTAAGATGATGGTAAGCCTCTGGCCACCTGTAGCCGCCGCTTTGCCCGGTCCTGGGGCAAGGTCCTGGAATGCCCTGATCCGGGACTGCAGGCGGGTCGCACTCCGCCCTGCCGTTCCCTGCCAAGCTGCCCTGCTCTGCCATGCCCTGGCGCCCCGAGCTTTGACCCGGGACGTGGAAGCGCCGACTGCCATAGGCCGGGGCGTGGGTGGGAGCGGGGCGGAGCGGAGGCGTCGCGGGGCTCCGGGCGCGGGCTCGGCCGGCGGTGGACTCCGCCCCTCCCGGCCCTCGGGTGTATTTAGCACCCGGGGCGCCCGGCCCGGGGACCCCTCCCCGCGGGACTGTGGGACGAGTGAGGAAGCGGTCCTCGGCCGGTTGCGCAGCGCCCACCGTCTGAAGACATGAACTACGCGCGGTTCATCACCGCCCGCAGCGCGGCCCGGACCGCCTCCCCCATCCGGACCAAGGGTGAGACGCGGGGCCGGCGCGCGCGGGGCCTCGCGGGGACCGCGCCCCGCCGGCCGCCGCCGGGCTGCGTTCATTCATTCGACCCCGGAGCCGGCAGGCGTGGAGGCGGCCCAGCCCCGGTTCTCCAGCCGGAGAGCTCAAGCTGCCGGCTGCCAAGAAAGTCCCCGGGCAGGGAGGCTGAGGCCGGGAGGCCGGGGAGCTGGGGAGGCCGCTGGCGGGAGTCGGGGCCACGGGGGACTTGGGAAACGGGACCCAAACCCGGAGCCACGATGCCCACGGGCGGGAAGGGTCGGGAGGGTCGGGGGGTGAGGGCCTTCTGTCCCGACACGTTCCGGGTCTCGGTGTCTTCTCCTCGGCCACCTCCGTTCCTCCCCCTTCCCCTCCATGAGGAGGCTGAGAAAAAGTTATTCTGTATTTAGTTTAGACCAAGATTCCTGCCCAGTCTAGTTGAGCGGCTATCTCAAAAGGCCCTAAATTGGCAATTCAGAAGCAATGGATTTTTTTTTTCTCACACACACAGTCTTAAATGTAAAGTCGAATAAGGCCCCCCAGACTTCATGGATGGATTGCTGGCGTTCTCTTCCTGTCTTCACCTAGAATCGGGCTGGGAAGCACTTCACATTACTAGCAGAGTCAGCCTCTAGTTGGGGCCGTTCCTTAGAGATGCATTGCTGTGCAGTGGGACAAAAAAGCCAAGACTTTCTCCCTCCAGCCTCTTTCCTTAAGGATAAAATCCCATTCGTTAGAGTACAATCCTCATAATTAATCCCTTCCTAAGGATCCCATTTTCTAATAATATTACATTGAGTATTTCTTAGATTCCAACACAATAGTGTTGGAACATTCACCAAAAAAATGATCTCTGATGGATAGAATGGTGATAGAAACCGTTAGACTCCATAGCTGAGTGTATTTTGCACACTGAATTATCTCTGCTTATGACGATCTTCAAGGAAGGTATTTCTTCTCTGCCATGTTCCTCACAGCTGACATATTGTGCAAGGCATCCGATTCACTCATCAGCATGGCGCCTGGATTTCCAAACCCAAATACTTTCCCCTTTAAGACTGCTACGATCACGGTAGAAAATGGAACTAGCCTCCAATTTGATGAAAACCTGATGAATAGAGCACTTCAGTATTCTCCAAGCTCTGGGTAGGTAATGGGTAGGGAATGAACTTTTCTTGGTTCATTTTCACGTCCCTTTGACCAAGTGACTTGCGTCTTATTTAATGAGGTGTTTGATGGTCAGGGAGATTTGGAGAAGAGTTTTTTTTTTTTTTTTCAAAAAGTAATTAAGAGCAAAAGGGATATGAAATGCTTAACTCTCTTCAGTGACTGCTTTGCACCCTTAAATGAATGGGAAAGTCAGAGAAACTTCTGAAGGAAGACATAAATGTGTGTGAAACTAAAGAGATTAGCGCGAGATGAAGAGGCATATTGGGAAAAAAGAGGAAATGGATGGTCCAAGAGGTAGTACTTTTAAATCCTTAATTATTGTCCAATAATTATGACCCTTTTCCCTCACTGCCCAATAATTATCTCTTTTATGCTCAATCATAATATTTGCAAATATATTATGTTCAAAAATTCAAATATTTTTAATTTCATAGAAGCAAACTGAAATGTATATCCTAAAATTTTCATTGGCTGTTCTTCCAATGAAAATTTATATTTTCTTTGAAGCATTCTTTTTGTTCTTTTTTGGTCTGAGATCAGGATTCAAATTCATTAACTGATGCTTTCTTTCACTCATTGGCTGAGCCATGCCTCCAATGCTAAATCTCTGTGACATACTCCTATAATCCCAACACTTCGAAGGCTGAAGGATTATGAATTAAATGAGCCTTAGATACATAGCAGAAAGACCTTATTCACACACACACACACACACACACACACACACACACACACACACCTTTGTTCTGTGATTGAAGAGTTTTGAATTATATTATATAGTATATGATGAACTCTTCTTTCTCTGGAGAAAAGAATTTATTAAGCCTAGATTTCTAGGTTGCTTATAGAAATGGTCCTTAAGATTTTTTTTTAAATTGCTGTGCAGTGAATACTGTGTACAGAAGAGACTATGGGTTTTAAAATAAAGAGGATGTATCACATTAGGCTGGAAGTATGGCTCAGTAGTAGCGCACCTGCCTAGCAAACATGAGGCTCTAAATTAAAATCCCAGTGCCATCAAGAAAAAGAAAACAAAAAAAAAAACAAATCTCAGTTTTACTCAGTTACTCATTTACTCATTAAGTAAAAGACTGACTTCATGTGAATTTCCTAATCTCTAAAATCTACTGCCTCATCTATTAAATGGTAGTACTGGTACTGGCAAAAAGCATTTGAAGGTTTTTTTTTTTAATTCTGAAAAATGAGTTTTTAATGATTTTTATATTATTTCTTGTTTAAAATTACTATTACTAATATTACTTCTAAACTTAAAATTACATAAATGTAATATAATTCCCGAAAATCATGGAATCAGAGCCAGGCAGTCAAGACTTTGAGACCAGACTGCATTACATAATAAGAGAGCTTGTCTAAAGTAACAATAATAATAAATAAATAAAAATACATTTGATGCTTTAGGATTCCAGAGCTTATTTCCTGGATAAAACAGTTGCAAATAAAAGTGCATAATCCTCCCACTGTCCACTACCCACCCAGTCAAGGACAAATGGATATATGTATCACTTCCGGTTGCCAAGATGGTCTTTGTAAGGTAAGATTGAAAGGAAAATGGAGCCTACATGTGAGATCAGGTATGTTCCTACATAGAGCCATCTCTCATTGGACTGCCAGACCATATTTTGTAGATTACCCATCCCCTTTCTTGTCATCCCTTTGAATATTTAACAGGGCACTCAAAGACAAAAGGTATGAAGAGGAATGAGGGTATGGCTAGCACGTACTCAGTTAGAGTTTAAACTCATTATAAACACGAAGACTTTCAAAATGTGTCTGCTGTTAATCATTCATCAATCTGATTTTTCTTAAATGCTCTAGAATAGCCTGGAACTTTAAGTTATTAAACCACCATTCCTAGTAAGGATTTCTATCAAAAGTTTTGTGAGTGCTGCTGAATTTCACCCGGCCCAAAGATTTCTGCCTGTAGCCACAAAAGTTCAGAGTTATTCCAGTAAGCCCTGCACAGAGGACATGTCCCCATGTCCTGAAGAATGGCATTCCTTTATGCTCCTCAATTACACGGGGCCTGTCTTGATAAGCCCCTTATAAGTTAAAATGATGAGAAGTCCAAACTGCCTTTCAGATACCCAGCCTGCTGGACATCAGTCCTTAGCAACTTAGCACCATGTAGTGTAAGTTGTTTATCTTTACAACTACATGGCAGCTGAGAGTTACCAGCGCCAGTGACAGTATCATTCCATGTATTGCTAGCAATCTTCAAAATTCCAAGTACAGTTTCCAATAAAGTCATACTTTTTCCATTATAAAGTGGAAAGTTTTTCAGTGGATCTATTGTTACGTCAGGGACCATATGTCTTTCTCTAGCTTCTCTGAGTTAGTTCTCTGCCTCTCTTTTCTCTCCTCTCCCAGCCCTCTGTCAGTTATTTTCTCTGCTTCTCCGTTGAGTTCCTAGACTTCCACGCACACCACCACCAGTGGGTAGATATCACAATAAAAAGACCATACCTCTGGTGAATTTTTCTCTGTTTTTTTTTTCCTTTTCAAGAATAAAATCCTTGGTAAATATTTTTCTCTTTTCACTCTTCAAGTCTAAATTGAAATTTGACTTTAATTTATCTTTATCTTAAATCACAGTAGCTTTCTTTTTTTGGGGGGGGGTCCGGTCGTGGGGCCTGAACTCTGGGCCTGGGCGCTGTCCCTCAGCTCTTCAGCTCAAGGCTAGCGCTCTACCACTTGAGCCACAGCGCCACTTTGGGCATTTTTTCTTTTTGCTTATGTGGTGCTGAGGAATGGAACCCAGGGCCTCAGGCATGCAAGGCAAGCGCTCTACCACTGAGCCACCTTCCCAGCCCCCAGTAGCTTTCTTTTTGAGTAAGCTATAATCTGGCTCTGTTTAATGAAATTTAATGAAACTATGATTATGGAAATAGCTTCCAGTGATAAAAAATACTACTTTAAATATTTTTAGGAATTAAGCTGGGGGCCAGTGGCTCACATCTATCATCCCAGCTACTCAGGGGGCTGAGAACTGAGGACTGCATTGCAAAGGCAGCTCACGTGGGAAAGTCCACGATGCTCTTATCTCCAATTAGGCACCAAAAAGAAAAGAAAGCCAGAGTGAAGCTATGGCTCAAGCAGTAGAGCACTAGCCTTGAGCAAATACAGTGTTGAAGGCCTTCACTTCAAGCCCCAGGACTAGCAAAACAACCAGGTGGGGAAGGGAGAGAGGAGAAAGGAGGGGAGAGGGGGAAGACATGTGGATTGGAAGGACAAAAGTTCTAGGCCAGGCAAATTAAAATAAAAATTTAAAATAAAATTTAAAAAAAAACTAGCAAGACAGCAAGAGTCTTCCAAATCAGTAAGTGTGGAGGCACCTGCCTGTCATCCCAGCTACATGCGAGGATAACTAGGTGGATTGTGGTCCAGGCTTGCTTGAGGGACCCTATCTGGAAAAATAACTCCATAAAAAGATAAAATGGGGCCGGGCATGGTGGCTTACTCCTGTCATCCTAGCTACTCAGGAGGCTGAGATCTGACGATCTCAGTTCAAAGCCAGCCTGGGTAGGAAAGACCTTGAGACTCCTATCTCTAATAAACCACTCAGAAAACCAGAAGTGGTGCTGTGGCTCAAGGTAGAGCATGAGCCTTGAGCTGAAGAGCTGAGGGACAGTGCCCAGGCCCAGAGCTGAAGCCCCATGACCAACAACAACAACAAAAGATAAGTTGGATATTTCAAGCCAACTATTTCTCATGAGATACGGGTTGTTAAAATGCTGGGCGGAATCACTTCCCTTGGGGGACTGTGAGGCATTGCTAGGTTAATAAGATTCTTGTGTAACTGCTTAGTCAGTAGTCCCATAAGATTTGGTCTGATAAATATCTAAAGCCTGAGACTAATGATGTCCACGGTCGTCATATCATCCACAGTATGTCTCCAGATGTGTTGGACTGGGTCATATTTGACCTCCAGGCATCCACAAAAGGCTGAGTTCCCCAGCCTTTTTATAACTCTACTCTGGCCCCACATTCTAGGGCTGTCCTCTCGTCGGCTGTCTGATCTCAATCCTAGAACTCCACCCTCTCCTTCATCTGTGTGCTTTCCCTTGCTTCCTCAGTCCTTCACATGTCCCCAGTCATTGCCCTGAACTTGTACGCTCTTTTCATTTGTCTACCTGTCCGCCTGACACCACTGCAAAGGGACCTCACACGGAAACAGTTCAGCTTCATCTTAACCAGATGTGGGTGACTTGGTGCCTACGTAATTCAGCAAATGGTATCCATCTGGCTGGTCTGATGGCCCAGAATCTAGAAGTCCTTCCTGACAACTTCTCTTCTGCATTCTCAGAATGCAGTCCACAGTCATTTTCAGTTGAATTTCATTTCCTAAATACGTCTCTGCTCTTCCCTACCATTCCACTACTCTAGTCCCCACCACCCTTACCTGTCCCCAGAACAGCAGCAATATCTTCCCAAACAGTCCCCAGAATTTGCCAAATTCTTCATGTGTATTCTCACTCTTATTCTTTCTTACTGTAGCAATCATTGTTCCTATCTGCTCATTGGCTTTCTCTTTACCCAAATACCTACATAGGTGGTCTCTGCCACTTCTACTTGTCTCTTCCCAGACACCTCTTTACAGTCCCCCATCACGGGTTGCTCAGACTATACCTATTGTAATCCCCTGCTAACGCAGCTCTTAACTCAGAGAAGCCTTTTCTGAGTTCTCTGAATGTCCACATCCTGCAGTGAGCTGTTACAACATTGTGAATCTGCACTTACTAACACTTGAAATACTTTTCATGATCAGCTGCTTGGAAACTCTTTGGCTAGTGTCCGGCTCTCCCAGAAGAACGAGAACTCCATGTGAGGATAAACTCTATCATGGTTTCATCTTCAGTAACTTTTTCAATGAAGCAATCAATGCAACACATGAATCCAGGAGCTAAACTTGTTATGTTCAATTTTATTTTATCCTAGACTGGCAAACCAATTGGTTTGAGAGCCAAATCTAAGTCATTGTCTAAGTTTCTAAATAAAGTTTTTGGAACTCAGCTGCACCCATTTATTTATATATTTTCTGTGACTGCTTCCTTTATTGACAGAGATGTTAAATTGTAACAGTCACAATGGATCACAAAATAGTGACTGTCTGGCTCCTTACAGAAAAATTGCTAGCTCTTATTTTTAGTCCTACGAACTTAATCTAGAAAAGGGGATTCTGAGAATTGGAACAACATGGCCCAAGCTAACCTTTGCTCTTTTTATTAGGTATTTGAAATGATAATTAATCCTGGAGATACTATCCTGCTCAATGAACCGCTTTATTCAGGAACAATTCAAGCTGTGAGTACACATTCTGACAAAGTGGAAACTCTCATTCAGTGCAGAGAAGGAAGTTTTTCACCTTGAACATTATCTGTCCCCTGGAAAATAAAATGGCATCTTCCATCTGTAAATAAGAGTGCCTTAATGACATATGAAAAATATCTTCAAATATACCCCTTACTTCATATATTCTTTAAAATGCAAATCCTAAGGCACTAAAACTAGGTTGCATAAAGTCATGTTCAGTTGCTTAATGTTTTCCCTGAAATGTGACTTAATTTACACAGACACTGTTTTTATAACCATCTTTTATTACCATGTGCTTAGGTATAATCATGTTATATCAATTTACTATAACTCGAAGGTAATATGATATAATTAGAGAGTTTCTGCTCCCATGTTAAATCAAAGAATAAAGTTAATCATCTGACTCACTGCTGAGAATTAGGCTTGCTTAGGACACACTACTTTAGGATATCTTTGTCTACAAACTAAGTATACAGGAAAGTGTGATCAGAATGAACAGGGAAATAGAAACCACACAGGATACAGGGAATCTTTTTAGGAATTAGTGTAGTTTTCTTTAAAAAAAAAAAAAAGTGTGGGGAGGAGATTCATTGAAGGCACAGAATTGTCCTCAAATATAGAAGAATTTGACTTATTTGACACATTCTGAGGTTAGTAGAACTAAAGGATAGAAGCTACAGAGAAAGAAGCTCAACCAAAAGAACTCTCTAACCATCCGGGTGCTGGTGGCTCACACCTGTAATTCTAGCTACTCAGGAGGCTGAGACCTGAGGATCGCAGTTCAAAGCCAGCCAGGGCAGGAAAGTCCATGAGACTCTTATCTCCAATAAACCACTCAGAAAATTGAGAGTGGTGCTGTGGCTCAAATGGTAGAGTTAGCTAGCCTTGAGCTGAAGAGCTGAGGGTCAGCGCCCAGGTGAGTTCAAGCCCCATGACCAACAAAAAGAAGGAGGAGGAGAAGGAGAAGGAGGAGGAGGAGGAGGAGGAGGAGGAGAGGAAGACGAAGAAGAAGAAGAAG
>NW_012267220.1:5896598-5902618 GCF_000151885.1 Dipodomys ordii | reverse complement strand
AAAGGAGGAGGCTACAATGCTTGATAAGAAATGTACTCATTATCTTGCCCATGTAATTGTAACCCCTCTGTACAGTATTTTCACAATAAAATAATAACGATAATAATAATTTAAAGAAGAAAACCATCAGCTGTTACACTTCTGTGCAGAAGAAATATACTTCACTTCTGCTCACAGTTATACTGGCCAAAGCAATGCACATGACCCAGGTAATGGGACAGGGAAGTATAATGCTTCCCTCTAGACAGGGACAGAGATAGCATTGAACAACAGAATTACAATACAGAGGTCAACCCTCTGGATCTTGGAGATGAGTGCAAGAGTAATATATTGCCAAAATATCCAGAGCAAGGTGGATCATCTGACTCGATAGATACTAAACATTCATAGTATTTATTGGCTTAGCAGTAGTGTTTATGTTTTGTATTTATATTGAACTCTTCAGTTTGTCTTCTGTATTCCACAGTTAACACCGCTGGGTGGCAACATTATCAGTGTTCCCAGTGATGAACATGGGATGATTCCAAGCGCCCTCAGAGAAATACTTTCCAAATGGAAACCAGAAGATTCAAAGGACCCTACAAAAAATGCTCCTAAATTTCTTTATACTATTCCAAATGGCAACAACCCTACTGGTAACTCTTTGACAGCTGACCGCAAAAGGGACATCTATGAGGTATTTATAAGAATGTCTTGTATGGTTACATTCCTGTATCACTTTTTTTTTACAAGAGGGCAATGCAAGTTCTTAAAAGATGTTCATCTAAGCTATGGGCCCTAATAAAATGAGACAAAATAAATTACTTCAACCTTGTTTTTCTTTTCCTTTAATTGATGCTTTAATATAATGGAAGTAACATATTTCTCTGCTGTTAACTTTAAATGAACATCAAGCTATCAATAATCAAATAAACATCAAGCTATGCAGAAATCTTTGAAAGAGAAACGTATCTTTTGTAAAGTCTCTTTTTCTGGACCTGACTATCTTCTCTACAAATAGCTTGGTAAATTAAGTATGATGTCCATGTTCACCCATGTAGAATTTAAGTGTGTGTGGTGGAATCAAAAGTAAGATATCGGGCTAGGAAGGTGGCTCAGTGGTAGAGCGCTTGCCTTGCATGCCTGAGGCCCTGGGTTCGATTCCTCAGCACCACATAAGCAGAAAAAAGCCGGAAGTGGCTCTGTGACTTAAGTAGTAGAGCACTAGCCTTGAGCTGAAGAGCTGAGGGACAGCGCTCAGGTCCAGAGTTCAGGCCCCACGACTGGCAAAAAAAAAAAAAAGTAAGATATCAGCTAGTTCCTTCACAAGCTCCACTAAGATCCCTTTATGCTGCTCTGCAGAGGCTTTGTGCTTTTTCTTTTTTCTAATTTCAGGTTTGTTTTTGTTCTTTTGTTTTTGGGGGTTGGTTCTGGGGCTTAAACTAAGGGCCTGGGCACTGTCTCAGGAATCTCTCTCTCTCTCTCTCTCTCTCTTTCTCAAATATGATCTTATTTAATACTTTACCTTTACCTCAAGGTTATCCCCGCTCCCATCTAATTTTTCCCCATTCATTCTCCATTAACTTATGCCCATCCTGTCATCGTCACTGGAAGCCCCATGAGAACAGAAGTCTTCCCTGCTTCTGCATGGCTCTGCACGCCATTTATAATAATCTGAACTCAATAGTCTCTTGGATGAATAAATAAACAAATGAGTATAAAGAGCGGTGATTCTGAATGGTTTTGATTTTAGGTACTTAAGAACTATTTTACTTTAACCTTTTAGCTTGCCAGAAAATACGATTTCCTCATAATAGAAGATGATCCTTACTATTTTCTCCAGTTCAACAAGGTAAGAGATGACATGAAGTTATTCCACCATTATGAGATAGAGTTGTAAGTTCTCACTGCAATTGAGATCAGCCTAGCTGGGGCTGGGAAGGTGGCTCAGTGTAGAGCGCTTACCTTACATGCCTGAGGCCCTGGGTTCGATTCCTCAGCACCACATAAGCAAAAAGAAAAAAGCCAGAAGTGTCGCTGTGGCTCAAGTGGTAGAGTGCTAGCCTTGAGCTGAAGAGCTGAGGGACAGCGCCCAGGCCCAGAGTTCAGACCCCACGACCGGACCCAAAAAAACAAAGAGAGAGAGAGAGATTAGCCTAGCTACCAAGATAGAGCTCTTCTGCATTGAAATTGTATGAATTTATATTAATTTGCCACCACTTACCTTTTTTAGTCTTTTCCAATTTTATTGTGGAATTCTTCTTATTGCATTGAACATTCCTCAAAAAAAGTACTGTTCATTTTTTAGTATATTTATACTCTTTCTAGAAGTTAGTTACCTTCAAAATAGTAGCTGTTTGTACTGTGCCATGTGTTTTATTCAAATAGAACACAGCAGGGAGATGATGTCAGTCTCCAAAACCTGCTTCAGCACCTCTGACACATCACCTGAGCGATGTGCAGTGGTTTTCATCTTAGCTGTCAACTCCAATCTCATGATAGCTGATGAGAATGATGTCTGAGAAAGAGTGTGAAACTATGATCCAAGCTGAAGGAAAAACAGGGCTGAGTTCAACTGGTAATGTCCGTGATGGAAGCAGAAAAGGTGTAATGGCCACATACTTGCGACCTTTGTCACTGATGCCCTGGGTCTTACTTGCAGAATAATTTGTCTTTTCCATTTATCCTTGCTGTATGGAGATGCTGCTTTTTCAAATTCCTGTTTTTCTAGTTGGAAGAGCACTGACTACCAAATGCCTGTGATTTGTCTGCCCTCTGAGGTGCAGAAAATATATAACTACACACACACACACACACACACATATGGTTTTACCTACTTCCTCTCTCCCCTTTTAAATGAAGAAACAAAATTCTATTTATTTTTTTATCCAAGTTGTTCCTAGCTCAGGCTGTCTTTGAACACCTGAATGTCAGAATTACAGGCCTCTACCACCATGACTGGTTAGAAACAAAATTTCTTTTTTTTTTTTTTTTTTGGTCCGGTCGTGGGGCCTGAACTCTGGGCCTGGGCACTGTCCCTCAGCTCTTCAGCTCAAGGCTAGCGCTCTACCACTTGAGCCACAGCGCCACTTCTGGCTTTTTTTTTCTGCTTACGTGGTGCTGAGGAATCGAACCCAGGGCCTCATGCATGCAAGGCAAGCGCTTTACCACTGAGCCAACTTCCCAGCCCAGAAACAAAATTTCTTGATTTCTGTATCCTTTGTCAAAGCATCATTTGCCTACCTCCCCACCTTGACATGATACAGTACCCCCCACTACTTCTGAAGAAAATCTGGAAGTCAGTGTTCCCTGTTGACTTGAGTTGCTCATCTTTATTCTCTCTCATCTGATTTTATCTTTCTAGATGGTTCTAAGGGTTTTCATTCTGTTTCAAAACAACCTTTAACACTACTGGCTCTCTTTATTTTTTATTTTATTTTATTTTATTTTATTTTATTTTATTTTTGGGTCCGGTCGTAGGGCCTGAACTCTGGGCCTGAGCGCTGTCCCTCAGCTCTTCAGCTCAAGGCTAGCGCTCTACCACTTCAGCCACAGTGCCACTTCTGGCTTTATCCTTTTTGCTTATGTGGTGCTGAGGAATCGAACCCAGGGCCACTGAGCCACCTTCCCAGCCCATGGCTCTCTTTATTTCTATTTTTTCCCAACTGGTTTTTTTGGGTCCTTCCCCTAAATGTATTAATCCTGGATTTCAAACCTGGGGCAAGGATGTTTGAGGTCTCTCTAAATTCAGAGTAGTAGATTCTTAAGTAAATATGGAAGCTCTTGTGTTTAGCAGGAAAGTCCTGCAAAGAAGCGGATGGTTAGAAAAGCTCATGCGTACTAGTTTCTTATTCTGTGCTCAAGGGATGAGACAAAGGTACAACATACCTAGGCCGTTGTATTCCAAACCCATGCTGTCTCCACTCTGTATGAATAACCACAGTAACTCAGAGAGCTTGCCATAACTTTCTTCTCATTTTAAGCCCTGGGCACCAACGTTTCTTTCCATGGATGTTGACGGGCGTGTCATCAGAGCTGATTCCTTTTCAAAAGTCCTCTCCTCCGGGTAAGGCCCACATAGCTAACCTGAAGCTAGCCTCAGAATCGTACAGTCCAAATAGCTCTTCTTATCTAACAGGCTTGTAATCTGCTTGCCTTACAACACTAGTTTGATTGGTATTCTAACCTAAGTCCTTTTTCTCCACCTCCAGCAGTCAGAGATGCTTGGCCATTAGTCTAGTGGGACTAATTGAGATTTTGGTCAACTTTGCCAGGATCCATCTGTCCCCCCTGCTCCCACTGTCTTCCTAATGAAATCAACAAAGGGATTTGCATTCCTTGTTACTATCAGATTGGTATTAAGCCTTTTCTCTTTTTGTGTAGATTGAGAATAGGGTTTATGACTGGCCCAAAACCCTTGATAGAGAGAATTGTTTTGCACTCCCAAGTTTCAGTGATGAATACCTGCACTTTCTCTCAGGTAAGCATAATTTAAGAAGTAGGGTTTGTTTAAAAAATTCAGGTAAGACTACAAAGTAGACATTGGCAAGTGAGATTAAGTTAGACTGGAGGGGAGGAAAACATCACAATGTCCAATCTCTATCCCAATAGTTGTAGATGTTTACTCTTCTATTTTTTTTATTTTCACATTTCTTGTATTTATTTCAGATTAACATATTTTCAGATGTGTTATTTGCCTTTTGTAGTTTTCAACTCCATACAATACAGTAAATTCAAAGCAAAGGCTAAAAAACTGCCAAATATACCTTGGTAGAAACATTAGAAGTCTTTACTTGGAAATTTGCAAATTATTTACAAAAGAATATGAAATCTGTTTGCTACTGTATTGAAATCTAGAGTTTTTTGTTGATTAAAACATCAAAAACAAAAATCTCTATTATCCTGAAGATGTATTGAAGGAGATTTATGTATAAAAGGATTTGCAATGACTCTTTTACATGTATTTGAAGAGTATTTCAACTTTGTACCTGAAGAGAGAATTTGCCATTAATAGCAAAAAAAAAACAAAATAATGGTTAAAATAAGAATGACTGAATGCCTACTAAGTTATTTGCACAGATACTTCTAAGTTCCTGGGGAGTCTTAGTAAATTGTTACAAATATAAACAACATGTAGTTTACTTGATCTCTTAGAGACAAAAATGTGATAGGGAGATGGGAAGTATAAAGTGTCAAGATATTCACCATTTGAATAAAAATAAAACAATCTGAATCACAGCAAATCATGTTCAGATTTAATAGATTTGAGTCCACTTGCAAACATGGCTTCTTAAAGGCAAAAATGAGCCAGTAACTGGTAGCTCAAGCCTGTAATCCTAGCTACTTAGGAGACTGAGATCTAAGGATCACAGTTCAAAGCCAGAGCAGGCAGAAAGGTCCAAGAAACTTATATTTCCAATTCACCACCTTAAAAAATGGAAGTGAGGCTATGACATAAAGTGGTAGAGCACCAGTCTTAGCAAAAAAAAAAAAAAAAAAAGCTCAGGGACAGCTCCCTGGCTCTGAGTTCAATCCCCATAACTGACAAAAAATAAAAATTAAAAAAGGCAAAAATGAGCATTGAATTGACCTGCTGTTACCACACAGCATAACGCAAACTTCTTGAGAACCATAGTATGTTACTCATATTGTATACCTAAGAAAAGTCCTAAAACAAAATGTGAAATAAAAACACTTTGCAGGAGCTGGACAAAAGAATTGAACTTTGTGAAAAATATTAACTTCAGCTTCATGGACTTGGAACCTGTCCTGAGTGCAAGAAATCCAAAACCTGTGGGCAGTGTGTGCCTTCCCTGCACCGCACGCGTGCGTGCCAGCTCTTTCTAAAGACACTGATTTGAATGCATCCCAATTAAAATAAAGGAAAATTAATTTGGAAAAATATATAAATTTCTTCATATGCTGTGAGAAGCGATTGGACTTGAAAATGGTTACAGCAGGGCTGGGAAGGTGGCTCCGTGGTAGAGCTCTTGCCTTGCATGCCTGAGGCCCTGGGTTCGATTCCTCAGCACCACATAAGC
>NW_012267220.1:5861174-5893710 GCF_000151885.1 Dipodomys ordii | reverse complement strand
CCAGGCCCTGAGTTCAAGCCCTAGGACTGGCAAAATAATAATAATAAATAAAAAGATCATTTTATTGCCCACCTCACAACTCAGAATGTTTGAGTGCTGGGTATGCTTTCTCCTTACTAAAACTGTAAGAATTGTTTGAGTTTTGTAGCTATTCAGGTGGTCTAAATTGTTGGCGATATTATTATTTATCTCAGCAAATGATGAGATTTGTGGCTAAGAGAAGTCTCTGGAGCCACATTCCTTGAGTTTTAGCCTACCTCCACCTTATACTGGGCATGAGACTGTATGTAATTTACCCACTCTACTCCTGTGCTTTATTTTTGAAAATTTGGCTCCTATGTTGATCAAATTAGTTGTATATGTTGATCACTTAGACAAATTCCTGGCATGTAGTAGTTCCTCAATAATCATCAGATCGTAGGATTTAAAATAGATTTTATCTTCATTATGAAGGCATACTCACAGGAAGACATTTGGAAAATGCATAAAAGCATAATGAAATGTTTTTAAATAGCCATCATTTCACTACCAGATTTCGTGGGCCATCTGTGTTGGATTTTCTAGATACATTTTATAATGTTCTAGTATTTTGGCTATGCAGTTATTTTACAGGACTAAAACCACACAGAAAGTTTATATTTTGTTGAGTCTTTCTTCACTGAAAATTAGCTCATATAGAGTTTTTATCCTCTCCTTCTATACTTAAATCATAAATCTACTTAGATCTCATTTGTGGGCATTGATTAAGTTAAATTTCTAAATGAAAGTTTTCTGTGTAAGCTTACCAGTTTACCAAATAAATTTCCTTTTCTTTCTTAATTAATTCCATAGGTGCTTGTCAGTTACTCTTTGCAAATACTGAGATCTATTTCGAGAATCACTTTTATCTTGAGGCAATAAGTACAGAGTAGACTGACAAGGGTCAGAGACCCTGCTAGTACATAAAAGACCAGCTCAAGATTAGCTCTAGATACAGACTGACCAAAGCAAAGCTATTATTCTCTATGATTCTATCTCACTTGAGAACAGATTCATGCTTGCTCATTATTCTAATCCCAGTAGTAGCACAGAATAGGTACTTAAAATATATATCCAACTGACTGATCTCAAGTAAGTACATTTTTAATAGGTTTTTTATTGTGAAAATACTGTACAGAGGATTTAAAGTTACATGAGCAAGGTGGTAATGAGTACATTTCTTATCAAGCATTGTTGCCTCCTCCTTTGTTTTTCCCCTACCATCCCTTCCTTCCCATCTCCACAACTACATCCCCCACACACGCCTAAACTGTAAAGTTCGTTTTTCAACCTAGCATCTTGTACATCTCATTGTTGCAATGGATCTACCTGTATCCCTATTTAAACAATTAGTTTTTTCCCTTCTGCTCCCCAAATTATACCAACATCAAATACAGTGAAAACAGGGGTTATACCATGGGAGAGGGACATACAAAGCAACAAAAAAAATCACATGGTACAAATAAGCACTTTTAGATATAATAAATAAACCTGATCTTTTCTTCTTAATGCTATATCATCAAAACTTTTGGCTATTTGTATGTATCTTTGAAGTAAGTACTATAGACTTAATTTCTTAGTGTACTTTTTTCTCTATCTCTTTCTTTCTTTCCCATATTCTGCTATACTTTGTGTGTGTGTGTGTGTGTGTGTGTGTGCGCGCGCGCGCGTACACACACACACACACCAGTCCTGGGGCTTGAATTCAGCACACTATCCCTGAGCTTCTTTTGCTCAAGACTAGCACTCTACTACTTGAACCACATCTCCATTTCCAGCCTTTTGGTAGGTTATTGGAGATAATAGTCTCACAGACTTTCCTGTCTGGGCTAGCTCTGAACCTTGATCCTCAGATCTCAGCCTCCTGAATAGCTAGGATTACAGGCATGAGGCACTGGCTTCCAGCCTAGGACGTGTGTTCTTTACCTGTTCTGTATTATTTTCATCTTCATTATCTTAGCCTAGATTTTGTACATCTTGGAAAGAGATTACTCCCCTCCTTCTTTCACAGATGTTTTTGTTTCTAGTATATCCCAACTTCTCTACTATTATGGGAAAAATAATGGTGTTTATATGATGTTAATTAGAACAAGGAAACACATATTCTACCTTGAAATTTGTCCTGAGGGCCCCAGATTGCTTCACTACCAATCCATCTTATTTTAGTAGACACTACTTAAGATCATGCTTACATTGGCCTAACACTAATTGCTATGAAAGATAAACTCCAGAATCTCAGAGACTTGACACAACAGTTTATTTCTGACTCAAATCAAATTCAAAGCCATGGGAGGGAGAATAAGAAAAAGGAAACAACAGGGTGAGTTTGATCAAAGTACATTATATGCATGTTTGGAAATAGCACCGTGAAGTCCCTTGGTACAACTAACGTGCTGATTTTAAAAATAGAAAAATGGGCTGGAAATGTGGCTTAGTGGTAGGGTGCTTGCCTAGCATGCAGGAAGCTCTGGATTCAATTCCTCAGTACTACATAAACAAACAAACAAAAAAGCCAGAAGTGGTGCTGTGGCTCAAGGGGTAGAGCTCTAGCCTTAAGCTGAAGAGCTGAGGGACAGCACCCAGGCCCAGAGTTCAGGCCCCACAACCGGACCCAAAAAAAAAAAGAAAATGGTTACAGTATTGGGAATCAGATTTTCATGGATATAATGGCTATGGAAGAACTCAAATTAATAGAAAAGCAGGTATCTTATCAGATACTTGTTTGATATTGTGGTTAGTATATGTCCCTATATTTTAGCAAGTTCGAAGCATGTCTCATGCTTTTTATATGCTATCAACAAAAAGTTCCATATTTGTGACATTTAGAGCTTTCATTTGACACAGAAAATATCTAAATATATGATAGGACTTTATATACCTGCCATATATTTTATTTTAGGGCTGGGTATATAGTTCAATGGTAGAATAGCTGCTTAGCTATCACCTCATCCTGGATTGATTTTTAATGTACCTAGGTACTAGAGTCTAATAATCAATATCATGGATAAGGATATCTTTTTGGAATCCAAGCTCTGTGACAAGTTGATTTACATTGGGAAAATTAACCTTTGTATCTTGATTTCAGTATCAGTAAAACAGAAATAACCTGGCTAATATTTAGGTTATTATGAAGAATCAAATAGCCCAATCTATTAATGTATTGAGATAACACCTAACACATAACAAGTACTATATAAACATTTGTTATTTTTTAGTACTGTTGTTTTCATGCTTATGAATATGTATTATAAACCACTAATGATGCAAGCCTGTTTCTGTGTATGTATTTTTGCAGAGGCTGACACATTTTGTTTTACTTTTGACAAGCAAACACTTTTACGACTGAACCAAGGCATTGTAATTATTTTCTCTTTTAGTTCATGGTATCACAGCTTCTACACCAATGGGGAGAAGAAGGTTTCTGGGCTCATGTACACAGGTATGGAGTCATTTGTTATAATGTCTATTAGCAAAACAGAAACCCATGACCAAAGTGTAGCGAACACAGAATATTGGTGTAAATTATTATCATTATTATTATTTATTTTTGAGTATTCCAAGATAGACAATGGAAACATCTATTAGAAATCAAAAGTTTGTTTTAGTAGCTCTTTACCTAGAAAACCTTCTCAGGAGTATTCATGGTATGGCAAGAAAACAATATCCACTCACACCTATGCTAAGCTGAAATTCTCAACATGTTAGGAACCACTGACTTAGAGGATAGACTCCTTATACATATAAATATTCTGCTTAATCATCTACTCACTGTCAGGAAGACATGTCATAGGAATTGGCTCAGGTATAGATGGATAAAAATAAAATTTACTTAATATAATGGTGTGAATTGTCCAGTTAGTTATTTAAATGTGGTTAAAATAGCCGTTTAAAAATAAGAAACTCTGAAAATGACATTTTGTGACAAGTGAATATAAAAATTGATCCTGCTAATTCTATATTTTACAGAGATGGACTTATTTTTCCTTTAATTTCCTTTCTTCAAGTTTTCCACTATTAAGGAGAACACATGGTAAAAGTTCATTATTAGCCAGGCACCAGTGGCTCACACCTGTAATCCTAGCTACTCAGGAGGCTAAGACCTGAGGATCACAGTACACTGTCAA
The DNA here is from genome assembly GCF_000151885.1 of Dipodomys ordii. Taxonomy (NCBI): domain Eukaryota; kingdom Metazoa; phylum Chordata; class Mammalia; order Rodentia; family Heteromyidae; genus Dipodomys; species Dipodomys ordii. The sequence continues at coordinate 5,889,568 of NW_012267220.1, read as the reverse complement.
CCTGGGCAGGAAGTCCATGAGACTCTTATCTCTAATTAATCATGGAAAAAGCCAGAAGTGGCACTCTACCAGAAGTGGTAGAGTGCTAGCTTTGAGCGAAAGGAGCCCAGGGACAGTGCCAAGGCCAAGAGCTCAAGCCCCCGGATCTGAAAATAAAATAAATATTATATATACAATATAGATGTGTTATAATACTTGACAAGTCACAGAAATACACTCTATTCTGTAATCCATCATTCAACATTTTAAGCAAGATAGAAAACAAAGATATGTAGCCTGGGCCCTAGAGACTTGCTGATTCTGAAGTGAAGGTTCTGACCCCATGCTTGTCCTTGTGTCCTTCTTCCAGAACTATCGAATTTTACAGGAGAAAGAGGGATGAGATCGTGGCAGCTGCAGATAAGTGGTTAAGCGGTGAGTGGCAAACATCTGTCTCTACAATGAACAACATACCTGTGTTAGTGGGTGACCATCAACATATATTATTTAACAGCCCTGGTGGCAAAGACACCGTTCCCCAGAAGTGCTTGCCACAGTGTCCTACAAATGACCTCAGAAGCAACATCCCACCAACCCTGACACAATTTTACCTCTCAGCCATCTGCTGAAGAAATGTATGACTCTACAAGAAACTGAGGAGTCTAGAAATCAGTAACTTGTTTGGATTAATTTTCATAATTAATTACATTCTCATTTTAAAAATGAATCCAAGCTGGGCACCGGTGGCTCATGCCTATAATCCTAGCTACTCAGGAGGCTGAGATCTGAGGATCATGGTTCAAAGCCAGCCCGGGCAGGAAAGTCCATGAGACTCTTATCTCCAATTAATCACCAGAAAAGTGGTAGAAGTGGCGCTGTGGCTTAAGTGGTAAAGTGCTCGCCTTGAGCTGAATAGCGCATGGACAGTGCCCAAGACCAGAGTTCAAGCCCCACAACTGACCAAAAAAAAAAAAAAATCCATTTATCTCCTAAACTATGACATTGTTGACCAAATTTATTGAAACCCAAGAAGATTCCAAAGAGTTGAGACATCATCTTCCAATTGAAACATATTCCTAGGTCTACAGGACTGTAATTCCATACTTAGATTGAGGCAGGAAGATTGTGAGTTTCAGACTAGCAAAATCCTCTCCAGAAAAGGGAAAAAGTAAAACAAAACAAAAAGACAGGCTCTCTTATCCTCTGTGCAGACTGGCAATAGGTGTAAATATGGACACGGGAGTTATTTTCTCCCTCTTACCTCCACACTGACTCTAAAATAAACTTAGAGCATCCGTTATTGCCATCAATTCCCAGAGCATGTTTAAGCCTTATTATTTTTTTAGTATTATCACTGAAGGAACTTTGGGGAAAGTACTAGCTTATAATCACCACATCTACATCTTGGAACAATGTGTTTCGTGGCACTAGAAATAAGTTCAAAAGGTATTTATTCTCCATTTTTGTTTATAGGTTTGGCAGAATGGCATATTCCCAAGGCTGGAATGTTTTTATGGATTAAAATTAAAGGCATTCCTGATGCAAAACAGTTGACTGAAAAAGCCATCGAGAAGGAGGTAAAACCAGGAAGCGGGTGGGAAGAGGAGATCTAAAGAAAAAAGTAATTTTTATTTTAATAAAAATAAAAAGATCGGGGCTAGGAATGTGGCTTAGTGGTAGAGTGCTGCCTAGCATCCATGAAGCCCTGGGTTCAACTCCTCACTACCATATAAACAGAAAAGGCTGGAAGTGGTGCTGTAGCTCAAGTGATAGAGTGCTAGCTTTGAGCAAAAGAAGCTCAGGGACAGTGCCCAGGCCCTGAGTTCAAGCCCTAGGACTGGCAAAATAATAATAATAAATAAAAAGATCATTTTATTGCCCACCTCACAACTCAGAATGTTTGAGTGCTGGGTATGCTTTCTCCTTACTAAAACTGTAAGAATTGTTTGAGTTTTGTAGCTATTCAGGTGGTCTAAATTGTTGGCGATATTATTATTTATCTCAGCAAATGATGAGATTTGTGGCTAAGAGAAGTCTCTGGAGCCACATTCCTTGAGTTTTAGCCTACCTCCACCTTATACTGGGCATGAGACTGTATGTAATTTACCCACTCTACTCCTGTGCTTTATTTTTGAAAATTTGGCTCCTATGTTGATCAAATTAGTTGTATATGTTGATCACTTAGACAAATTCCTGGCATGTAGTAGTTCCTCAATAATCATCAGATCGTAGGATTTAAAATAGATTTTATCTTCATTATGAAGGCATACTCACAGGAAGACATTTGGAAAATGCATAAAAGCATAATGAAATGTTTTTAAATAGCCATCATTTCACTACCAGATTTCGTGGGCCATCTGTGTTGGATTTTCTAGATACATTTTATAATGTTCTAGTATTTTGGCTATGCAGTTATTTTACAGGACTAAAACCACACAGAAAGTTTATATTTTGTTGAGTCTTTCTTCACTGAAAATTAGCTCATATAGAGTTTTTATCCTCTCCTTCTATACTTAAATCATAAATCTACTTAGATCTCATTTGTGGGCATTGATTAAGTTAAATTTCTAAATGAAAGTTTTCTGTGTAAGCTTACCAGTTTACCAAATAAATTTCCTTTTCTTTCTTAATTAATTCCATAGGTGCTTGTCAGTTACTCTTTGCAAATACTGAGATCTATTTCGAGAATCACTTTTATCTTGAGGCAATAAGTACAGAGTAGACTGACAAGGGTCAGAGACCCTGCTAGTACATAAAAGACCAGCTCAAGATTAGCTCTAGATACAGACTGACCAAAGCAAAGCTATTATTCTCTATGATTCTATCTCACTTGAGAACAGATTCATGCTTGCTCATTATTCTAATCCCAGTAGTAGCACAGAATAGGTACTTAAAATATATATCCAACTGACTGATCTCAAGTAAATACATTTTTAATAGGTTTTTTATTGTGAAAATACTGTACAGAGGATTTAAAGTTACATGAGCAAGGTGGTAATGAGTACATTTCTTATCAAGCATTGTTGCCTCCTCCTTTGTTTTTCCCCTACCATCCCTTCCTTCCCATCTCCACAACTACATCCCCCACACACGCCTAAACTGTAAAGTTCGTTTTTCAACCTAGCATCTTGTACATCTCATTGTTGCAATGGATCTACCTGTATCCCTATTTAAACAATTAGTTTTTTCCCTTCTGCTCCCCAAATTATACCAACATCAAATACAGTGAAAACAGGGGTTATACCATGGGAGAGGGACATACAAAGCAACAAAAAAAATCACATGGTACAAATAAGCACTTTTAGATATAATAAATAAACCTGATCTTTTCTTCTTAATGCTATATCATCAAAACTTTTGGCTATTTGTATGTATCTTTGAAGTAAGTACTATAGACTTAATTTCTTAGTGTACTTTTTTCTCTATCTCTTTCTTTCTTTCCCATATTCTGCTATACTTTGTGTGTGTGTGTGTGTGTGTGTGTGTGCGCGCGCGCGCGTACACACACACACACACCAGTCCTGGGGCTTGAATTCAGCACACTATCCCTGAGCTTCTTTTGCTCAAGACTAGCACTCTACTACTTGAACCACATCTCCATTTCCAGCCTTTTGGTAGGTTATTGGAGATAATAGTCTCACAGACTTTCCTGTCTGGGCTAGCTCTGAACCTTGATCCTCAGATCTCAGCCTCCTGAATAGCTAGGATTACAGGCATGAGGCACTGGCTTCCAGCCTAGGACGTGTGTTCTTTACCTGTTCTGTATTATTTTCATCTTCATTATCTTAGCCTAGATTTTGTACATCTTGGAAAGAGATTACTCCCCTCCTTCTTTCACAGATGTTTTTGTTTCTAGTATATCCCAACTTCTCTACTATTATGGGAAAAATAATGGTGTTTATATGATGTTAATTAGAACAAGGAAACACATATTCTACCTTGAAATTTGTCCTGAGGGCCCCAGATTGCTTCACTACCAATCCATCTTATTTTAGTAGACACTACTTAAGATCATGCTTACATTGGCCTAACACTAATTGCTATGAAAGATAAACTCCAGAATCTCAGAGACTTGACACAACAGTTTATTTCTGACTCAAATCAAATTCAAAGCCATGGGAGGGAGAATAAGAAAAAGGAAACAACAGGGTGAGTTTGATCAAAGTACATTATATGCATGTTTGGAAATAGCACCGTGAAGTCCCTTGGTACAACTAACGTGCTGATTTTAAAAATAGAAAAATGGGCTGGAAATGTGGCTTAGTGGTAGGGTGCTTGCCTAGCATGCAGGAAGCTCTGGATTCAATTCCTCAGTACTACATAAACAAACAAACAAAAAAGCCAGAAGTGGTGCTGTGGCTCAAATGGTAGAGTGCTAGCCTTGAGTAAAAGAAGTTCAGGGACAGTGCCCAGGCCCTGAGTTCAAGCCCCAGGACTGGCAAAAATAAATAAATAAGTAAATAATATCAAAACCATGACCTGCTGACACATGTGCCCCACCAGTAACTCGGGGACATTGGTTCCTTCCTTCCAGGGTCGATAATACACAGGAACAGGTCCATGGGCCAGGCCTAGAAGTCACTTTCCCTACTTTGGCTCACACCTTTTAGGATTCATTCACATGGCCACATATCAACAGAAAGAGGCTAGGGTTGCTGGAGGTGTAGCTCAGTGGCAGAACATGTGTTTAGCATGCATAAGGTCCTAAATTCCGTTCCCACTAAAGAGAAGACAAAAAAGGAGGGAGGGAGGAAGGGAGAGGGGAAGGAAAGGGAGGAAGCTAGGGAATAAAGTATGTCTGTAAACGCAGAGATGAAGAGAGCATGGAGTGTCCAGTCAAGTGTGCCTAGCACGGTGCTCATCAAGAAGGGCAGCTAGTGTCCTCACACTTTCTCAACATGCTTAGTTATTTATTCCCTCATTTTATGCATTTAAAAAAAGTTTACCTTCTTTTGGTATCATTTTCTTCCCATCTCAGAACATCTATATTCTCTCCAATATATGTTCCCCACTTGCTAACACCAACTTATCTTTAGTTGTCAGCTTAAGAATAGTTTCAAATGTAAGAGATATGTACCCAAGAGATATTTACTAGCTGCAAGAAGCTAGGCCAACAAGAAGAGTAAATGAAGAGGAATATGGTCCAAGTAGGTACTTTTCATGCATGAAAATAGAATAATAAAACACTGAAGAGGATAAGAGGAAAGGGAGAGTGATAGAAGGGTTGAGATTGATTGAGATACATTGTACACAAGTGTGGAAATGTAATGAATATTGTAATAAAATGTATATAATATGTACATGTTGCATATACTACAATTTAATGCAACACAGTGGGGAAAAATCATATTTTCAAATTTGATAAACTTGAAATGGTATATCTCACTGTCTGAATTTATATTACATTCTAGTTGTGTTAGACATTTATCTGTGTGTATTACCATTTCTGTTTTTGAATAAGCTGTCCTTTTTTACAACTCAAAATTCAATTTTACTGTTTTTCTTTTGTTTCCTTCCTTTCCTTCTTTTTCTTTCCTTTCTTTTCATTTCCTTTTCTCCTTCCTTCCTTTCTTCTTTCCTTCCTTCCTTCCTTGCTTCCTTGCTTCCTTGCTTTCTGGCTTTCTTGCTTTCTTGTACTAGGGATTGGACCCATTGCTCGGCAAGTGCTCTACTTCTTCCAGGCATGTTTATAGTAAACATTTTTTTAGTTTCTACGCATTTAGTTTTGTATTTTCATAGCAATTAGTTTGTTTTCCTTTGGTGATTTCTTCAACTTCCTTCCAATTCAATGTCCTTCAGCACTGTGATATCAGGCACTCTGATATGGAGCCTGCCCGTGTTTTCTTTTTGCTGTTTGTTGTTGTTGTTGTTGTTGTTGCAGTAATACTATTGTCTTTCCTCAACCTCTCCTAGATCTTACTGGTTTCCGGAAGTGATTTCTATGTAGAGAGCACGAGGCCTAGTCCATACTTCCGAGCCTGCTTCTCTTTAGTGTCTGCAGAAGAAATGGACATCGTGAGTACCACGAACACTCGCTCTCAGTTCTGATGTTTAGTGCCATGTGCTCACTTTGCATGCTACCAAAATTAGTTAATGTTTTCTTGGGTTTCTGGAGGTCAGATATTTGTGGAGCAGTCAAGAATTCCCATTATACGTTCCCAGTTCGTTTACTGCTAGACTTCTGTAGACTAGTAGAGGCTAAGCTGGAGTTTTAAAAATCTGTTGTCTTTCTGAATAACTTTTCAGAACTTATGGAACCAAATTGTTATAGGGGAAAGCTTCTTTCCTTTCTTCATGAAATCAACATGAATGGAAACTATGAGTTCATGATAGCTTCAATCCCTTTCTTTGAAGAAAAAGCATCAGAATGGGTCAAATATTTTTAAATTAATCACAGCTCCGCTTTCACCAAAATAGTAAAAGGCAAAAGAAAAAAAAAACCCAAGATCCTAAAGATTGTGCATCTGGAACTCCAAAACTATAATTTGACCAGTGCCATTAACCTTCAGAAGAGCTGACACTTAATCTGGGAGGTGGACCTTTTTTGGTGGGTTCTTTCTCTTACTTGCTCTCCTCTGTTATTAAAAATGATTTTCATAATTTCTCCCTCCTTTTATATGTGGATAGACTTGGGAAATTAAAATTGTATGAAATACATTTGCAAGTAAGAGATTATATGAAAATATAAAATAATTTGTGCTGTGGATCAAACAGAAAGCTATCATCATGTGAACCCATAAAAGAATCCTGGAAATCTGATGTGTTTATATCCATATATTTAGTAGCCATGGATGGCACCCTCCCCAGATAAAGCTGGTGTCAGATGTGACTTCTCATTGCCTTATCTCAACCTCCAATAAATACTCTGCTTCTAAAGTTTCTAAAGTTAGGACAGACAGACTTTTCATAGGAATCACCCTAATTTCACCACTTCATATCTCTTTTCTATTTTAGGCCTTCCAGAAATTAGCCCAACTTATAAAAGAATGTTTATGAAGAAATCAAACTTATCACAGCACTTGTTGATTTTCCAAATAAATTATTTCTGTGCCTTAGCCAGAAGAATTGGTCATTAATGTTGAACTTAATAGCTTGATTTCTGTTGAATTTACAATATCAATGTATGTATAATAGTTTAACTGGAAAACTTTTAAAGTTCCTTTTACTCCATCAGATTGTCAGCATGTATTTATAATTCACATAGGCCTTTTGATTAGTATTCAACCTGCAAAAAAAATTTTAGCTTGGATTTTACTGTGTAGAACACTGTAATTGCTATAGAATATCATATTAATATGCTTTAAAACTAACATTTTACATTATATCATTTTCAAAAATAAAAGTTGAAAATAGTACATAATATGTAATTTTTTTCTTTTCTTTTCTTTTTTTTTGATCAGTCCTGAGGCTTTGAACTCAGGGCCTCCGCACTGTCCCTGAGCAATTTTGCTCAGCTAATACTCTACTACTTGAGCCACAGCAACATTTCTGGTTTTCTGGTGGTTTATTAGAAATAAGAGTCTCACTTACTTTCCTGCCTGGGCTAACTTCGAACCACAATCCTCAGATCTCAGCCTCCCGAGTAGCTAGGATTACAAGTGCAAGCTGCCAGTACGCAGCAATTTTTCTATTTTTAAGGAAACATAATGATAGTCTACTGCAAAAAGTTATCATTTGACCATTACAAATATTTTTTTAGTAAGAGTACCATAGACATTATTTTATTTTGCAGAAATCCATTTAAAATGAAATTCTGAACAACCAGAAGGTATCATAGCTGTTCATCCAAGCAAGGAGGGGAGACTGTGGGCTTAGACAAATTTATACTTTCATTTACATATTACATATTACAAGTCACATAATATTATGTAATTTACGATGACATATTCTTCACATATCTAAAATAGCACAAGCTCATGATGATAGTCTATTGTAAAAGCTCTGTATTGCTGTTAGCTTGGACTCTGGGCCTGGGCACTGTCTCTGAGCTCTTTTGCTCAAGGCTAGCTCTGTACCACTTTGAGCCACAGAGCCACTTGGAGGTTTTGAGTGGTTAATTGGAGATATGAATCTCACAGGGACTTTTCTGCCCTGGCTGGCTTCTAACCTCAATCCTCAGCTCTCAGTTTCCTTTGTAGCTAGGATTACGGGCAGGAGCCACTGGTGCTAGCCTTGTGTGGAAAAAGTTCAGGGACAGCACACAGGCCCTGAGGTCAAGCCCCATGAGGAACAACAACAAAAAGATTGTACAAAGAGGTTACAATTTAACATATTTTCCTAAGTGTCCACTGCTTCTTATCCAGTCATCCCTCCCCTCACCCAAACACCCCTATTCTATCTGTTCCCTCCCCCTAGAGTCAGCTCACATTTCCTACATCCCTAATCACATACATACGTACACTGCGGATTTTTGCTGTTTCAAGATCCAGGGTTTCAAGATTCTGGGTTCCTCAGGGAGCACAGAAATTTGTATCATTATTTATTCCATCTCTAGTGTATAGGAACAGCTCCATCATAATTATCTTCCTGGCATCTGGATGAGATATTGAATCTTCCAATAGCTAAAATTCTTGAGCAAAAACTTCAACCGGTGAGCTCAATAATTATGTGAATGCGATCATATAAAATGTTTATTGAAGGTGGGGGAGGGAAGGGATAGTGGAAGAACAACAAAGGAGGGGCAACAATGCTCGACAAGAAATGCACTCATTACCTCACTCATGTAACTGCAACCCCTCTGCACAGCATCTTTACAACACAATAAAATGTTTTAAAAAATGTTTAAATGAACTCCAGGAAATGGAAATGAGGTATTTTTCTATTTTGCTTTTTGTCTTGGAGGGGGGTTGTTTCTTTTTTCGCCTTTGTCGCTATTTTTTATTTCTGTACCTTGTGTCTTGTATGTAAGTTTATCTCCCTTGGGAGCGTCAGGAGGGGCAGAGAAAGGGTGAGGCAGAGACTAAACAAATGCCGCAGTGATAGTCACTAGACACGATATGGAAAATGAACTATGCAACTTGTGGGGGAGGGGATTGGGAGGAAAAAAAGGGAAGAGGTGAACTGTTCAGAAAGAGATGTACTCATTACCCGACTTGTATAACTGTAACCCCTCCCTCCATACTTGACAATAACAATTTTTTGAAACATAATTAAAACATAAAATTTAAAAACAAGAAACAGTCTTACAGACTACCCTGCCTTAGCTGGCCTGGCACCAAAATCCTCAGATCTCAGCCTCCTGCGGAGCTAGGATCACAGTTGTGAGCCATTGGCACCTGGCTCAAATCACAGGTTTTTCTAGTTTTAGCCCTAGCTAACTAGCATGAAAATCTGCCAGGGCCATTTCCTTAATGTGCAGCATTCGTTTTATAGGTAGAGGCTTTCATTTTATGATGATAATATGACACAGAAAGAAGCTGATGGACTTGGAGTCTGTTCTTTATAAGGATCCCACTAGAAGCATGTAGAATACACTTACACGTGCATTGATTAACGCTTCCTCTCAGGAGCAGCAGCAGGCTCTGAGGTTGAACTGATCTTAGTGGGGAAGACTTCACATCCCCATAGCCTCATTTTGGATGTCATAGTGGAACCTGCCTGATATTTTGCCTCAACATGAGCCCCATCTGCGTTTAACACGAAGCATTCACTTCCGATGATGCGGTGGAGTGCTTCACAGGTCCATTTCTGCTGCCACTATTTCTGATCTTATCACACAATTGTGATCACTCTGCTAAGGTATCAGTGTTACGACGTAAAGTCTCACATTGTAGATAAATGCTAGGAGAAAAAGAATATTGATTTTTATTCATCTACTTGCTGGAAAAATGGTGAGTTGGCTGGAATTGAATAGTCCTTGCACAGCATGTGAGATTTAGAAATAAAGCTCATTTCCTAAAAACAACTCACATGAGAGCTCAGTGCAGCAGGTTGTTGTTCTGCTACTACCAGGCCATGACTCAGCTATTAAGGCTGCGGAGAGGCTGCAGTTCACCCTGTGTTCTCAGTAAGCACTCCAAGTCTCTGTTTTGTCACACTGAGATACAAACAAGGTAGAAGGCTTAGCCACATATGAAACGGAGAGCTGTGGTAGGCCAGGGTGGTTTAATTGAAGCCTGGTCACGAGGCTCTTGCCAAATAAAAGTTTCGGAAGCTGCATTTCTAATAAATTCACAATAATGGTAAGTTCTTTAGAGAAAAATTGGAGATTCAGGATCTGTAGTCCGTCGGTGAAAACTTCTTAAATGCCTTTTGGTTGCAGGCCAAGATAAAAAAAACTGACCGATTTTTGTCCTCTAAAGTGAGAGGCAAAATCCTTCGGAATTCAGGTCACATTCTAAGCCGTGAACCTTCTCTCTTGAAAAGTAAAGTCCGACAAATTAAACAGGACTCTAAACATTCACACATTGAGTCCAAAGGAGGATATTCTTAGGAGAAGATCACAAGGACTCAATAGCTATGGGCACATGATCCTATAAAATGATGCTTATCAAAATGAACTCCAAGAAATGGAAACAAGAAGATTTTTATTTTGCTTTTTGTGGACTTTTTTTGTTTTATGTACTCAATACCTGACTTATGTAACTGTAACCCCTCTATATATCACCTTTACAATACGTTTTTTTAAAAGAAAACTGAAGTCTGTCAAAACATTGTGACATTTATGTGCAACTCTTTGCCAAAGACAAGACTGCTGCCCAGTAGTATATATATATATATTTACACATATATAAATGTATATATTTACATATATATGTATATATACACACACATACATATAGTACATAGTATACATACTAGATTATCTTTGTGCTGAATGATGGAAGAATTTCAAAGAAACTGAAATTTCCGGGGAAAAGTAAGAAGGGATTTCATTGAGCCCTTGTAGGCTGGCAGTGCAGGTGTACTATGGACTTTTCCAAGTACAAGCAAACAAATAGGACTGTCTTTCTCAACAGGAATACAAAAGAGGTTGAGCAAAGGTCTCCCACTGAGCCACTTGGATTCAGAGAATCATTTGCTATTTAATTACTCATTGTTAGTTCTTTTATGCCAATATATCTGGTAAGTCTTAAATTCCTAAGACATCCAACACTATACACACACATATGTGTATATACTATTTTTGTGGGAATGCTAGGGCATTGTGTGGATTGTGACGAGGTGCAGGAGATCTGACAGTGTGCTTGAATTGTGTGGATTGTGACGAGGTGCAGGAGATCTGACAGTGTGCTTGAATTGTGTGGATTGTGACGAGGTGCAGGAGATCTGACAGTGTGCTTGAAATATGAATGAAACTGGTGGAAAACCACGGTTGTGTAGTTGTTTATCCTAAAGACATGGGATTACGTTTGACCTTTGTATGAATTCCTGCCAAAAGACAGAATCCCTGTACGTGCTTATCCTAGGAAATTCCTGGATTCCTCACTGAAACTGCTTAAATACTTCCTGATTTTTTTTTTTGTCATCTACCCCTTGGAATGTACTGTTTTTATTTTTCTGTCCCTCCCTTAAGTTTGTCCTGGACTAATCTGAGTGTATAAAACAGAGAATGGAGAAGACCGCTTCAGCTTAACCATATCTGTCACTTAAACTCATTCCTTGCCGCATGGTAGTAATTTCAAATATTAATTATTTGATCAACAATAATCTGAAATATCACAGCTTGGGTATTACTTTATTCATCATCCAGGAATCTGCTTGTTGGAACCAGCAATTTATGATTTAAGTTTTCATAACTGATCCAGGATCATGAACAGATGTGGCTATTCAGGTAACATTAGTTAATCAAATAAACAGTTGAAATATTTTGGTAGGCATCGGTAGACTGGGTCATCTGTGTTCCTTCCGTCATTACCATGACTCTATCTTGATAAGTTCTGCTTCCTTTGAGGAATATTCAAGGCTTCATCTTCAATGCCCCCGGGATGGATTTGTTCATAATTTGCATATCTTTTCAAATGCATTTTTGTTATGACTCAACTTTCTTGTGGTCAATAGTCAATAGAGGCAGCTCTATAGGTTTTAGGTCTTGCTAAATATTTTTTCAGGCATGGGACCATTTTTTCAGCTTTAAGTGGAACGAAGAAATAATTATTCTAGCCAGGAATATGTACTTCCTTTCAGATACCGAAATAGGAATCATTTGGTATTTACTAGCTGGGCACTGGTGCCTCACACCTGTAATCTTAGCTACTCAGGAGGCTGAGATTTGAGGATCACGGTTCCAAGCCAGTCCAGGCTGAAAAGTCCTCATGAGACTCTTATGTCCAAGTAACCACCAAAAACTGGTAGAGAACTAGCCTTGAGCAAAAGAGCTCAGGGACAGCACCTAGGCCCTGAGTTCAAGCCTCATACACACAAAAAGAAAGAAAGAGAAGTATTCACTAAAGATTGCTTTCTCCTTGAGTACATTCAATCTCAAAAAGTAATTCTACAAAAGAGATTTTGATTCCCCTGTAAGACTTTCTCCAAAATTGTTCTGCTTTTGCTCTATGTATGTGTGTACATGTATGCGTATATGAATACATAATGATGTACAAATAATTATTTAGTTTTATCTTATTCTTTCAACAGAGTCTTAGGGTTAGAGATGAGGGGTAAATGAAGAAAGAGGTTGGGCAAGGTAAAGTAAATATAAGAGGTGGGCAGTTTTTCCTAAGTTCTAAACATGTTGAATAGGGTAAGCAAAAAATATTTCTGCACAGGTTGCTACTTGGACAATCAGCCCTTTGGTTGTCTACTAGGAAGTAGGACTCAAAAAAGAGTTAACTGATTCAAATCCTGTTCCATATACAAATTCCTCAACATCAGGTATCTGTTTCCTTTCTTAGGTTTTTGTGGGGGGTTTTCTTCTTGAATGGGCTATGTTCATGGGTTTGCACAGGGTCTGGTTGTGCCATGATAGTTATCTGATCTTCTCCATAATATGTTACTTTTTAAAAGAATATAGTTCCATCCGGGTGCACCATCTTGAATCTGTGGACCCATTAGACCACAACCTACTAAAACCACCAGTACTAGCTTTGAAACCATAGAAAACCTCAGCATCACAATTTTATTAATTGCTTATAAATCTTCAACAGATGTTCCAACTTTTCTGCTTCGTTCTTTAACTGGTAGGATTAGATGGTCACAAGATTAGTACATGGAATTCTAAGTCTTGTTTAATTACATCCTCCACAATTGAAAAGCGTCCTTGAGTGCGTTAAGTTTCACTGGCTACTGGGAGGTAAGCCCGGCAAAACTCACATTTACTTAAACTTTTATAGGCTCCACACACTTAATAGTTCTAGAGAGAGTAAGAGGCCATAAAGAATCAGGTATTTAGCTGGGTCCCAGTGGCTCAAACTTAAACTCCTAGCTACACAAGAGGTTGAGGTCTTAGGATCCAGATTTGAAGCCAGCCTGGTAGACAAATCTGCATTTACATCCAAATATACATCCATGCAGCCAATACACATGGATCAGCTCTCCTGAAGAGAGAAGGCAAATGAGAGAAAATGCACACTCTTGATTTCTGGACGATCATTAAGTAAAAACAAATGAACTTGGGAAATCCAAATATGACATGGTAAATATCAGAGCACAATTGGCTCAAATTAGGAAGCAAACAGTGACAACACTTTTGCCCTTCTGGATAAGGACTCTTCCTGATTTTGTATTCTACTGCCTCTCCCACAGCTACATTTAGGTGCACTTATTTAATGTTATTTCACTAATTGTCTCACTTGCTCTTGCAAACTAAAATCATCATCATCATCATTATCATCATCATCACCATTATCATCATCATCACCATTATCATCATCTTTTCTAGCATACACAGAGTTAAGTTTAATAAGCAAAGACAATTTACAAACAAGCAAGGCTGGAGAAGCATTAACAAAGATCCTGAGGGGCATCTCTTCAGGCTTTGGATGGTTTCTATTTTCTAAGAATTGAAAGTTCTGCTTGCCAATAAAGGAAGTCTTCAAAGTATTCAAAAGAAGACACAAGGATTAAGAAATGGATTTGTGCCTGGTGCTGGTGGCTCATGCCTGTAATCCTAGCTACTAAGAAGGCTGAGATCTGAGGATCACAGTTCAAAGCCAACCCAGACAAGAAAGTCTCGTGAGACTCTTATCTCCAATAAGCCACCAGAAAACTGGAAGTGGCGCTGTGGCTCAAGTGGTAGAGTGCTCGCCTTGAGCTGAAGAACTGAGGGACAGCGCCCAGGCCCAGAGTTCAAGCCCCCTACAACCAACAAAAATAAGGAAAAATGAAAGAAAAAAAAGAAAGAAGGAAGGAAGGAAGGAAGGAAGGTAGGAAGGAAGGAAGGAAGGAAAGAAAGAAAGAAAGAAAGATAGAAAGAAAGAAAGGATTTGTCAATATAGATAACTCATTTGTCCTTTCCTGATGAATCTTCTAACCACTGAGAGGAAGGTCATAATAGAATCTTCTAAGGATCACAAATAACAATAACAAAGCTAAAGTTTTGCATGTGTTATCTGATTGAATGAGCAACACAAATGGAAGCAAAATTCTTAGCCCCACTTTACAAATGAAGACACAGTTTCTGGGCCAGGTATGGCAGCCCATGCCTGTAATTTTAGCACGCAGGAGATGTGGATCAAGTGCAAGGCCCTGAGTTAAATCTCCAGTACTGCTAAAGGAAAAAAAAGGGAGGAATGAGAGAGAAAGACAGAGAAGAAGAAGGAGGAAGAGGAGGAGCAGGGGAAGGAGAGGGAGGACAAAGAGGAGGAAGAAGGTTTGGAGAGATTGCCACACAGGTAATCGAGAGCTGGTGTTCAAATTCGTGTCCCCATGTCACAGTGCAAGGCTAAGATACTTTCAGAAGTTGCTAAGAATAGCTTGAAGGATGGATGACCCCAGGGCTGGGCTCAGGGGCAGCCAAAGGAGTGGAATGCAGATTCATGCAGGGGTCTCAGCAGAACATGGCATGACCATAATGTGTGTATCCCAGTTGGTTGGGAATAGCAAGAATGCAGTAAGTTCAACACTCTACCACGTGAGCCACAGCTCCACTTCTACCCATCTCTCACCTGCAGGCGTATGCTAGGCTCACGACTGCCCAAAACTAAAGAGCCTGCCGAATCAAACTCAGTCCCTACACCAGATTAATAAGATATGCAGCCATGAATTTGCTATTAATGAAGAGGAAATAATAAACATGAAGTTTTGTGGGAATGCCAACTGTTAGACTTTCCAAGCTCTAGTATAGTTTGACAACCTCACAAATCTCAAGTGTTGTCTGTAGACTAGCAGCAAATAGTATTGCTTCCTTTGCTACTATAGTGAATGGAAAAAAATTGAAATGCACAGTGAAGCATCCAACTATTACCAGCAGGTGGCAGTCTTGCCTCAAGATGAATTCTTGAAAAGTTTGCAGTCTACAATTGACTCTGATATAATTATAAAATTATTTTTAAAATTCTAAAAACTAGAACTCATCTATTGAAGGAATTGGAAAGTAATATTACTTAATTATACTAGCTCCTGGATTTAATCTGACTAAACCTGTTCATTCAATTAACTACACAAATATAACTTTTTGCTGTTTATATATTAACTGAACTCATCTACAAGACATATTTCTGCATATTAGGTAAAATTACAATGTTTAGACTATTCAAGTCCTGGTAAGGAGGAGAGCATATGTAAGTGTTGATTTTCAAAATAAAGTATTTAATAATTTGCTTTTCCGTCAGAGATTTGTGTGATAATACATTCATCCTCTGAAAATCTCAAAAATTTTTGTGCCAGTCCTGAACTTAAACTCAGGGCCTGAGTGTTATCTCTGAGACTTTTTGTTCAAGGCTAGCACTCTACCACTTGTGCCACAGCTCCACTTCCAGCTTTCAGTGGTTACTTGGAGATGAGTCTCATAGACTTTCCTGCCTAGGCTGGCTTCAAATCATGATCCTCAAATCTTAGTCTCCTGGGTAGCTAGGATTACAGGCGTGAACCACCAGCACTCTGAAGTCCTATCTATTTTTCAAAATGCCTGTTTTCATTATTCCAGAGAAATATTAAAAATTATATTTAACATTTTATGAGTTAATGTTTGTAATTTTTATATTTAAAAGCACATTTCACAAATGATTCAAAGTTAAATGGCAGACTCTGCTTGGAAATCATGGTAAATTTGTATTTTTGCTCTCAAAATATTTACTAATTATATTGCACATTTTCAGTTGTTGACTTTATGTCCAATAAGAAAGTCCATGGCTTCACTAAACAATGCAATAAACTGACTATCATTGTCTTGGTCACTAAGAAGTAAGAAAATTTTTACCTTGAAGAAGCACGCAATATTATTACTTGTTAATTCTAAGCATTCTAAAAGTCCCAAGAAGATGAATGTGTACAAATTCCCAACAAAATAAATTATCAACTCTCAAAATGGTGGTTCACAGCTGGGAATGTGACTTAGTGGTAGAGTGCTTGCCTAGCATCTGGGCTTGATTCCTCAAAACCACATAAACAGAAAAAGCCAGAAGTGGCACTGTGGCTCAAGTGGTAGTGTGCTAGCCTTGAGCAAAAGAAATTCAGGGACAGTGCCCAGGTCCTGACTTCAAGCCCCTGGAGAAAAAAAAAAAAAAAGGTTGCTCATTTGGGTTTTGCATAGCATGTAATCACTTACTGACACTTTTCTCCAAAACTCAACTCACACTGTCACACATCCAAAATTAAGTATCAGAGTGCTTTTCATTAATAAACTTCCAAAACTGAATCTATGGATGACTCCTGACATAATGCATGGCATGAGAAATAAAAAGAAGGTGGTATATTCGTGTTAGAAAAAAAAATCAGGACACAGCATAGGCCAAATTACTAGCAGCTGGTGATAGAGTTGCGCAAGGTCTCTGCCTGTGA
This sequence comes from Dipodomys ordii, assembly GCF_000151885.1. Lineage (NCBI taxonomy): Eukaryota > Metazoa > Chordata > Mammalia > Rodentia > Heteromyidae > Dipodomys > Dipodomys ordii. The sequence continues at coordinate 5,872,711 of NW_012267220.1, read as the reverse complement.
AATGATCAAAGATTCCTAACCAGGTCTGGTAGCAAACTTCTGCCACCCCAGCTGTAGCTGATCAGCAAAATCCTAGCTCAAAAACAAGAAGGAAAGGTCTTCTGATGTCAATGAAGACCAGGTGAAGGCAGTGCCATGGAGGAGATTCAAAGATTCACAAACCAGTGAGCTTCCATGTAAAATGAGATTTGTATCCAGGGACTTACATGCAAAATAAGGTTTATAGGCAGTAATCTTCCGGGATCCTATGACTGCTGATCCTTCACCTTCAAGGCCAGCCACTGCATCTCACAATCCCAGCTGAGTTGAAGATATGGCTGCCAAAGAGTTGATGCATTAGAATGACATCATACTGGAGTTGGTGGTGGTTTGCAACAGTAACTCCAGCAAACTAAACCTTTAACACAATACTTTTTATGAATTAACTTGTATGGTGAAATCCAATATAAGTATTCCATGTAGTCAGGTTAGAATTACAAAATGATGGAGAAATCATCTTAGGAAGATAATCTTAGGAAGACTAGGGAAATTCAGTTGTTGTGCTTTTTATTTTATGTTATTTTGTTGTTGTTGGTTGTGGGGCCTGAACTCAGGGCTTGGAAACTGTCTACTTGGAGCCACAGCACCACTTCTGGTTTTCTGGTAGTTAATTGGAGATGAGTCTCATGGACTTTTCCTGGCTTTGAACCTCGATTCTCAGAATTCAACCTCCTGAGTAGCGAGGATTACAGGCGTGAGCCACTGGTACAGAGCTGAAATCCTATTTTTTGCTGGAAGTGTGCCAATAAAAAAGAATAGCAAAGGGGTCTGACGAGACTTCTCTCTGGGTTCTGCAGTCCACAGAAGAATGGCCTCACCAGAACTCTGTAAACCATCAACTTGGTGGAGAACATCATTAACTTTGGACATTCACCCTGACTGTCCTTGAGTCATTTTTCCTGTTCTTGGACAAACATCAATTGGCCTATGGACCACTCTGTGCGACAAAACTGTTAGTTTTTCAGATGAACTATTAAAAATATACAGCCTTTCTTTAGTGTGCTTCCTATCCTCATAGATTGACCAGATTATTTTAAGACTTCCTAAACTACTAATCAATTGATATTTTCATGAACAGATGCTTAATTACTTAGCACCTTATTGCAGGTTAGCATTCAGAGGCAGAGGCTCTGAGAAAAGGAGTTTCAAAGAGTTTTGACCCTGGTTGGAAAAGACAAGCAACATATATTAAAGGTTGCAAAATACAACAATTTCAATGTTGTGCCAGATGAAAATAAAATCACTTAATTTGCTGCTTAGAAAAGTTCTTTGGACTGATTAAAATCTAAAATTCATGTTATTTTTGTGGTTGCGGGTATGTTTTTCTCTTGCTGTAATCTTCTCACTGCAAATGCATTCATCATGCTTAATGTTTTATTAATCTTCTACCATAACTCAATCATGGGATTTGGGGCACTCTCCAATTTATTTATGGCTTCAAGAAAAGGGATTCTAGTTATTTTGTAAATGAACTGCCACGATAAACTGTGCAATATCCCTAGACTGTTAGGCAAATTGGTCATGTTCGTTTTAAATAAATTAAAACGTAGGCATTAAACTTGATTTTCCTACTTATTTGGCAATATTTGCTTTGATGCTACAAATATTCCGTGTCATCCATTTGAAATCTCATGAATGATATGGCTAATTTTGTGTGATGGCATTTAGAGCAAATCGTCGCAAAGCTCACAGAGCATGGCTCAGTTTACCCCTTTGTAGATGATGGTGCTCCCCACTACTTCTATGAGAAGTCTGACAGTCAATGCAACCAATGAAATAGATCCCTCCTCCCCAACCACTAATTAGCAAGGATGAAGATTCTGCTGAAAAGTTACACTTCACTGACAAGGGTAGGAAGGGAAGACAAACATCCCCTTTTCCATTCTGGCTCCTGCCTTTCCATGGCTCCACCCTGGGCCACTCTGAAGAAACTTACAGCTCTAACTGTAAGAGCAATCGCAGACAGCTTCAACTCTGAGAAGCTGACTAGATTTTGAGGGACTCAGGGAATCCCCCTGGGCCATTCACAGGATCCTGGAATTAGGATACTGGGTGTAGCTGGCGCCACCTTGGCTTCTTGGTGGATGAGGTGAATTCCACCCCCAAGTGAATTCCTAGAGGCAGGGGCGGGGACTTGAACAATAGGTTCCTGGTGTGCCAGATCTGTACCCTAAACTCACCAGACTCTATGAGTTCCCCGGGACCCTGCTCTGTGACCATGATCCTATTTAGGCCCAAACCAGCACAGTTGCCATTTTTTGCTTCATGTCTCATGTCTCCTGACTTTCCTCAGGTCACCATGGGTGCCCCCCTTCAGCCCTCCATGAGAGTTGATCTGGTTTGTTGAGATTGCTTTTCTGTGCTTTCTGTACTCCACTAGTCTAATGGCTCAGTTTTCCAACTGTTTTAAGTGTATTGGAGGCTGTAAGCATTCTGGGTACATGTATCCACATGCAGTCATTGGGAGTCTAATAAAGACTCCCGATGGGTCCTCTCACAATGTGGCTACTCTGTATCTGGCAATCAAATTCCCATATAACAGACCCTTTAATAGAACCAGAACTAGTGTCTAGCAATGTCTCCATTCAGAAAGAAATCAGCCCATGCGGGGAGTTGAAGGGGTGACAGGTAGTTCAGGGGTACTACCAGAAATAGCCACTATATTCTTCCATCACCTTCAACCTTGATGACCGAAGACGGGGAGGGCTGAGGAGCAGCCTGAGCGTGAAGCAAGAAAACCCCCAATCCAGGGCAACCTTGAGCACCCAGGAAGTGCCCATCACCCTGTGTGTTTGGCTTTCGGCATGACCTTTGGGAAGGTGTTTTTAGATCCAGCCATGAAGAAAGTCTATGACAGAGCCAGGAAAGTTGAGTAAGGGAAATCTCAAGAGGAAGAAAAGTAGCACAATGGGCTGTTGAAAGTCAGAAATACTTCTTACGTGGCTTCTTCATAGTTCAGTGCATCTTGTAAGCGGAGCTCACCCATACACATATGCGAAAAGATGTATGCACCGTGAGTCAAAAAGCCGAAGATTCTTGAGCTATGCAACTTCTATGTTTCTGACTCGCCCATTACATCATATTTTGAACACCTTAAGTTAGACAGCCAACTGCTATGTAAAAGAAATGTTCACCTGAGTTAACATCTGAGAAGCAACAGTTAGCATGCAGTCTCTGAACTCTGCCCTGCGGTCAGGTCAACAGGACACACACAGCCTGGCTCACCTATTCCTCTTCCATTCTAGCAGTGATCATGGTTCTTCGTTTCGTCCTCTCATAAGTTTTCCCAAACGTAAAAGAAAAGCAAATGACATGGTCCAGAAAAACAATTAGTGTGACAAGCACAAGCCAAAACAAGAGACTCAGAGAAATCAACCAAACTACACTAAGACTAATGGAATGAAAAATCCATGAGTACCAAAATGAGCAATGAGCAAAATGTGAGGAAACTGAGTCGCAAGGGTATTAGAATAAAGAAAGAGCAGAAAACAACCCAACAGATCAGATCAACTCTAAAGGAGAGTTGAAGAGGGACGCCCTGGTGACCTGAGGAGAGTCAGGAGCCATGCTGCATGGCATAATGGCAGCAGGGGTCAAAGGGCTGAAGTAGAGCCGTGGTTAGGGAACAGGGTCACAGGGAGTGTTCAAAGAGTCTCACAAGTGTATGGTACAGGTCTGGCAGGTCCAGGAACCTATTGTTTGAACAGTTTCCCAACACAAAATATGTATATAATCCAACCTGTCAAATGGGCAGAGGGCAGAGTGAAAGAGTGCTGGGTTTTTTTTTATAAACTATTTTGTTCTCTTTTGTAAATTTGACATCTTCAGAGCCATCTTTGGTTCTCCTGTTTTTCTGGTACCCTCCAGATGGGGGCCAGGTGAATTATGGGTAGAAAAATGGCTGAGATGACGGGTAGTTCTACTCAGAGTGAATTCATTACCTACCACATTTCCCTTGGGGAATAAGTGCTTGTGGACTTTTAATGTAATTAAATGTAATATTCATGTCACAGTCAAAGATTCATAAAGATGGCTGGGTATTCATTCCCCTTTCAAGCTTAGTCCATTTTCAGTAATTACAAGTACAGGCCAGAGCACACACACTGCATTATAAATCACCGAAAGCAATCACGCTGAGAGAGATCTGTGTAGTCCTTTTCCTTCTGTCTTCTCCCACAGTGCTGGTCAACATCAGCTTGTTGACTAGCTATACCTCTTATATCCTCCTATAGTGTGAGCTGTTAAGCCACATTTTCCATGTAGTTTAAGAAAACTGCTCTCAAATCCCTCATGGTGTAGAAATGGTTGCTTTCAAGGTAATTTTTAATGAAAGCAATAAAGCTGGGAGTGATAGCACACGTCTATCATCCCAGCTACTCGGAAGGCAGAGGCAGAAGAATCTCAAGTTAAGGCTAGATTAATCCCATCTCAATAAACACAGACAAATGAGCTGGATTGGGAGGCTGGGGACATGTAGTTCAAGTGGTAGAGCACTTACCTAATGTGCTGTAGGCCTGGATTGAATACTCAGTATCAAAAGTAAATTAAGGCAAAATTAGAGTTGTGGCTCAAGTTGTAGAATGCAAGGCTAGCCTTGAACAAGAGAAGTTCAGGAATAGCACCCAGGCCCCAAGTTCAAACCCCAGAACAAAACATACATACATACATACATAAAGGCAACAAGGAAGGCTCACTGGAATTGATAGTGCAAATATTAACATGTTATAAGAGAGCCCTTGAACCAAGTTGCTGAGGGAAATACCCACTAGCTACCTATAGTTCAGTTAATCCTTCAACATTGCTCATGCATTATGTCCCCACTTTCATCCTGAACTCATTTCTAGTTTTGTTCTTTTGCTTGCTGACCCAAGTCAGAGACAAAAACATTGGTGACAGATCAGAAGCATGTCAACAAAATGAGAAGAAAACTCAGCTCTGAAGGGACTTACTTGAGGCTAAAGTCTGAAGATGTTTCAGACCAACCATGAACTGATGGCCTCTACTTGAAAATACCCATTTCCAAAGCACTCCAACAGGTAGTCCTAACAACAATTTCCAATTCAACAAAATAGGCTGACAGCTAGTAAGTGCCAGAACTATACGAGATTCAATTGCCAAAAAAAAAAAAAAAAATCTCCTCAGGAGAAGTTGCAGGGTTTGTATCCGCCTATAAATCAAGTATTGTTCAAATCAAATCAAGAAACCAATTTCCTCAGCGGAATAATTTGCAGTTACAACATAATCTCCACGCTTTCTCTAAGTAAAGAAAGCTTATTCATGTTCATGCTTATCCTTGATAGAGAGCTGAACAAACAAAGCAGCTATTCCTGCAATCACACACACAAACTGTATTTGTCAGCTGGGAAAAGAAACCCATCACAGTATTGAGGGGTACCACATTTGCACGTCCTTCATCTGTGATGGAAGAGAACAAAGTTGCATTTATGAGATGACTTCTGTTTCTAGGCTCGAGTCAACAGAGAACTGTGAAGTGAAGTCCTTCAAAGTAAACTTTAGTGTCAACCCCACCCCATCCCCACCATTTGCTGTGGTAACAACTTTGAATGGCCTAGGCCTTTGAGCTCTTCTGGGACAGACTCTGGACTTTGGACCACTGGCTCCCTGCTCTATCAGGACAGTCCAGAGGAAAGAAGCCAGCTTACTGACAAAGAGTGCTCAGCCTACCAGTGTCCTTCAAATCCTACTAAATCAGAGACTGCTCTCCATCCTCCGCCATCTTTCTTTCTGTGAGCCCCTCCCCCGTCCTCCCATGACCTTCACTCTCCTCTGATATCCACCTTGGCCTCTTCCCTCCTGGCCTTGGCCACATCTTTTAGCCTTTGCTGCACAGAAGCCCCAAGTCTACAACAAGAACTGTGGGGTCATAGTTTTCCTAAAAGGTAAAATAACCCACACATTCGTTCCCACAGAAAATTGCCACGAGCCTTGCCACATCTCCTTTGAGATTGCTCACCAGAAGCAAAGAAACATTTATTCCTTCTGGGGGTGGCAATGAAGATATCTCCCACCCTCTGAGCTTGACTGCCTGTCCCTCTGTCCTGAGCTGCTTTATGCAGTGAGTGGCAAGGCGTCCATTCAGAGGGCAAAGGAGTAAGCTAGCAAGCCAGGAAGTTGGAGAGTGTGTTGTGTTGTTCGGAGGTTTGTTTGTGTGCTTGTTTTTTCTTTGTTTGGTCACTTCAGTCAACCAACTTCCATTTTCTCTCCTATGGAGGGATATTTGGTCTTCCTTCCTTCTTTCCTTCCTCCCTCCCTCTTTCCTTCCTTCCCGAAGAAACTATAAGCTAGAAATACAAAATTCCAATCTATGGGTAAGACATAACTTTTCCAGGATTCAAAGGCGAAGCATTTTCAAAGCCAGATTTTTTTTCACCCCTTCCAAGATCACCCCGTTCCCCCATTCAGGGTCGCCAGAGCTTTGTTTTATATGTTTCTCACCAAAGGGTGCTTTCTGCCAGCCATCCGATGGAACTATCCATCGCCAACACACAGGAGGCTGAGTCCTCAATGCATCTCCCTCCTGTTCCTAAATCCACACATCTCTAGAGAGTGGTAGATTTAGCTAGAGTGGTCAATTCACTCCCAGGTTGGCAAACTGCCCAGGAGGGAAGGGCTTCAGGATGTCTCAGAGGGACATCAGGAAGGGTGAACCCGTCAAGCTGGGGCTTCTGCCCCCTGTGAGTTACAAGCAGACCATTTGACCTCTTGGTTTTTCCAGTTGGGTAATGGGACAGACCACACACAGGCATGTATACCTCCAAAGGACCGATCCGGTGCATAGTCTTAACCCCTAATGAGGAAGGGATTATTTTCCTAATGCTGACTCAGCCTGTTCTGGCAGCTTTGCTCCTCTCAGCCAGCAAGTCACAAGTTAGTGGAGGAGTATTTGTTTTTCTTTCCTCAATATGTGATTTCTAACTCCCAGGATCAAAGAAACCTCATGTAGGATCTTATTCCCTTTCATTGCCCCTCTGCCTCCAGAAAGGGTCAAAGGTCAAAATTTCCATTGTCCTGCTCACTCTCCACCAAACAAGACACAACAGAAGAACAAAGCACTAGCAAGTAGCACTTGGCCTTTTTTATTATCATATAAAGTCTATGGGTGGCTTCAATGCAAAACCAGCAAATCTATTAGGTGACTCCTCAGACTCTCTAATATAAACCAGGGCATTTTTAAAAACACAAATATGGAAAACATTTTTAAATGAGCTGAGAGCCCGTGTGTGTGTGTGTGTGTGTGTGTGTGTGTGTGTGTGTGTGTGTGTGTGTGTGTGTCCCTATCAAAGAAAACCAAAATAGACGTTGTTTGAAATTTTGGCCAATAGTTATTATTTTTCCTCTAATACATGTGATTGAGAACTGTGTCTCAAATATACTGTGTCTGTATTTGAGAGAGTTGGGAGGCTTGATAAAGTGCCTGTCTCCTGGACCACTCTAGTGTGAAGGTCTTGCAAGGGGTTTCTGGGCCTGCAGGTGATTGTTTTCCATCCTACCCCCAACCCCCTCCCACTATGGCCATAGTTAGTTCTAGAACTTAGCTGGATAAGATCTTCCTAAAAGGTCCATCTGCCTTCATGGGGTGGCATGCATTGAAATAAGTAAGTATGTCTTCTAAGGAATAAACACTTAATTAGGTTATAACCACAACGCCAAAAGGAAATGCAGTGATTGAGAACAATGGAATTTGAAGGCTAATTAGCAATCCTGGGCTGAGCTTCATGTAGCTACAGGTCAAACAAGCAGATCACACTGGCTCACAAAATACTTCCTGATTTCTGAAGGTGAAGAAAACTCACTGGATTTCTGGAGGTCAAGCCTGACACCTCACTCCCATTCCTCAAATGAGCATAACCAGGCAGCCGATTCCATCCAATGTGACGTGTTCTCTGGCTTTGTCTTTGCAATCTATTTACAGGCCTCAGGGAGCATTTTAAAGCTTAATACACTCTAAATGTTGTATCAGTCTATCATTCATTTATTAAGTAAAACTCTACTGACACTGAGAAGAAAGATAGCAAGATGGCCAAAGCTCTTGTTTGTACAGTGCAGTGGAGGGGATGGAAGCAAGAAGTCAAGGTCAGAGGCCATCAAGGAGACATGGTAAGTGAGGAATCCTGCGAAGGCCAGTTGATAGCCCATTTGAAATCATGCTCAATGCCTTAACATTGGGCATGTAAACAAGACAAGGGAGTGGTGGGAGGAGAAAACGGATATGCGGAGATGATTTGGTGATTTGGATTGACCAGGACAGGGGGTATTAGAAGTCACTGATTGGAGACTAATGTGGGTAGGCAGGCAGAGGCCAGGTCATACTTAAATATTAAGCTCACTTCATATTGAGTTCACTTAAGGATTCTTAGCAGATCTATTACTAAGAATTTGCAATTTGATATGTAATCATTATATATAATTCCATATAATCTGCGTAGAAAGAAAAATCTGAAGAGGTGAGGCAAATTGGATAGGAAGAGACTCCGTAGAGAAGATCCACTTAGGTTATTGTGCTGTGGTTAATGGTGACAGCAATGGGGATTGAAGAGGGTCGTGCAGGTGGTGTGTGGTACAAGCGGACCGGCTAGATGATTAAGGAAAGGCAGGTGAATGGATTTAGAAATATCCAAACCTGTAGATGAACATTCCAGTAATCAAGCTAGAGAAACAGAAGAGCCTGAGCTCTATGTTGTTTTTTGAATTGTTATTGTAAAGGGATATACAGAAGGGTTTCAGTCACAGAAGTCAGGTAAAAAGTGCCATCCTATCCCTTGTTCTCTTCTAGTCATGAGCTCTATTTGAGACAGACTAAGATGTTTGGTAAATTACATACAACCATCTGATCTCCAAAAGAGGTAGAAAGGAAAATATGTCCTAGGTCAAAGATAACATATAAACTATTAACAAGTGAAGATGCCAATCAATCAGAACAGATATCTGTTTGATCCCAAAAGAGGAGGAGCAGGAGCAGGATCTGGGCGCCAGTGGCTCATGCCTGTAATCCTAGCTACTCAGGAGGCTAAGATCCGAGGATCAAGGTTCAAAGCCAGCCCAGGCAGGAAAGTTGAGAGACTCTTATCTCCAGTTAGCCAGAAAAACCATAAGTGGTGCTGTGGCTCAAGTAGTAGAGTGCTTGCCTTAAGCTGAAGAGCTCAGGGACAGCTCCCAGGCCCAGAGTTCAAGCCCCACAACCGACACCCCTGACCCCCCAAAAAGAGTCTAGCAGAAAACAACTAACATAGCCATATGAACACACAGCAATTAATGCTACCTTGGATCTGACAATCATCACAAGAAATGAGAGACCACAGGAAAGCAGAAAGCAGACAGGAACAACCAGAGCACATCTATCATGGTTAGTACAGAGGAGGACAGTGTGGAGGAGGATGCGAAAGAGTAGTCACAAAAGTCAGAGAAGGTTTCATGCCATGGTCGATCAGGGGAGCAGAAAGCCTCAGGCCACGGAAGTGCCTGCCTGTCCCAGGTGAGAGTGTCTGTGGTGTTGTGTTGACCCAGACCTAGGCACATTCAAGAGCAGTGTTTTGGTCCTACCAGCAAGAATGGAATCTAAAAGCTCAGTAGAGAGAGGGATGAGAGGGGCCGCAGCTCAAGGTAAGATTTGGAGGGGAAGCCATAAGTAAACTTATCTTTCTAGGGGTGGAGATGGTGACTCCAGCCCTTCTGAGCTGAGCTAGGGCTGATCAAGGTCAAAGGCCGAAATGAAGAGCAACTTGTACTGAGCTCCTTCCCCAAGAACAGGAGACCACACTGAGAAGGGAGATGCCAGCCAGCCTCCTTGCACCTGTCAGGGAAAGCCACAGCGATCCTGAACTCAACAAAAGTCTCTCCCCCTCTGAGTTTACTAATTTGAATTTTTTCCCTCCACTACAGACTTGGCTTTTGTAAATGAGGATTCAATTAAGTTCCTCACATATAGGCAAGTGTTTCTAAAATAGAGATTAAAAGAGAGGAAGAGAGGAAACTGCATCTGAGCAAATGAAGAAATGTTTAAGAAAAAAATATTGCTGAATTCTTTGAGAATGAAGACATAGATTTAATTTAATTGCAAAAAAAAAGGCTTATTGAGCTCACACCTGTCATTGTAGCTACCTGGGAGGCTGAGCGAAGGCTGGAGGTTCAAGCTAGAATAGTCCTGAAGATCCTATCTTGAAACTATTCAGCCAAAAAATAAAAATAAAAATACAGGGCCGGAGGTGTAGCTCAAGTAGTAGAGTGCCAGCCTTAACAAGCCAGAGGCCCTCAGTTCAAGCCATAATACGGAAAGAAAAATTTAAAAATCTGATCGGAAGATTCCAAGATTGGGTTTCTTCAAGGACAATAAGGGATGAGACACCCTATGAGCTAAACGCTCGAATTATCATGCGAGAGGCGACACCCCGACCCGCCCCCCCCCAAAGGCTAAGGTATCATCTCTAATTTATGGGAAAGGTGGGTTTGCATTCCCCAGGAGGCCCGACCCCACGCAGGGCCCCCGCCCCGCGCAGGTGCCCTGCGCCCCGCGTCCACGCTGATGAGCGCTTCCCCGCCTAGATGCCAACCTGTCTCCGAGCACTGGGCTCGTGACCAGGGAGCGCAGTCCCACCAACCTTGGGCGACCAGAGACAGCCACGTGCGGCAGTCTGGCACTGCCTGGAGCATGCTCAGTCGGGTCCAGACCCGCTTCTGCAGGTCCGGACCGCTCGGGGCTCGCTGGCGGTCAGAGCCTCCCCCCTACTTGGTTGAGTGTGCCGGGGACAGAGAAAGAAGAGGGACGGAGAGTTGCCGAAGGTTTCCGATCTTTTTGACAGCCGTGCCTGACCCGGGGGACGGAACGTGCCGGGTCTGACTGCAGGAGACTCCGGGATCCTTCATCTGGAAGGGGGGGGGGGGGATAAAATCCACTTGTCCAGGTTTTCCTGGCAATCGACGGCGAAGAGGGAGGGACTGGAGTAGGAGGGCGGGCGCAGGGCGTGGCCGGGGGCGGGCCCGGGACCAGCCCGAGGGGCGGAGCCGGGTGCCAGCTCGGAACGGACGGCCGGGCCGGGCCGGGGACGCTTTATTCACCAGCCGCCAGCCTCGCAAGGTCGTGCACCAACGTGTTTGTCCTAAGAAAGGAACCATTGTCGTCTGCGCGACACCCGATGATCGCAAGAAAACCGCATTAGTCAGACAACTAAGCAATGCAAGCTGACCTTAGTAGGGACTTCTCGCTATTGTACACAAACAGAAAATCCCCTTCACGCCACGAAGACTAACCATTTTAGGGTAATTGTGCCTGTCTGCAAAGCGCCCCGATTTAGCTATCCATTGTCGTCCACGCAGAAACTGCAAAGAGGGAAAACTGCCGGACACGGTCCTCCGAAGAGCCCACAGCGCGCCGGGGCGGACAGGGCTGAGCCCGGGAACCCGGGCAGGTGTGCGGGCGGGCTGCCGCGCGGACCGGCTTCCCCCGGGAGTCCTTGAGCACGGGCGCGCGGGGGCGCTCCGGG
>NW_012267220.1:5765435-5860504 GCF_000151885.1 Dipodomys ordii | reverse complement strand
GTGCTCGCCTGGGGCTCGCGGCGGGTCGCCGGATGCTCGGGATCCGCGCGGGGCCGGGGCTTGGTGGGTTGGGGACGGCGGCTTTCCCGGGGCTCGCGCGGTAACCTTCGGAGGGCCGGGAGCGCGTTCCCCCGCAGCGCCCTGCCCGGGAGCCTCCCCGATCTTCGGGGAGGAAATACCGGTGGCCTTCGCCGAGCTCCGGATGTGGTTCATGTGGCGGTGCCTCAGTTTCCCCGGACAGGGAGGAGGTGCAGTGGACGGGTTGTGGGCTGGAGGGCGCCTCAGCCTGATGGCGTGCGTGCCCGGAGCCTTCGCCCGCCCGGCCAGCGGCTCGAGCTCCTGGAGTTTGTCGCATTTGACACCGTAGCAAGTTGACATCGCGTGGCTTCGTGGCCTGGACTGGGGGAACCTGCTTCGTGGGCTTAACCAGCAAAGCGCTTGCAGAAGCTGTTTGTTCTAAACGTGAGCATTAACCTGCCTCGCTCTCGAGAAAACCTTGAGCATGCGAATTGCCACATTTATAAAGCGAACTACAAAAAAAAGAAAGAAAGAAAGAAAGAAAACCAAACCAAACAAACAAAACCTTATGGCTTGTAAGGCTATTAGCTGCTTGCATTGGAGAAGGTTGATTCCAGTTCAATTGCCATTGTTTTTAAGGACACTTGCTGGAAGTTTGGGTACAGTGGCAATAGCTTTATGTTGCCTTAGCTTTAAATTAAAAACTTGGAAACCTAGCATTGCAGAAGCCAATTTTTTTTCAAGTTTTCTCACTTTTGTTTCTAGATGAAACACATTTTTTTTCCCTTCCCAGTCACTACTATGTACAACATAGTAAAATTGTTCAGGATGAAACGCAAGATGGGAGAGACTTTTAGGAGAGTAGGATTGAACAGTATAGTTCTTCTGACATTTATGAATGCAGAAAGCACGGTCCGTAAGTCCCACTGCAGTCTCTACTATCGGTTCGGAAAGCCACACTGTTAAAACTCTTGGCTCTAATACTAATGATCAGAACTAAGTTCTACTTCTAACTAAAGTTGAATTCTCAAGCCGATTCCTCTAAGTGCTACTTCGCAGATTCCATTGTTTCAAAATAAACTTCTTGTTCTCATTCTCAATAGATTTTAGAGACGCACCGATGATGCTGCTTCTTGGGTTGTGGAAAGTCTTTGAGGTGAAAGGGTTGTGGAAAGTCTTTCCTGCTTTCTTAGGATCTTTAGGTGGCTGGAGCTGGGATCCCCAGTTATTTCCCAAATGTGCTCTGCACAGTGCTTCACCAGCCCCAATTTACTAGCAAGAAAGGCTGGGAAGATCCAGACAGCTGCAAAAAGTAACAACATGAGAGGCTGGGAATGTGGCTTAGTGGTGGGGTGCTTGCCTAGCATGCATGAAGCCCAGGGTTTGATTCCTCAGTGCCACATGAACAGAAAAAAAGCTGGAAATGGCACTGTGGCTCAAGTGGTAGAGTGCTAGCCTTGAGCAAAAGAAGCTCAGGGACAGTGCCCAGGTTCCTGAGTTCAAGCCCCGGCACTGGCAAATAAATAAAGCAACAACTTGAGCACCATTACACCTTAGACCTTTAGTTCTCCCTTTGAACCAAATAGTTTGGTTGGTGATGCTTATTACTCTTAAATGTATTTCTAAAAATATTCATAGGAATGTTGAGAAGCTTGAGAAACAGCACATATACTGGTGCTCTATAAAAGGTGTCAAGTTTAAAACCTACCATGATGTCCTGTACACAAGGTGTGGCTTACACTGCCAACTTGTGCCATGCAGCGGGTCTGGAGGTCTCTCAGGCTGGAAGTAGGCAGAGATTCCTCTAAGCCTTCCAGATAACTGAGGCAGCTGGGCCTCAGTTTACCTTTTATGAATATAGAGTTTAATATAGATCGGTAGACTCTTTTGGATCTAAGAATCCCAAATATGTTCATGGTGTTGGGAAAACCAATGAGATGTAAGCAAAAGCCTATTTACATATTTGCCTTAGCTTTACGAAGTCCATATTCCTATAACTCTACTAGCCAACAGGAGTCAGGTTGAAGGGGGTTTTACTTCCATGTATTTGTCTTTCTATGCTGTATGGCATCTTTCTTGCCCAGGAAAGACACTTAAAACATTGACGATAGTGTATAATCCATAGTAAATCACATTAAAGTCAGAAACAGTCTCAAGATGCAAAAGGTTGATTCTTAATTTGCTTTAATACCTCCATAGGATGGTTAAAAGACTAAGAGTTGGTGGATTACACAATAACAACCAAGTAAAAGTAGTTGATAAGTTATATTCCAAATAGACGTAGTGTACATTGTCTTGCGTCTGCCTGCACCTGAGGTCTTTATGCAGTAAAATATCACATAAATTTTTATAGTGAGGCCTCCAGGGCTGCAAAAATGAGTAAGGCTTTGTGACTCACCATCTAGTTACAGTGATATACTTGGGAATAAATAAAGTACAGTGCAATATATACACATATGGGTATAAGGAGACAAGAAGGCACCCCTTGGGCTCAAGAGAGAGGAGAGTCTTGTGGAAGTGTTGGCTTCCCAAAGGATAGTTGTAAGGAATGCTGAGAATGGTTCCCATTCTCCTCTGCAGTGAAGGCCTAGGCCAAAGAAACCCATTATGGCAGGCACAAGAATATCCCCAAAGGATATGAGTAAAGATAGAGAGATTATTTTGAATCATCCAGGTGATCCAGTGTCAACTCTAGAATGACCATAAGTGTAGGAGGAAAGCAGACATTAGTGTCAGTGTCTGTGAGGATGTTTTCTCTAGCTGGCTTTGAAGATGAAAAGAGTCACAAAACAAAGAACATAGGCAGCTCCCAGAAGCTGGCAAAAGCAAGAAAACAGATTTTTCCCATAACAGCGCCTTGATTTTAAGCCCATTAAGACTCCTATTGAACTCCCAAGCCACAAACCTTATAATAATAAATTAGTGTACCAAGTTTGTGATACTTTTTACTGGAGCCTTGGAAGGACAACACAACCATGTACAAATAGACTTGAGATAAGGGTACCAAGGACAGTGATAGGATCCTGGAATTAAGGGATCCTTTTATTGTGATCAATTCAAGGTCATGCAGTGGGTTTTATCCCATTTTTAGATAAAAAATGGAAAACTAGCTAAAGATTGTTATGTTTTTTTTTCAGCTAAGGATTTTTGACTAGCAATCTAACATGGACAGGCTGCCATCATATTTGTTTTTCTAAAATAATAATGTGTAGCTAAACCCCAAGTTTCCTAGGGCAGTTTTCTGATAAAAAGAGTCTCACCAGAAATGGTCAGGGGCCAGTAGGAAATCTCAAACCAGTATGTTACAAGTCAGTCTTCTGAATTAATCCGACATGACATTCATTTGTGCTTGTGCAATTAATAACTGGAGAAAACTTTTACTCGTAATTTGTAATAGAAGGTCATAAAAATTAAAACAGGTCAAGACACATTTTAGCTAGAGCTGGCCACAATTTAGGAGGGCTTGACTGAGTATTTGTTTTCCAATGGGTTATCAGGACATACCCTAACATAAATCATGGGTCCACGGCACTGTTTCTGCTCATGTGTTTCAGTAGTCATCTGGTCTACTCTCTGCAGACCATACACATGTGAGCAGAGAGAGGTGAAATTCAAATGTAACATAATTAGCTTGAGAAAGATGAGATTTCATATGCGCCAAGTCTTCACAGTTGGCAATAGCTACTCACAATGTCAGCGTGTAGCTGGGGGACTGCCATAATCAATTACCAATGTTTGCCACAGGCATTGTTTGGCCAGGAATGGTGATAGCTACAAGTACTCTATCACCTGACTTCCAGACTTAACTATACAAAATTCATTCATTTTCTCCAAACACATTCAGGATTTTTGTTGTTGTTGTTGTTTTGGGCTGCAATACCTGTCTGACAAAAAATTTATAGTGTGATTGAGTAGCTATCTCTTTGTGCCTGGAAAAATCTAACTGAAGAAATCTACCTGAGTATTACAAGGGGGGCTCAGAATTGAGACAGAACTAGATGTCAGAAAAAAGTTAGTAAGAGAAAAGCAGATTTCTCAGACAATGTGGCAAGGAAGCCCTGGGCTAGCCATAGCTGCTACCCCAGGGAAACAACTGTAGGATTTGATTAAATCTTATCTTAATAAAAATAAAATTGTACGTATTTATATTATAGAACTTCCATTTGCATAACTCCATGAGATTCTGACCCAAACATCCTTCTATAATGATGCAATACTTCTGGTTTTCTACTTCAGTACAGTAGCTCAGTATTAATCTGTCAATCAAAAAGAAAAAAAAGCAACCAGAGAGAGATTCTTCAAAGAACAATGATATTTATTTGGGACTAATGGGACTATACACTTGTTTTAGTAAAGTATTGGTGTATGCAAAGAAGTGGAGGCAAGGGGAAAGTTTTACGGGCAAAAATGAGGAAGATCACATCAGAAAGTTTGAAATAATTCTTGGTCATACTTACTACTAAGTATGATGTCAGTCTAAGGTTCAACAGACAGTTGCATGGGAAGATGGCCTTTGTACTTCTTGTAAGCTTTCTGGCAAAAAAAAATCTTTTGTGATAGTATTATCAAGTAATCCTATGTAAAAATCTTTCCTTAAGAAGTTCCCAGCTCTATTTAGGCTTTGATACCCACGACTCAGCTTTTATCCCCACAACCTTTACAGACCACTCTCCCATTTCTGGATCTCTCTGCTTGATTTTTTAGATATTGCATCCTTGGCTAGCCCTGTACTTTTTCTTCCCTTGCTCTTTCTCTGGGGGTTGGTCCTCTGCTTTCCCATGTTTCTAACATTGGGATTCTTGTAGGCCACTGTGTTCTTTCTGGGTGATTAGATTTCTCCTTGACTAAACCTGTCAGTCATCCATGCATTAAATGCCTCCAAGTCTGCATTTCAAGTCTGCCTCTTGCAAATCTATATGCCATCCATTCATTAATTCATGGATTCAAAGACTGGAGATGTGGCTCTTACATAGCAGGCCCCAATGCTCCCTAGCACTCAAGGGGAAAAAAAAACCCATGGATTAATTCAACGAATGTCAAATGACATCTGATAACTGATTGGAGAATGAGACATGCAAAAAGATAGTCAGGCAAAATATGACATTATGGGTAGAGTAAGTGAGAAGGGAATGTTCTGAGTCCTGGATGCTTTTAGCCAAGACTTCAGACTAAGAGCTCAGCCACTGCGTGAGGGATAGAAGGCAGTATGGGGAGGCACAGAGCCACTGTGGGAACCTGTGGGAGTCAGCAGGGGGACAAGGGCGTAAACAGGGGTGGAGGTAGGGGGAGACTCACAGATAACAGTCAAGGAGTAGCTGGGAATCAGGATGTGAAAGGTCATGCATGCACATTAAAGACTCTAGTTTCATATTCTTAACAAATGAAAAACATGAAGTAGGTTTTTTTTTAATATACTTAAGAGTGTCCAATCATGATTCTAAATTGTTATATAAAACATTTTACAACATTCTCTAATGGAGATAAAAAAAAACCATCAAGGAAAAATTACAAAAAAAGCAACAAGTATAAAAATTACTGTTTTAGGGGCTGGGAAGGTGGCTCAGTGGTAGAGCGCTTGCCTTGCATGCCTGAGGCGCTGGGTTTGATTCCTCAGCACCACATAAGCAAAAAGAGAAAAAGCCAGAAGTGGCACTGTGGCTCAAGTGGTAGAGCGCTAGCCTTGAGCTGAAGAGCTGAGGGACAGCGCCCAGGCCCAGAGTTCACTACTGGACCCCCCCCAAAAAAAATTACAGTTTTAGTACTTCAGGAGACATAATTAAATTTTTCTGTAAGTTTACACAAATATACAGTAATTTGTTTTATATAAAAGAAATACCCTAACACAGTAGAGTCTCACAATGCTTTGGCAAACATCCATTTGATGTTTTAGAGTTATTTTAATGTATTGTTAACAAATTTTCAATCAGGCAAGTTTAGATATGCCTCTGTAGCCTCCACTTAAAACTAGAATTCTTTTTCTTGGTGCCAGAATTACTGTCTAAGTGATTCTGGTCATCTCCAGACTCAATCAGCTTTACAACAGCTGTTGACTTATCAATTACTTCTTTAACAATACCCTTTTTCTTATGATGTTTATTGCCAAGTTTTTTAGTTATAATTTTTACAGTGATTTCAGCCAGGGGTCCATTTGGGATGTTCTTTTCTTTTCCTCTTCAATCTCCCTGATTCCATCGAGTACAGATTTCTTTTTCTTCTTTTCTTCAGCCTGCGCTGAGCTCTGGAAAGTCTTTTTACTTTACAGATGCTGCATTCACCAGTGTTTTCGGGACACTTGGCCCCCAGAGACTTGATTTGGAAGATGTTCCTGATGAACTGCCTGCTCCTTCATTCAGATGAAATGTAATTTTCTCTGCTGAATTCTGTGAAAACAGGGGTCTCCTGCTCTTTCCCTTCCAGACCTCAACTCATCTGCTCTTCAATAAACTTGGCAGTTTTCTCTTCATTGTTGAGGTCCTGCTTCTTCTTTAGCTCCAGTTGCCACCGAATAGTCTCTGAGTCCCTTGTCTATGTACTGAATGTACCAGGGGCCTCATCTGCTTTGCACAAGCCTTCCCTACCCAGCCAGTTGGTAGAGTCGGTCAGCATTCCCCGCTGAGTGGCATTCCTGTGGACGTGCTCACGATGGCTGATATATTTGTTGTAGACGATGCTGTTGTGCGCTCTCCTGGTACCAAAGCATCTCTTGAGAAGTTCTGCGAAGTTGTTCCTGAATGCCTCTGAAAAAATAATTCATAAACGGTTGAGGATTTTCTGAAGCTGGCAACAGTTGTCTATGATGAGGTTCAGACAGACAATGACACTTGAAGCCCCTCGCGTACAGCCCGGCTTCTGGCACAGCTGGCAATACCAGCGCAACTTCGGATTGGATTGGATTGGATTGGATTCTGTTGGTGATGGCCTTGGGAGCAAGAAAATCTGGCTTCCCCATCGTGACCATCACAGATACCAACCACCTTCAGGATGAAGTGGGCTTTAAATCAGATATTGTAGTAGTCAGCCAATGTGAGCATGACTTGAAGACTGGTAAGACTAATGGTAGTCAGAAATAATGAGCACTGGAGTAAAACCAGAGTAGTTGCAAGCTATTTCAGGCTGAGAATCATGTAGCTGATTGGTATACTGGGCAGGGAATGGAAGGAGGCTTAAACCACTCCCATGGAATTAATTAGATTATCTGTGTCAAGTACTGGAGAAATGTAGAAACATGCCTGTCTTGAGCGATTGTGGTCTTGGAGCAGCTTTTCCAGGCCAAGACTTTGCAGCTCTAGAGAGACCGATTTCCACAGCATGTGCTGTAATCCCACAAGTGATTAAAGTAGAACAAGGCATAGAACCATCACGAGGGCCACATTCAAGGGGGCAGTCTTGCCATTGCTGAACCCAGACTGTACAAGGAAGGCAAAAATGAATAGAATTCATTTCCTGGTTTTTCCCAAACCTTTGGAGCTTTCAGATGCTGAGAAGCCCAAAAGAAAATTGGTATAGGCTTCCCTGATTCTGGATTGAGGGAGAAATTTATGTGGAGGGTGAATCAGTGGGAAGAAGAAAGCTCCCCAAACAGATATTTAACTGTAATCCTGGGCCTTTCCTGCCATTGAGGATCTGAGTTTGCTGATGGTAGGAAAAGCATAAAGGGTTGGTTCTTGAGGAAATAAATGGGTTGGAGTAACATGCGTCACAAATGGGGTCTGCCCGTGCACATGGAGTTGGGCTAATTCAGATCATTCTCTTGGGTTCATTAATGAGTGCATCTCTTCTAGACATGATGTACATCTTTTCTCCAGACCTGTAGCTACTTAAAGCTAATGATGGCTCTATATTTATGGCCATGAAAACCAGATGGTGCCTTTCTAGCCTAATAGCCATGTTACCCTGCATGGAGAAGGTCAATGTTCTATGATAAAAGATACAATCCATTAAAAAAATTTTTTTTTTTTGTCGGTCATGGGGCTTGAACTCTGGGCCTGGGCGCTGTCCCTCAGCTCTTCAGCTCAAGGCTAGTGCTCTACCACTTGAGCCACAGCACCTCTTCCAGTTTTCTGGTGGTTTATTGGAGATAGGAGTCTCATGGACTTTCCTGTCTGGGCTGGTTTTGAACCTTGGTCATCAGATCTCAGCTCCCTGAGTATCTAGGATTAAAGGCGTGAGCAATCAGCGCCCAGCTGTACAATATTTTTTCCTGGTTGATTTCTCTGTTTGGCTATTAGCCAATAGCCAGGACTTCCTTGAAAAACTGTGAGTAGCTTAAACTGCTAGTGACCATGTGCTTTCTTATTAGTCAGCTGCCATTACTGTAATTTTTTTACATTTTTGCTTTCCCTCTAAACTCGGGCACTAGGCTACACTGTCCTGCCCCAGGCCAGGTCTACCTTCCCTTCTGCTCTTGCCTTCCCCATGCCTGCCTCTCTGCCATTTTTTTCTGGCAGTTCGAAGTTGGAAGGAAAGTTCTGTTTTCTTTATGATTTGAACAACATAGATTATGTGGTTTCTGAATCCAGTGCAGTTTTTCTCCATTCCAATACTGTACTTTCAACAAGAAAATGTTGGAGTTCCACTTTTCTCCCTAGATATCCGTCCTCAGGATGGCTTCCTTCTTGAGCCTTTGTAGGTGGTCCCATCCCTGCCTCCATTTTAGTGCCACCTTAGGTGTTAGGTTTTGCATTGTAGGTAATGAATCATCTATTCCGAAGCCCTCTTTTATCACTTCTAAGAAGCCCTAGAGGCCCTCCAATTAAATAGAGTTTATGGACGAGTGCCCTAACATTGCCTGCCGGAGTTCTCGAGACGTTCACATATAGCAGGTGCCATTCTTAAGACTCACAAAAACATCCTGTAACACAGGTTTGCATTAGTTGTCATGCTGTCTTTTAAACTACATTTAAACTACTCTAAACTCCATTTTCCTAAGTCCCCACTCCTACTTGGAAACTGTCCTGTCTATTCATTCTCTGATCTTTACCAACCTTCTACTTCCACAGTGATTGAATTCTTACTAAAAGTACTCCAGTGGTATCCAGTGTCTTTCTATGACATTTACCTAGTTTATTTCCTGTTTATTATTTTGTCATCACCTAAGTGACAAGTCCCTGGAGGATAAAGAACTGTTCTTACACATTTTTTTTTAATTGGAGATAAATCTCAGATTTGTCTGACCTGGCTGGCTCAAACTGTGATCCTCATATTTCAGCCTTCTGAGTAGCTAGGATTACAAGCATGAGCCACCGGCACCTGACTGATGTGCACAACTGTAAAACAATAATTACTTGCTGTTTCAGACATGTTTGCATTTAGACAGTTTGCCCAAGCTGTGGTATGCACTCACTAGCCACTGTGTACAGTTCCACGGGTCTTCCCGCTGTGGGCTGGCATCCTGGCTCTGGCTGCTGGGCTCTGCCCAGTCATATGGGCAGAGTGCCCTGGGCCTGCCCGACTCTCAGAGTACAGTGAGGCTCCTAGGGTGATCACGAGCATGTTTTATAAACCATAGATGCTGAGCAATTATAAAGAACACTATTGTCTTGCTCTTAATAATTAAGTCACGTGGAGTTGGAATCATAGGATCTCTTCAGATTTGTTTTTCATTGAGATCAAGCTCTCAGTGGAATTTGTTAAAACCACTTCATATGTGGAATGTTGGTTATGCAATTCCACTTTGTGATAATGGGCTGGTAAAGAGAGAAGGAGGAAAAGCTATTTAATGACCCTCTCCACTGATTGAGTGAGATTTCCCCCCCCCCCAAATAGATGAAATCTTACTCTGAAGAAAGAAGGAACTTTAGTTGATCCGTTTCCTAGGCTGTGAATCTAAAATGGCTTTTTACCAAACATCTAGAGGTAAAAGAAATGAAGGAAAGGTTGGGGAAGGCAGAGCAGGGGAGAGGGAAGAGGGAAGGGGAAGGGAAAGGAAGGAAAAGGAAGGGAAGGGAAGGGTTCTCCTCAATTTCATAGCTCTCCCTCTTCCTCCATGTTACCTTGAGCCTCTGCCCTCCAGTCCGCCATCCTAGTACTATGCCAGCTCTAAAGTTTCACTGTAAAGCAAGGATGCATTTCTGAAGTCTGACTGAAGAACTCTTGACTTACGTTTTAAAGTTCCGTTTGTGGTAAAGAACAGACATTTCCCTAGGAAATGGGTCAAATGTGCAGGAAATGCAGGGTAGGTGTAGATCACCAGTAAGTTGACAATGGGTCTAGTCTATAAAATAGACTAACTTCCCTGAGCCCTTGCTGTGAGTGAAGCCTGTGTCTGTAGACAGGGGCTTGGGCAGTAAGCATCAGCAGCTGAGCAGGAAGCCCTCCTGGATCTCAAAGTTGAAATATAAACTGAGTCAATCAGGGGAAAGGCCTTCGCTAGTTGTCCCCCAATCAAAGAACTGCTGAACTGGGGCTGGGAAAGTGGCTCAGTGGTAGAGCGCTTGCCTTGCATGCTCAAAGCCCTGGGTTCGATTCCTCAGCACCACATAAGCAAAAAGAAAAAAGCCGGAAGTGGCACTGTGGCTCAAGTGGTAGAGTGCTAGCCTTGAGCTGAAGAGCTGAGGGACAGCGCCTAGGCCCAGAGTTCAGGTCCCACGACCTGACCCAAAAAAAAAAGAAGAACCGCTGAACAAAAAATACAATTTTAATATTTAAGGGTTTGGATTTTTTTTTAAATGTCATTGCCTTTGAGGCCTTCCCCATAGACAGATTGTTACTAATCATTAAAAGATAATAAAAGTAATGAATGTCTGGTACTAAGCAAAGTCAACAAATATTTAAAGCCCAATTACATTGTGTTGTGATAGAACTTTGTTAATGAAAAGGATTTTGCCTTGAGTGGATAAAGAATATACCAATGGGTATTATTCAGCAGGGGAAAACAATAAAAATGAATGAATGAAATTCTGTCATTTGAATCAAGATAAATGATGCTGGAGCCTGTAAAGTTAATATAGGCTCGTTAAAATTCTTTAAATTATCTCTCCAAATTGCCAGAGCAGACACAGAGCCCCCTGTAGCAAATTACCAGCTGAAATGGATATTTCTAGGCCCAAGATGTACCATGTGCTGCACCTTGATGAGACCCCCGTGGTGCAGCCAGGTGGTTCCTGGTCTGGAGAGACGCCTGGAGCAGGCTACAGGCATGGTCACCTGCCATCGTCCAGGTAGCAAGGTGAAAGTGGTGAGCTGCCCTAGAGGAATGGGACTGGAACTGAAAGAAGTCTAGGCCGTCCTAAGGAGGACAACTCCCACACCAGCCCCTAGGTAGTCCCTGCTAGCCCTGGCTGCATGGAAGTGAATCTTGGGGAGCTGGGGCTGCCTAGGAAACGATTCACACCCATAGTGGCAGAAGGCGTCTGGAGGGATCAGTGACTGGAAAGTCCTCAGGCGTGGGGCTCCAGCGCCCATTTTCTTCATGTGTACAAGATGCTATATTCCCCGTGGAGAACAAGTGAACTGTGTGGCACCCGAGCGCTTTCTGCACACATCCTCCAGGTCCCAGAGCCTTGGGGACCACAGTACTTGCCCTGCTGGGAATGACTACAATGGGATTTTTATCTGTGTGGGAATAACTCTTTTGTTCTTTCCCACTTTTCACCCTTACCATTTCTTCCTTTCCCCAGCCCTAGTCACACCCTCTTGTGCTCCATAGAGGGTGGATTTGGGAAAGACCTAGAGATGGAAGAGTCTATAGCTCCGAGCCATCTGCAGACTTCCAGGGCTCATCCATCACTTGTGAATCATAAACAAGTGGAAAGGAGCTAATATCCACAGTCCAGGTTCTGGGTCTTAACCTGCAATTTCAGAACTGACTTTTCTCCTCACACCTCACTCCAGAATTTCTGCTCTTGACCTTGTCCCCAGAGATCATCCTATTTCTTATCCCAGAAACACGATCCTATTCCTTTGCTGTAATACAATCATAGTTCCTGGTTGTAGAGAGACCAGTAAGCATGCTCTTAACACCGGCTGTGGCTTGGGAGGTTGAGCATGTTCCTATCAGACCTTTCTCTGTGTCGTGATTGGCTACTACCCATCCTTCAGGCTCCTAACAAGTTCTACTGTCTGATCACAGTCCCTGTCCCACCCCACTCCACCCCCCCTGCCCTTCTGCCTTTGTAAGATGGGAAGGAAAACTGCCTTTCCACTTCCAGACCACTGAGTTAATTACATTAGGCAAATTGGGAAGCTGTCTGTACACAAAGACTCACTCTCTTGCCAGGTCTTGAGAGTTTACAAAGTATCTGGAATCAGCAGGAAAACCTAAGCTCACAATTGCTTTGGGCCCTGCATCTTATTTTAGAATGCCGTCTGATGTCTAGACTACCTGCTTTGCAAGCTACACAGAAACACCCGTTTGCTTCCATCCAGAGCAGAGTGCCGGTCTCCCTGAGCTTGTGGGCAGGTGACTAGGATTTCACATCAGGATAAAAGACCTCCGTGACCAGTGGGATCCTCTGAACATTTTTCCAAGCACCCAGACTTTCAGATACCCATCAGCTCCTGATTATATGTACAATTTATACACTGCATAGATCAAGGACTTCTCATGAAATTGGTTTGAGATTCAATTACAAACAAGAATTTAAAGTTTAATCACAGCAACTCAAGGAGACAGAAAGTAAAGATCTCAGATATCTCCAACCACAGAAGGCAAGGTCAAGAGACTCCTGAGCTAGGCCTGCGCTTCACACCAGCAGGAAGCAACCAAATACTGGCTTGGACTGCCCATTCCCAGCACCATTTTAGGATCACCAGTTCTTGAAGGGGGAACAGTTAGCCATGAGCCAGGGGGAAGTGCAAAGGGAACTTATAATGGAGAGTTCTTCAAGGCCTCCAGTCCTTGAGGAGGGAAAATGTTAAGAGAGCAGGTAAATATCCTGTGTTGAGACCAAAATAGCCCACCAAAACTACAGGATGTCATAAGATGGTGGTGGTGGTAGTGATGGTGGTATTTTTAGGAGCCCACCCAAGTCAGGGTTCATGTAAGGCTTCAGTCCAACCTAAAGTGAGTCAATTCCTAGTTCCTGGGATAACAAATCTTTAATTTATCTGGGCCAAGTAAACCATGTTCTAGAGGTCAAATATAATCCAGCTAACCTCTCTTAACCTCAGGACAGTGACTTTGTGCTGTGAGCTGCTCCCAGGGAGAGATTTAATATTCCAAGCCCCTTACACTTCAATGAAAACTTGTGCTAGGGTTTAATATAATTGTCATTTCCACCCTAGAGATGACCCACTTTCAGTCTCTTGAATGTGTATTCTTTTCCTAAGAAACTTCCCTATTACTTTTATAAATAAATAAAGACTGCTGTAACAGATCCTCTGAGTACTTCCTTTCTGTAATAACCAAGTTTAACCAGGTTGTATTTAATAGGATATTAATAGAATCATATCTGTATATTAAAGTGATTTTTAATGACTTGATAACCCTAGAGGAATATGACATGGCATTTCTAAGAGCTCTAACTCATGTGATCCTTTATCTGTGTAATCAGAACAACATTCCATGTGGGGAGAAAACGCGATGAAGATCTAAGAATAGCTTCATAAATTATGCACCATCAGAAATAGAGTAGAAAGCCAGGCTGAGCTGGCTAGCTTCTGTAATTTTAGCTACTAGGTAGGCTGCTAAGGATCACAGTTCAAAGCCAGCCTGGACAGAAGCAAACAAACAGATTGAGGCTCTTATTTCCAGTTAACCAGCAAAAAGCTAGAAGTGGATCGATGGCTCAGCCCTGAGTTGAAGGGCTATCCAAAAAATAGCACCTGGGCCCTGAGTTCAAGCCCCAAGACTAACACTAAATAAAGTAGAAAGTTATCATCTCTGTTCCTTTCATTTATTTTTAAGATTGAAAGACTAGTTTAAGACATTGTTTTTTTGAAACGTACGTACATTTCGTATGTCAAAAAAATAAAGTTCTCTAAGGACCTTAGAGTAATAATGAGACCGTATTTTTTGTCTCTCCTCAATTGTTCAGTGGGTTTAAACAGCTCAGCTGGTGGTGGTTCACAGCAATTCAACATGTTGGGGTAAATGTTCTATCCTGCCCAGTTAGAAGCTGGGAATAGACATAGTGCTATGCTTTTAAAATTATTAGTAGTAGTATTACAAAAGTGATGTACAGGGGGTTACAGTTACCTAAGTCAGGTAATAAGTGCATTTCGTTGTGAACCATGTTACCCTTCCTTCACTTTCTGCCAGTTTTTCCTTCCCATCCCCCTCCACAGATTGATAGTTCTTTTTCAACATAGTGTCTAGTGAGAAATGCTGTGCTTGTAATAGTAAATGAGATTAAAAGCCAGCAGGAACACAGGGTTTCTCCCAGGGCCAGCTGCTCCATAACATGAGCCCTAATTCTCACCATATATTCCTAAGTTTGAGCCGGTTGGTATATTTGAGTGCCACAGCAGGTGGCAGGGGGTGGAGTTAGAAGGGGGGGACAAGGCAGGGCTGCCTTGGACCCCACCAGATGGCTCAAGGTGGCCTCTTGCAGACCATCCTTCAACCCAAGTGTGGCAGTGAGTGGATTGTGCTGCCCGAAGGCTATGGTTAGAACTCATGTGTATTCCATCAACCATGGCAGGCCTTGGTTTGGGGCAAATGAGCAGCCATGCCTTAGATAGCCGGTGTGATTGTAGACATTGCTCCTGGGGGTCTGGTATTACTTTAACCTGCTAGGAAACAGTCATTAAATCTGTGCATTCTAACCCCTGTGTCTCCTCTGCGTCTGCCTCTCCTTTCCTTCCCTTCCAATGTCGTTCAGGCTCTTGCTCCTTGTTCCCTTCCTGGATATTGCAGCAGTCTCCTATCTACCTGTGTGTCACCAGCCACACTCTAACTGGGCGGAGTCATCTTTGACAACAGAACTAAGCACAGCACCACCCATACCATCCCCGCCTGGATCACAGCCTGTCAAAACGCAGAATGCATGCTTGGCGCCCTGTGGCTGTTCCTGCCTCACTGTCCCCCCGCTTCTCTGTTCTTCCACACCTCCCTGAGCACTGTCCAGTGGCCCCAGTTGTGGCAGGGCACCACCGTTCCGTTGAAGATTCTGTTTCTCTTTGGGGGAAGCTTCTTTTTCCTGGTCTGTTTGGTGCATCGTTTCCAATTAAATTATTACTTCCAGAAAGTTCTTCCTGGGCCTGCTACACTACTTGGGTCTGCCTTTGTATTGTTGCCCAGCAGATACTTAGCACCCTCTGATGACATTGTTGTTGCACTGTCCTGTTAATTTTTGACAACAATTTTCTGTCCCCCCTCGTAGATTCTTGGATGACCAGGTTAAGGGCTGTTTTACCTTTGTGGTTTTTCACTCCTGATGGTATACCTCGCACAAAGTCACCTGTTGTTAATGTGTACTGGTCTGGATCAAATTGATCCCTATGTGTGGTTTTGTTATTGTTAGCGGTGGTATTTGATTTTGTTTTGAGATAAACTCTTACTATATAGCCTAGGCTGGCCTCTACCTGTGATCCTCCAGTATCAGCCTCCCAAGTGCTGGGGTTAGAAGTGTGCACCACTATACTTGGCTAGTCTTCAGTGTGATTCTAAAGTCACCTAAAAGCAGTGCTCTTCCATTCCACCATGTGGTAATCACATTTGCCTGATTGGTGTGCCAATCAGGAATTTCCATATAGATAGATTAGTATATATTAAAGAAAGGAGGCCAGCTGGAGTCTCTCTGTTAAATGTATAGAAACTTTAGTAAAACCTCAATGAGTATATTAGAGCTGCCTGAGAGGTCATTAGTTGCAATTCTACAAATTTCTTAGTCTTTGACTTTAGAATTCCACAGTCCCTAATTTGAGATCAACTTAACTGCCTAGAAATGTTGATCTTGAAAGATGTTAAGTAAGACAGATTAGGCCAAGGAGAAATTTTGGTGCTTTCATCTTTCCTAAAAGTTATAAAATAGAATCATTTTAAAATTAGAATTTGTTTTCTACAATAGTCATGGGGGTGTTTCTGATTACTTATAATATATGGGAAAGAAAGTTACAGACATGGGCTGGGAAGGTGGCTCAGTGCATGCATGCATGAAGCCCTGGGTTCAATTCCTCAGCACCACATAAGCAAAAAGAAAAAAGCCAGAAGTGGCACTGTGGCTCAAGTGATAGAGCGCTAGCTGAAGAGCTCAAGGACAATACCTAGGCCCAGAGTTCAAGCCCATGACTGACAAAAAAGAAAGAAAGTCCAGACATCCATCCATCATTACATGGCTTTAGTTTGGGAATGTTACCATTTATGATTTCATGGGTGCTCTAGTGCCTGTCTCTAGCTCTTAGAGAGTCGGGTCTTCCAGCTTCACACTAGAAACCTCTCTAGATGGTGTCTTCAACCAAAAAGCCTCTTCTGTGCCCATGGCATCCTCCCTGCCCAAATGGAAACACAGGCGACTCAGCTAGGAGTGGTGGCACAAATCTGTAAGCCCTGCTACTCAAGAAGGAGGAGCAGCAAGGAGGAGGGAGGAGAAGGAGGAGTTTGAGGCCAGCCCAAAAAAGACAGCAAGACCTTCAGTTACAAAAACATGCGGGGGGCCATGGGTTCAATCCCAAATACCTCAAGAAATAAAAAAAAATTAAAAAAGAAGAAAAGAAAGTAGTGATGACTCCATAGATACTAGAACAAGAGCCAGTTGTGCAACTCAACTGGTTACTCATCACAGCAGACAGGAAAATGCCAGCAATAACTGTGCCAAGAGAAGAACAATGTTTCTTCATTTCATTCAAAACACTCTTAAGCAAGGGGAACTTTTCTCCAAAGTCCAGAAGTGCCAGGCAGTAATCTTGCTGACTATAGGGAGAGTAACAAGAACTAAGACTCAACAAAGCCTTTTTCCCAATAAAACACAAGTGACGGAAGATAGGGAAGGGGTCAAATTAAAGCACATTTGATGGTTGCCAAATATTTTCTCTTTTGCCCTTTTAGAAAATATTCTATGGAATTTTTCCCAAAGGCCATGAGCAAGCCATGAAGCTTAACAATTTGTCCATTGTAGCTATTGTTAAACCCTGGTTTTGAAATCTGTGGTCTTTGTTCTTGTATTTTTAAAGGACTACAGTGTAAGCTGCTGGATTATAGTACTTAAAGTTTACTCTTTAGTAGCTGAATTGTCTTTCATAAAGTTAGACAGTTATGAACCAAACTTTTCATGATCTTGTCTAAGATCCCAGTCTGGTAAGCTAAAAAAATTGTAGAATATTTTCCTAGCACCCGAAGTCACAAGGTGCATTTTAATTTTTTTGAGTGGGTTGTAATTTACTTAAACAATTGCTTCTAGACTGATCCTACCTGAGTGTGTCTTTACTCCAGGTATCTAGTAGGAAAGAACTACTACAGTCTATTTGCAGATTTCTGCCACCCAGGAACTCTCCTTTGTAATGGGGCATTTGCTCAATGAGAAACAGAAGAGTTCAGGATCATATGGTAAGAGGAGAGAATGAAGTTTGGTACACACTGTATCATGGAGAGCTTAGAAGGACCAGACCCTCTACAAATCCTGAGACCTGTAGCAAGAAGAAGTGAGAGGAGTAGATAGGTGCTTGATGGGCATTTAGCAAACAACCTTAGGCAGTGCCCAGGCTGGCCAGTGCTATAGCACCTGGAAGCCATGCTGAACTTACCCATCTCATCTTCCCCACCCCGCAGCTAGACGGGATTTATTGATTTATTGTGCCCATCCCCCAAGTCCTGGCAGAACGCCCAGCATATGAAAATATTCTCTCTCTCTCTCTCTCTCTCTCTCTCATTCTTTCTCTCTCTACTTTCCTTCCCTCCCTCTCTCTTCATTTCTCTCTTTAGAATTAGAACTGAAAGCGCTTGGTATATGGATATAGTGAAATCTTTCTAAACTACTAATTCCTGATTCTTAATTGATTTGATGCTTTATTTTCAAAAATGAATTTCTGTAAATTACACATTATGTTTTCTGCTCCTCTCAGTGGGATAAGATAGGAGTAAGAATGAGGAAATGAGGGGAGGGGAGGAACTAGTTTGCTAACTAACTTGCACTAAAATGCAAGTCTCTGTCTCTTTGCATCTTCAGGACTCTAAAACACTGGCTGCGTTTCAAAAGCCAATATGATTGTAGCCAAAGGACTGATTGACATTACTAAAATGTCATAGCACCATAGTACCCCTCTCTTTGTTCTTGTTCTCATTTACCAAGCCAAGGGGTATTTGATTGTGAGCCCTTACAGTCACCCTGTCTTTTCAACAAAAATATGCAGACAATAAAAGTGGCTAGAACCAGGATCCGGGCCTTGTCTAAAACCTGAAGCCATGTTCCTACTAATTCTTTCTGTATTGAATATGTGGGCTTACAACCACCCTGAAGAAAGGAAACCACAAGTTCAGCCAAGTAAAGACAGCCACTTTCAGAGTCCCAGCAATGTCTATCGCGCCGTTGCAGCTTGTGCTATCTCCCTTGGCCACCATGTTTGTGCTGGTGGGGAAGTTTGCTGGCCTCATGAGGGCAGGAAGCCGCTTGAATCCAGGGGAAAGGAAGGAAATCCACAGCACTAACACTCTTCTCTCCTACTGAAGATATGTGCTGTCTGAAGCTAACTTACTGCTACTAGGTATCTCTTCATTGGGAATGAATGCATATGGAATTGGAGTAATAGTTTTTTCTTCCATCAAGATATCTCCAGTCAGTCACCAAATGAATCCATTGAGCACCCTATGTGTCAAGGGCAACATTGGACTCTGCAGATACAAAGATAAATGATGTATATAGGAAGGTTAGTCCTAAGGATAGATATATCCATCAGTGGAACAAAAGAAAAGAGTTTAGAAATAGATTCACCCACATCCAGTCAATCATTTTTGACAAGATAGCAAAATAATCTGCTGGAGAAAGACTAGTGTTTTCCAAAGATGGTGTGGAGCCTTCACCCTTGGGGGTACACACAAAAATAACTGGACTGAATCAGGAAAGCTAACACTGGGGCAGGGCACAAGGGCACTTTGGTGGTGAAGGAAATCACCTCATTTATTGTGGCAGTTACAGGGCTGATAACTTACCAAAAAACTCACCGAAATCCCTATCTAAAGTGGTCATACTTTATTGTGGGTACCTTATACCACAGTAAAGTTCATTAAGAGGAAACCAAATCCTGAAGCTATCTTGCTTAAAATTTCCTGATGAACTATGTAAGATCCCAATTTCATCCTTTGGCTTTGGAACCCTAAGTGGCCTGTCTACTTCCCTAAGGCATCTGGTATTAAACGGACCCTTGCTTTCTTACCAGTGTCTTTGCTTTTCTTCCTTCCTCCTGCAGTACTTACCTCCCATGTATTGACATCACTGGTCATAGCTCAGGGGCCACCTTCCCAGTGAAGTCCTGCCTGCTTGACTCAGCACCCAGAGCTTTTTGGTGTTTTTCAACGCATCCTTTACTAACTGAAATCCTTGTTTATACATACGCTTATTTACTGCTTCTCCCATGAGAGTGTAATCTCCCAAAACATGAAGATCTACTCTTGGCATCTCTAGGACTGAGAATAGTGCTTTGCACCCTAGTAGATGTCCAGTAAGTATTTCTGAGAAGCACAAAAGTAAGGAAGTGATAGGCATATACATACTGCCATGCCATAACATAGGTGACAGGGAGACCTTGAGGACTGCCAAGGAAAGGAATGGTGCTGCATGATTTGGAGTGTGCATTGGTAACTTTACCAGTGGTCATGGGGATCGGAGAAAGATTGCCCATCATGAAAGAAAGTGACAAGGATGGTACAGATCTAAGTAAGGGTTAAGAGGAGAAACACAGCATTCTGGGAGGATACGGGCTACCACTGAATTGAGGATATCCCTATACACACCTGCACTGAGGAGGGTCCCCTGGATGATAGAAGAGATTCAAGAAATGAAACACATCATATTCTGCATATAAGACAATGTGTTTCCTTTACAACAATAGTTTTGAGTGATCTGCAGAACACACAGGTCAGGATGTCCAGTGGGAAGTTGGTAATATCAACCTGAAACCCAAAGAAGAGTCAGGACTGAGGACAAGGGTATGGGGATGAGGAGGTTATGAATGAGAATTAAAGGCATGGGATAAAACTTTAGAAAGTTAACTGTGGGTAGCCTGACGGCATGGCTAATGCCGGTATCCCTGGCTATTCAGGAGGCTGAGATCCGAGAACTGAGATTTGAAGGAAGTCTGGGCAGAAAAGTACATGAGTCTCTTCAGTTAGCCAGCAAAAAGCCAGAAGTGGGAGTGTGGCTTAAGTGATAGAGTACCAGCCTTGAATGAAAAAGTTAAGAGAGAGTAGCCTGAGTTTAAGCACCAGTACCAACACACACACACACAAAAAAAAAAAAGAAAAGAAAGGAGGGAGGCAGGCAAATTAGCTTACATTTTTTTTTGAAGAAGAAGAAGGCCCAACTCTAGGGGTTAACTAACTTTAAGGAGTGAAAAGAGGAGGAACTTGCAAAGACTAAAGACTGTCGAGAGCAATCAGGAGAAGCTAAGGAAATGATGAAAAAGTTTTGAGAAAGAATAGTTACTTGTGTCAATTAAGTATTTGGTAAGAGGAAGGAATAAACTTTGCAAGCCTAACTTCCCTGAGAAAGAGCTGTTTTAGAAATAGAAAATGGTAGTATGGAGAGTAAATGGCAAGTGAGGAAATGAGTTTAAGATACTGAATGTTTTCCAGAAATTGAGAAGATAGCCATAATTAGGAGAACACTGGTCTTGGTTGCTTGTATGCACACTGTTGGTTGTACATTGGTTGTATGTACACTGATGGTTATATGTACACTGATGGTTGATTCTGCAGCTGAAAATGTCTGTAAGTATTATGAGAAAAGAATATGAACTGATTGAGCATAGGCAAACATTGCCAGGTATCACCAAGGGCCTAGCAAGCACTTGGAGAATGTGATTGACTTGAACTGAAACAGAAATAGGGTGGGAAACAGGTAGGGTGGGAGACAGAGATCAAGAAAAACAGAAGAGCTAGAAAGCCAAGTGAGGAAGCTAAGGGACCTGGAAGAATGATTCGCTACAACTAAAGATGGCTTATTAGAACTCAGTAATTACTTGGAACTTCAGAACTTAGAATTTGGAGGGCTGGGTGTTACCCTAGGATACCAGATAAAATGGAGAATTTAGGAACAGGGTGAAGGTTAGATCTTTGGACATAGAAGTATAGTCACCCATAAAAAGTCATCTCATACATCCTGATGCAGTTCACAAGGCTCTGGGAGGCAGATGAAGATCATACCCAGGGAATTCTGTGAGTGAGTATCAGGAAACCAGAATACAGACAAGGAATAAGCTGTGGAGTTCACAGGCGCACGTGCAGTTATGTACCCTGGGTGCTATCAAGGGCAGTTACAAGGATGCCAGGCTGATTCTGAACTTCTTCATATTGCCAGCAGAGTTTGAGCTGGGACCAATGTAATAGATGGGAAGGGCTGAGACACCGCTTTGGTAAATATTCAGGCCATCCACAGGAAAGACAGCTGGTGGGGTCAGAAGAGACCTTATAATACACAATGAAAAGAATCCCAAATCTTCCTCCTCCCACCGCATCCCCCCAGTGCTGGAGATGAACCTACAGCCTTGAACATATATGCTTAGTAATCTTTCTACCACTGAGCTATCCCCCAAATCAATGTAGAACTCTTGAAGTAAGATGACATCAGTGTAACATAAGAAATATATCTGGTCCTGTTAAGAACTATATGTTTTAATACAAAAGCAAGTTATGCTGTTATTTATTTTAAATGAAATTTAACATTGGAATCTTTTCTGAATGTTTTAAGAATTATATAGGTTCATAATTTAGCTGGATTGCTATATTTTACAAAAAGTATTATAAATGTTCATATTTATAAGTATTCATGTTTATTGGTATGTCATTTTTGTTTTTAACAGATTCTTTCTTTCTTTAACAGATTCTTAGTCAAGCACCACCTCCATGGATCCAGGACAGGTTTGTCCCATGGCCTGCTCTGAACAGTGTGTTTTCTGATAGAAGATTCCATTGGCAAACCATCTATTGCCTTACCGAACAAGCTAAGAAGATGGATCTGTTGAAGAACCATCTGACTGTGTGCTTTCTACCTTCTGTGCCCTTTCTAATCCTAGTGTCCACTCTAGCAACTGCTAAGAGTGTCGGTAACAGCACTTTAAATGGCACTGACGCGGTCTTGGGCTCTGTGCCCGTAATCATTGCCAGAACTGACCATATCATAGTCAAGGAAGGGAACAGTGCCTTGATTAATTGTAGTGTTTATGGCATCCCTGACCCGCAGTTTAAGTGGTATAATTCCATTGGCAAGCTGCTGAAAGAAGACAGTGAGAAGGAAAAAGGAGGAGGTAAGCTTTAAAGTTCTATCAATTGTCATTGATTGTAAACATGGATGTGAGAGTTAGCACCCTTGATTGTTAGATGTCTCATGCAATTCATCTTTTTGTTTAACAAAGGCAAAAACAAAAGAGAATAATATATATCTTCAAAGATTCAAAGCAGTATTAATTCTTTTGGTTTCTATTCACTGGCGCAGAAAACAAAGGGCAAACATTGCAGTCCTTTTACAAAGTGACTTGGAATTTTATAATGCATTCAAAACATTAGAGACAGATGTAAGATGGATTTCCCCTGTCAGGTTTCATTTGTAAGAGAGTTTTTTGGTCTCACAGAGAAATGGCTCAAATAAACACAGTAGCAGTTGTTTATCATTAAATGTCACTTTAATTCACTGACTGTGCATTTGAAGACCACACTTCTTAAAAGAAGTCTCTGTGCAAATTCCCAACCACCCAGTGGGATCATTGTGGGTTCCTGGGGGACATGGCTGAAGTTTCTGGGCTGAGGTCCAGAGGAAAGGGGAATGCAATAGTAACAAGTAACGAGAGGCAAAGGTAGAATGCTTGTTTTTTAATGAATGAGTTTGGGACCAAAAAGTGTAACTCCCATTTGTAAGCCCTGAGCTTTTTCAGGAAAGACTCCAGCCAAAGAGAGGATTGGGATCAATGCACTTCTTGTTTTAGATGTGAGAAGTAATTGTCTGAAAACACTAGTCTGGTCTCATTGACCTGAAGGAGTTAATCTACTTTCCTCAGCAGGCCACTGGGGGTGGGAAAGTAAAGAAACCATTGTTCAGAAATAGCAGCTTCTTCCTTTCTTCCCATCCCTTAGCCTTTTAACCAATGAACAATCCTCAGAAGGGTTTCTGCTCTAGGAAAACCTACATTTTTAATCTCTTTCCTTCATTTTATCTTAATTGCTGTGAGGAAGGATAGAAATGAACACCTTCTATCTCCTTAGGAGTTTCTCAAAATTACATGATTCCGGTTTCCCGTGTGTTTCCAGTGGGGTTGCCTAGCTGCCTGTGTTATGGGGGTCTGGCTGTCACCATGACACTGACATTGCTCTTGCTTAGCCATCCAATGCTGTAGGGTATAGTAAAGCTGATCCTTTACATCAAAATATTATGTACTATGAATTATATGTATGTTTGATCTAGGAGAATTCCTAATCCTGTAAAATTAAGGGACCATAAAATGCCGACTGAAATTTGCTAGAGGTCCTGCTGCTCATTAAGTGGCTATGACTAGACCCTTCATAACTGACAGTGAAGAGATGAGGAAACATCACCCCTAGCCCAGACTCCTTTCCATCCCCATAGATGTTTCCTCCATGGACCATGAGTCAAAAACAAGGTAACATCGCTCTTGGGAAGTGAGGGCTGTAGCCATGGTAACTTCCACACTCAAACCCCTATATCTACCTAATCAGGTCTTTTTATAGGGTGGGACCACCGCTAGGGATGTCAGGATGACTGAGGGGAACAAGGATTCAAGATGTGAATCTCCCTTTCACCTGGACCATGAAGCAAAGGTTATTCCTGTATGTTAAAGACATAGCACTGAAAAAAAAAAAAGAAGAAAAGTATAGGAACAACAGAGTTGGGACCTTAATTTCTGTCAGCATGTTTGAGCATGCTGTCTCAGAGAAATCTGCAGTGTCTTAATTGAAAAGGCCCTTGTAGCTATGGACTTTGTCTTGGAAGACAGACAGACACTGTGCATTGGCATCTTCATATAAATATTGAAGAGTTCAGACCCAGTCACATGAGGCTCAGTTATCTTTCATTGTGAGACCAAGGTGGCCTGTAATAGTGGCCCATCAGTAAATTACAAGGTAGCTGCTGGAACGCCTTTGGCAGGCAGAACTGCTCCATCAGAATTCAGCACTCCCCTTCTTTGTAGCTAGAGGCCTTGCCGATAGAGGCCTTGCCGATATAAGTCAATTTCCTTTTAAAAATCTCCTAAAGAAAATGCATTTTCAGTTTTTAAAATGACTCATAGTACTAGTAACTTGATGTTCCAGCTCGGCCTTTATAATTACAAGTGCATAATAATAGTAATTCCAGAGCATAAGTAG
Organism: Dipodomys ordii; assembly: GCF_000151885.1. Classification (NCBI taxonomy): domain Eukaryota; kingdom Metazoa; phylum Chordata; class Mammalia; order Rodentia; family Heteromyidae; genus Dipodomys; species Dipodomys ordii. The sequence goes on along the minus strand of NW_012267220.1, from coordinate 5,836,080 downwards.
CATGGGGTAATACACACAGTGTTACAACTAAAAAGTACATAGAAAATCTCAAAAGTTAAAAAAGGAAAATATCAAAAGTGAAAGATTCCTCCTCATAAAAATATTAGAACCATGGTACTAGAATAGGCTATTAAAGAGCTCATAGACTTTGCCTTTCTTTGTTTGTTTGTTATAGTCAGTCATGGGGCCTGAACTCTGGGCCTGGGCATTGTCCCTCAGCTCTTCAGCCTTGAGCTGAAGAGCTCTACCACTTGAGCCACAGCCCCACTTCTGGCTTTTTCTGCTTTTGTGGTGCTGAAGAATCAAACCCATGGCCTCATGCATGCAAGGCAAGCGCTCTACCTTTGAGCCACCTTCCCAGCCCCAACTTTTCTTTTCCTTTTTTTTTTTTCTTTTTTGTGTTTCCTTAGTGAGATGGGCTCCATTTGGAATGTGAGCCCACACAGCTTGTCTTAGCAGTGAAAAGAACCCCTCCAGATCTAGTTCAGATCAGGATAACAACCAAGATTCCCCCCAAACTAGAAGTTATTTATAGGAAGCCAGGGGAGGGCGCTTTTGTTTTGGAAGACCACTTGTAGTTCTTCCCAGGAAAGATTATTGCTAGCTCTCGTGAAATTACATGTTTCTCCTTTAAAACAAAACAAAAAGATCAAATTAGCTAGAGGATCAGAAGTGTCCTTTTCTAAGATATAATAAGGCAGTAGGATCTTTTCAGATATTCATACCGTTACGCAAAACAGAGCTGTAGATTCTGAATAGCAAAATCCTTCTATGCCCACCTTCTTGAGCCAAAAGCTGAAGTGAGCTGCATTATCCCAGGTCAGGGGCATTCCACATGCTGTAGGAAGTAGCCTTTTAGGACTGCCCGAGCACTTTCTGAAGAGCTCTCTTAGGAGGATTGAGGGTGTGAGGCACAAGGGCCCTTGCAGCTTGTGGAGTTTATAACCTGATTCTGCAGTGCCTTCAGAGAGCTGTCTGCAACCGATGCCTTGTAACAGGTGCAGCCATGCCGTGCTAAGTGTGTGTTGAGTTACGTTTCAAAAACAACAGAAAAGGTATATGTCCTTTCTCTTCAGGCATCTGAATTTCACCTCGTGTGAAATAGGCACCACGTTCATAGGCACAAAGTCATGTATTCATTTTCTGCTTGCTTGAAGAGAATCAGTTCAGTGTGGCAGTCACTCAAGAGGATGTTCTGTTGATGTTTGCATAAATTACATGAATTGGAACCCTCACCACCTGAATAACTGAAGTTGATTTCAAGAAAACATCATACATGTTGTGGCAGATTGAAGGCCTGAGAGGCCAAGTTTCTTAAGGAGGTTGTGAGGAGAGCTTTAGTCTGTTTATAACACTCATTGGAAATATAGATGAACCATGCATCAGCTGGTTTCCACAGAAGAATGTCTCTGAGGGGGAAAAAAATGTCCTTTCTTTTGAATGAATAATTTGTGGGAAGTTGTAAGAGCTTAGCGTTTGGGTACAGTGTTAATTTTTAATGCTCAGTGATGATCAGGAAGAGCTGGGAAGAGTTAGAATTTCAGTAAACATGAGTTTGGGGAAAAGCAGTCATTGCGGAGTCTGTGGGGGTTAATGTTCATGCTTTCCCTATGGTTCTTCAGTTCCTGGACGTGTTGATTCTGCTCACGTCTCCTCAGGAATAATTTGGTCAGAGGGTGTTTGTGTGAGTGATAGTTCAGATGGTACCATATGTTGGCTTCATGTCGAGTCACGGGCACCCCGTACCAGAGCATTTCTTGCTGTTTACAGGATTAACTGTAGCCCTAGGATGCTGCTGTTCTCATTGTTGGCCCTGTCCTGCTTAACACCATTACCTGCACATGCCACCATGCTGAGCACAGTGAGCCAGGTCAATTGCCTTCCTGGAATGAGACTAAGTATCAGCTTCTCCTAGAGGCAGCTAGCAGGGAAGGAAAGCTCTGGAAACATTCATCTGAAGAAGAGAATTTTTTTTAATTATCTTCATTTTGTTGCATTCATTAATGTTTTCCCAGATGGTCTAGGCTTGACTGATTTAATGAATTTCAAGAAGTCTAAAAGTAGGTCGTAGGTTATATCCAGTTTAAATTTTGATGGATGCTTCCCAATTGACTTTCATAATGTGTTGGCAACCTAACCCCTCTCAGCAATAGATGGGGGGGTAGGTTTTTCTACACATTCCCAACACATGATTGCCAGCAGTGCCCCTCTTCATTTTGACAGTCTGGAAAGGTGAAAGTTATGTTTTAAAATATTATTCTGATCTCATGATATGTGTATGTGTGTTAACTATTTCTGACAGTACTGGATCATGAACTCGGGGCCTCACTCTTACTTAGCTTGCTTGCCCAGCTTGTACTCTGCCGTTTGAACCATGCCTCCAACTCTGCTTTTTGCTGGTTATTTTGGAGATGAGTCCTTTGGATTTTTTTTTTCCACCTGGGCCAGTTTGGAACCATAAAACCAGATCTCAACCTCCCAACTGGCTAGTAATACAGGCATAAGCCACACTGGTGAACAGCTTATCTCTTTTAATTTTACTACAGTTTATCAATAATGACTTTATACACTTTGACACCATTTGCAATTCTTGTTTTGGTGAGTTACCTGTTCATGTCCTGTTTTCATTTTTTTTTAGGGTTTTTGTCTTGGCTTTCTAAATTCATAGGGGTTTTATATTTTATAGTCATTAAGCATTTGAATTTTCTCCCAGTCTTTTTTTTCAGTCATTTGGCTTGAACTCTGAGCCTGGCCACTGGCTCCTTTTGAGGTTAGCACTTTACCACTTGAGTCACAGTGCCACTTCTGGCTTTTTCTGTGATTAACTGGAGATCAGAGTCTCACAGACTTTCCTGCCCAGACTGGCTTTGAACTGTGATTCCCAGCTCTCAGTTTTCTGAGTAGCTAGGATTATAGGCATGGGCCACTAACACCCAGCTGAGTAATTTTTTTCTAATTAATATATTGTATAGTACAAAAATAATTTTAATCTAATCCATTAGTAGTGTTCTTTAGAACTTCTGCGATTTTTTTAACGCTTAGAAAAACCTGCCTGTCAGAGATTTGTAAGAATTATTTTTATGTCCTCTATTAATTCTATACTTTAATTTTATACTTGCATCTTCAGGGTGCTTGGCACTTATTTGTATGTATCACATAAAATAGAGATTCGCCTTTTATTCTTTTCTCATGATCAGCCACATCTCAGTAAGGCCACAGTGTTATTTTTAAAATGTCTACAGTTAGCTTTATCTGCTTCCAGACTTTCAAGTTTTCTCCTCTGCCTCATTTGGGTCAGGCTTTCTCTAGGAAGGAGGTGAGACACCAGGGCGGGGTCTGAACTGAGTAAAGGGATGTCTGAGCAGGGTATTCAGAGAAGCAGAGCATGCCACGCAGAGAGGAAGCAGGTAGGAAGGTCCTGTGGCCTACGATGTTAAATAAGGCAAGGCTGCCTGAGAACAGTCAGGTAAAAAAAGGTGGTACAGATGCACAAGGGGCTCCCATTCTCTTGTAGAGAAGATATGAAGCCTTTGCACACTATTGGGCCTCGTGTAGTCTGACTCTGCATTCCTAGCAAGCCTTGTCTCCATCCAAGCCCTGCCTGGTTTCATACATGGTTTGTCACACTGTGTTCTGTCTTGCTCCTGGGCTCCCTGACTCTACCCTCCTTTTCTGGTCCTGAGAGACCCTGCTCCTTACTCCTTTCCTCTTCCCACCTTCTCTACCTGGCTGGCCTCTTCTAGGAAGCCCTGTGCCTCTTCCCACTCACATCTCCTCGCATGCCATTGCACTTGGCAGGCAAGACTGGAGCTGTCTCTTGGAATCTATTTCCCTATGGGGACTGGATGATTTTTGAAGTCAGAAACTGGCTCTTACTCATCTTTGTATTCTCATCATCTAAGCATGGAGCCTGGAACACAGACAATTTGTTCAGTGATATCTGTTGACTGAATGAGTGAACAGGATTTAAAAGATCGTTGCTCTTCTTAAAATGTCAGCTTTGTTGTGCAGCATAACACACACACACACACACACACACACGCTGCAGCGCAGCTCAGAAACAACATCTGCTAGCTTTTCTCTTTGCAGAGGAGAGAGAGGTTGCCACCACAACATTTGCAGTCACATGTGGGAGGGAGATGTTCACCTGACTTGTGCTTAGAGTTTCTGGGGGAGACTGTGACTAATTTCTGGGCCACTTCTAGTCTTACAATAATGCATGTGTCGGTATTTTAGCCTAACACCTCATGTGTATCACCTCACAAGACAGCTGTGGAAGAAGTGGCGGCCGAAGGGAAGGAGCAAGATACAGGAAGTGAACAAGCGAAGCAATGGGAAGAATGCTAGGGAAGCGGCTTTCGTATTACATTCAAGGCGTAATGGTTATACACCTCTTTCTCTCTCTCTTTTTTTCCTCTTTGATGCCGGTCTTAAACTCAGAGCCTGGGCACTGTCCCTGAGCTTTTGTGTTCCAGGCTTGAGTCACGGCTCCACTTCTGGCTTTTTTTTTTTTTTTTTTGGTAGCTTAAAGAGTCTTACAGATTTTCCTGCACAGACTGGCTTCAAAGCATGATTCTCACATCTCAGCCTCCTGAGTAACTAGGATTACAGGGGTGAGCCACCAGTGCCCAGCCATCTGCCTTTCTTTTTAATTGCTTCTCAAATTGTTACATATGAAACTGAGTTGGCATAAGCTATGCCAACCTCAGGTTTTTATTCGCACTAACATGATGCAGCTGCACAAAAATCTAAAGCTATATTGACATTCCACACAGCTAGTTTAAACCAGTCAGCAATAGCACTGTGTGTACCTGCTTCATACTTTCGTATTCTGTACTGCTTTCCTTCTGTGCCAAGTACATAGAAATGTTCTGTCTTGGTGTTTATTGATAGTTTCTCCACTTAAAGGGTGGGGCAGGGGAAGACGCAAACAAATGGATCTGAATCATCCTTTATACAAATAACCCACCTTCTATCCTACCTTCACCCTAGTTCCTACTGTGATTTCCAACAAAAGAAGAAAGATAAAATAAAGGAAGACAAAGAAACTTCTGCAAGGCTAGTCCAAGTCTTTAAAATCCAGTATCTTCCATACAGAATAAGTTTCCCACCAACGGGGGTATTTTTTTTCCTATGACTGCTATAGTCTGCTTTATGAAATGTGAAGATTACAGGAAAACAAGTGGATCAAGCAAGTTCCCTGAGCTTGTGTCATTATATGTTGCCCTAAATCTGCTGCTGAAGGATGGAAGTTCATGCACGGGGAATGGCAGTGGTAGAAGGTTTGCTGGGTCCCATCTGAACAGGGAAACACCACAGGCTTGGTGCTGTCTGCCTGTGTACGCACATTCAAGACACTGACAAATACTAGTCTTTCCAAACCAATGCTTTCTACTCTTGAGGGAAAATGCACAGGCTGAATTGTTAGGAAAGGGTTATTCTGGGATACCAGGAACTTCCCTTCACAGATGGTCTTTCAGAAGGCAAAGTAATGTAAACTCGTCTATGAGGAAGCTTCATGCCAGTTTTACCACATCCAGCAAGTGGGAGAAGCTATGGCCCCAGGAAGGTACTACATTAATTCCCTCTAGTCTCTTTAGTCCTTGGGGCCAGGCATTGTGCCTTACACCTGTAGACCTAGCTGCTTGGGAGACAGGGCTCAGGAAGATCTTGGCCCAATGCCTGCCTGGACAAGAAGCATGAGATCCTAATCTGAAAACTAACCTAAAGCACAAAGGGCTGGAGGTGTAGCTGTAGTGGCAGAACACCAAGTTTAAGGGCCTGAGTTTAAACTCTGTTACTGTTACTCTGTTAGGAATGAAAAAAGCTTTTATTCCCTCAATCCATAGTCCATTGAAACCTGGTCACTTATGTGTCCTTGAGGTTTTTTTTTTTAAACGTATGCTGATTTGAGTAAGTATTAGGCTTTTTATTAGAAATAAAAGTCACTACCACCAGGGGAAGAAATAAGTAAAATACACTGTAGAATAAAAAGGGAACTCCATGTTAAATTGTTACCATTCTCAAGAGAGGTTTCTCTGGTTGGCTGAGGGAATGAGAGAGCTTTTAGAAGTCCCAATATGCCAGGCCTTACTCCTCCCTCTTCCAGGGACAGCAGTATTGAGAGCTAGTAGGCTTTCATTTCTGACTCCAGCCCAACACCCTGGCACCAAACCCAGGATCATGTTTTCCAGGGGCTACCTGGCTCAGGCCAGGAATTAATTTCAAGCTCATTGCATAGAGACCTTTATTCAGGACCATAAAAGATGTTCACACACACACACACAGGGGAGGAACACAAAACACTACATAAAAAGTTAATAAATAAAATGCTTTATGTTCTGAAAGGCAGGTTACTCTCATAAAAATGCATTCACTAGTCATGCTTATATAAGAGGGCTAGAAAATCAGAGACCTACTCTGGTAGTGGGCCTTGAACTCAGAGCCTCACAAACTCACTTTGGCTTTTTCACACAAGGCAAGGCTGGCACTCTACTTCTGGAACCATGGCTCCACTTCCAGTTTTTGGTGGTTGCTTGTAGATAAGAGTCTCTCAGGGGCTGGGAAGGTGGCTCAGTGGTACAGTGTTTGCTTTGCATGCATGAGGCCCTGGGTTCAATTACTCAGCACCACCTAAGCAGAAAAAGCCAGAAGTGGCGCTGTGGCTCAAGTGGTAGAATGCTAGCCTTGAGCTGAAGAGCTGAGGGACAGCGCCCAGGCCCAGAGTTCAGGCCCCACAACCAACCAAAAAAAAAAAAGTCTCATAGACTTTTCATCCCAGACTGGCTTTGAACCTTGATCCTCAGATCTCAATCTCTTGAGTAGTTAGGATGACAGGCGTGAGCCACCAGCTCACGTTAATTTAAAAGTTCCTAGTTATATAGTTAGCAAGTTCTTTCTTGAAAGCACAGTGTTTTCCAGATTATTTCTCTCAGTGTCTACTAGGATGTGGAGTTGCACAATATGGTTTGTTGGTTAGCAAGGTAACCTGTGGCTGAGGATGTAGCATAGTGGTAGGTTCTTGCCAGGCCTGTATAAGACTTTTCAGTTGATCCCACTGCCAGAAAACAAGAAAATAAAGAATAAGGAGAAGAGTCTTTTGAGAGTACAAATTCATCTTCTAGTTTCACTACTTTCAAACAGGTGACCTTGGAAGAGCATTTGGCTGTGCCTGTTTCCCCTTCTATAAATGGGGGGCATATTAGTACTTCCCCACAGGGTATTACCATGGCCAAATGATGTGGGGCATGTCCCTGGCCCATAGCAAGGGAAGGGCATGAGGTATATAGTCCCCACTGCCGTTTAAGCTGTGTAAGTTTTGACTGATGGGTCTGTGTGTCCTGTCCTTTCCCTTCCAACAGGAAAATGGCAAATGATCGACGGTGGTCTCCTGAACATCACCAAGGTGTCTTTCTCTGACCGAGGTAAATACACGTGCGTGGCTTCTAATGTCTATGGTACTGTGAACAACACAGTGACGCTGAGAGTCATTTTCACCTCCGGAGACATGGGTGTCTACTACATGGTCGTCTGCCTCGTGGCCTTCACCATCGTCATGATCCTCAACATCACCCGCCTGTGTATGATGAGCAGCCACCTGAAGAAGACCGAGAAAGCCATCAACGAGTTCTTTCGGACAGAAGGTGCAGAGAAGCTGCAAAAGGCCTTTGAGATCGCCAAACGCATCCCCATCATCACCTCAGCCAAAACGCTAGAGCTTGCCAAAGTGACCCAGTTCAAGACCATGGAATTTGCCCGTTACATTGAAGAGCTTGCCAGGAGTGTACCTCTTCCCCCTCTCATTATGAACTGCAGGACCATCATGGAGGAGATCATGGAAGTGGTTGGGCTGGAGGAGCAGGGGCAAAATTTTGTGAGACACACCCCAGAAGGCCAGGAGGCCACGGACAGGGATGAGGTGTACACCATCCCCAACTCTCTGAAGCGAAGCGACTCTCCCACGGCCGACTCAGACGCCTCGTCACTGCACGAACAGCCCCAGCAGATTGCCATCAAGGTGTCTGTGCACCCCCAGGCCAAAAAAGATCATGTGGATGACCAAGAGGGGGTACAGTTAGAGGGCAAAGATGAAGAGGAGACGGAACCATCGGCCGAACGTTCACCAGAAACTGGAGAGCCTTCCACAGACATCACATCCACTGAGCTCACATCTGAAGAGCCCACGCCAGTGGAGGTATTGGATCGAGGACTGCCCCCAGCTCAGATGGAGACAACAGAGCCAGCAGTGACAGATGACAAAAACACCTGCATTATTTATGAAAGCCATGTCTAATACCAACTCCGAAAAGCTATGCATATCCAGAAAATCAGGAGCTCTCCTTGTCATACAGATTAGTACGCACTTGCCGCTAAGCCTTACCAGGAGACTCTCATCCCTTAGGTAGGAGTGATGCCATTTTCCAAGGGGAAAACACCTGCGTGCAGCTTACATGACTGGAATCTCCCCGGTAGAAAAGGATGCGAGAAACATCAGGGTGCAGAACTGATAATATCGGACAGAAAGGATCTGTCCGTGTGATTTGAATTTTAGAGGCCATTCTCTGCCAAATCCCTTAATTGGTGATGCCCTTTAGGCACAAAGTCCACTTACTGTAAGAGATCCTGAGTTCAAGAGCCCTGTCCAATGCACACCGCATTGCTTTTCCTTTTAAAAATTATAGGTCTGTTACCATAGCAAATGCACGTACATGGGTTTGTTGCACTTTTCTTCTCAGTTTAAATTAGCTTCACTGTTCCTTTACAATGGGATAGTTGTTATGATAGTAATACTTAATTGATCTTTCTGATTTATCTTCTTTGCCGTTTTTGTCCTTCGTTTTCCTTAGAAACTTACCTCATGGGCTTTTTGATATCAGCCTCCCCGAGTTCCAGGGCTGATAGCTAGAAGTCATTTGTAATCTTCCGAAGTAGTTTCTATGCTCCTTGATTCTGGTGTTGGCTTTGCTTTTCATTCTCCAGGTCTATTTTCATACAGTACTGTTGCTTTTTTTTTTTAAGTTCCCCACTGAAGCTGCTGTTGTGAAACTGAGAAAACCTTTGCCCCAGAATAGCACTTTAATAGTCAAATAAAAATGTGTTTACTTGTCCAGTTCTAAGAGCCTTTTGGTGAACTCAGCTACGGTGTGGAGGAAGGATTAAAGTTTGAAAGTACACCCTGCACTCCTATAAAAGGATGGTTTACATTTAAGTAACATCATTCCTACAGTTGTAGCTATCAGCTTCCCAGAAGGGTTTGTCAGGACTAATACACGTGATAGGACATCAGGAGAAGGATCTGTACAGTACATAACCAGGTCCACTTTTGTAACCTGCACAGCTGACTTACTGACCCTTGAAAGGCAGAGGGAAAGATGAAGGTGAAGGCGTAGAGAACCATGCCATTAACTTTATGCCAAAATTGTTGATGTATGAATTAGTCCCACAAGACATCAGTATATGCAAGGCAGCGTGATGTTACAGAACAAAGATGAAGCTAGTCATCCCGAGGTTTAGCGCCTACCTTACCGTGCCAATAACCAGCTGCCTGGCTTTGGGCAAGTCTGTGCCTCCACTTCCCTCTATGTAACATGAAGCCCTCTAACATCATTAAACAGTCTCAGGCTCTCAGAGAGCCACATCGATAAGATCATCTCTGCTCTTTTTCACAGCTACTTTAAAGATTTTTTTTCTTTCATCTCTAGTTTCCTCCAATATTGTTACACTGCATTGCTTACTCAAAGAGGTTCCGTTTTGGGGGGAAAAAAATCTCAAAATTTCGAACAATTTATGGAACCCCTCTGCCTCTCAAAAAACCACTAGGACTACTTGCACAATTCACATGTAATCTTAGTGGGAAGCAGTGGTATTGCTTCATTTTCACTTCTAAGCATGGGAGACCAGAACCTTAAAATAGGTGTAAGGGTGCTGGTCGCATTGGTATGGTAAGCATGACAGGGTTTATGTGGTAACTTAGCAATGGGAGAGAGGACACAGATACTCAGTCCTCACTCTCTCACCATCTGGGGAAACGATCATGGACAGATTCCCTTCTTTTCTGTAGTACTCAGTGGCCCATAAGACCCCTCCAAGCTCAAAAATTTAGTTTTTTGGGAAGTTTGAAAACTATGACAGTCCCCACCATACCACATAAGCAGATGGGTATGTGACACTGGACATTTTTGTGATCCAAACTTTTTTGTGTATGTATCAGTTGTGGGGTCTGAACTGAGGGCCTGGACACTGTCCCTGAGACTTTCTGCCTAAGGATTGCACTCTACCACTTTGAGTCACAACTTCACTGCCAGTTTTCTGGTGGTTAACTGGAGATAAGTGTCTCACAGACTTTCCTGCTCAGGCTGGCTTCAAATGGCAGTCCTCATATCTCAGGGTCCTGAGTTGCTAGGATTTACAGGCATGATCCACCAGCACCTGGCTTTGTGATCCCAAACTTTTATAGCCTCTGCAGTTGAGGGTAGTGGGCTTGGATTTAGAAGTGACCTTGATATTCCTATTCATAAATAAAATGGACATTAAAGGCAACTTTACAAGATGATGACATTTAACTAGACATCCCTCTGAAGAGAAATTATCTGTTCCTATCTAGTTAGAACTATTTCAAGTGTCACCTAAAAAATTTAGTAGTAAGCAATCAGTGGGACCATGACTCATGTTTGGGCTCTCTGCAAAAGCATTTATCTATGTAGATTGCAGAAACTCTTAGAACATAAAAAGTTTTCCAATTGTTTGTTTAAAAAATGGTTATATTTGAATTAGATGCCCAAAGCAACAAAAGGGAATTGCAAACATTTTGTGATACTGTGTGAACTTTTCTCCATTCTGCTCAGTTCTCACTCCACCTAAACTCAAGCGTAGATTTCCACATGGAAAGAAGGGCAGCCATTCTGTGTAGATGTTGATTGGGGCCATCCATTCTGTGTAGATAATAATTAGGGACAATAAACTAAAATTGGGCAGATTTTTTTGTGGGGGAGCGTAGGTAGCAAGAGTTAAAATGTGTGACCAAAGAATGGTTCTGCATTGGTTTTGCTATTTTAAATGGCAGTGAGGTAGATTGTGTAGACTTTTGAAAACTTCCTCTTTAAGGCATCAAAATGCTATTATGTAACAATAGACAACTTAAAGAAGCTTGGCTTATGATGAGAATTTCTCTTTTCATACACCTCACAGCATCTTTAGGAAATGGTAGACCCTCCTGCTAAAATGGGAAATTCAGAAGACCTCATGACTCTCAGCCATTTTGTTCAAAAACTAAAGTGAACTGTTCAGCCTCTTAGAAATTCAAAGGAGTGCAGTGGAATGTGAGCCTGAGCACATTGTACTTGGACAACTTGGGCAGTTTTTAAAGTTTAACACTAAGTCCCTTTAGGTCTCATACAGGTCATGCTTTTTTTAAAAAAAAAAATCTGGTTTCAGAGTCATTCTGGTCATATCCCAGCAATTTTTTTTCTTGAAATTCTAAAAATTCTTCACATATATGTGCATATTTAGTTCACTTAGGTGATCTATAAACTTGGATGGTATTTATTCTAAATGGGAAATAAAAAAGAATTTTATATAAAAATTATGTAATTTATAATGGTTTTGTTTTATATATTATATTTTCATATCTTTAGGGGCAGATCTGCTGCTATGATCATCTTTTTGTACATCATATGTGGCAAAAAGTGATACTAATACTTGACTAAAATCTCTAGGAACCAAATGTGGATATATGTGATCTGTCTAGAAGTGGGTCTAGAAATGTCTGAATGTGCTCACTCATCCCAAGCATTGTTGTGTCATGTCTTCTGTCCAAATGTCTTGGATGCTTACGGGCTTTCCTTGGTACCAGCTAAGGCGACAACACCTGATAACCCACACCGTGGACTCTGGAATCTTCTTCCCTTCTTTACATTATTTTATTATTTGTTTCATCTTTCATTACATAAGTTTAGGTTGTTTAAACTTGCCTTTGAAGGGCAAATGTGAAATACAAGAAAGCAACTTTATGGATGGATGAGTCTTAACTATAGCGGTGGAAATCGTTTTCCTAGACTGATAATATGTTTTAAGTCTAAAGCTTGGGCTGTTGTTCACTGGGATCTAGATCTTCTGAGCTCTGTAGCACATGAAGAAAATGTGAGGCACAAAGAATATTTGCATGTTTTGGACAGGCACACTCTGCATGTGAGTGCACCGATAGAAACCAGCAAGCATGACTGCAAAACTGGTCAAGCACTGGAAGGAATTTTTTAGAAAGCCAAATCAGTTAACCTTTTGGTATGTGGTTTGGAATACAACTGTTTTATTAGTGCTAGAACTCTTAAAGCTCTGCAAACTGGGATTTCTTTTCAGTGTTTTCATTCAATTAAAAAAATGGAACATTAACTTCTGTTTCAGGTATTTTTTTCAGCACAGTTCCATATTCTGCCTAGCTCACTTATTCTTTTGGCAGTCCGTTAAGTAATTACTATTTCTGTTCTTACTTTTTAAACTGACTTACTGGGTCTCTTTGAATATCTACCAAACCTCATTGTATATTCATATACTTATTCTGAGTACCTGTTACCTACAAGATATTGTTTGCTTTTACATTCAACTATTCACTGTAAAGTCCTTTAAGAAGCCAACAAAGTTCATTTTCTTAATGACTTTTTTTTTGGCTTCTTTAGTGACTCACAAATTTGGATTAACAAACCAACTGTGGGAGAAATAATCAAAACAGAATTGTTTTTATTTTTTTCTGAAGGACTAAACACTTAACTGTTATGTAAGAAAATTATAAGGATGATTTTCATCTTTAAAATGAGGTTCTTGTTAGAGAAAGAACTTACAGAGGATCTAATAGTAAGAATGCTACAATCAAAATCAAAGCTAGAAAATGTAAAGGTAGAAAGTAAGTATTTCTAAGAATATTCTAGCATAAATTATTATTCATTTAATCAATATCTAAGACCACATAAGGTATCTTTTCTACACCACAAAACCATGATCAGTGAATTAGGATCAATACTGCACCTATATATGTTTCACTGTATTTCAGTAGTTCTGGTTGTTCTTTGTTAAATTAGAAGGCAAGATTAAAAACAAAAATGTACCTGGAAAGAACTGTCAATCTGCTGATTTTGAGAACTATAAACTGTTCACCTTTTAAAAAATAATTTAAAGATGTAAACAAATGACTATAAGTTGATATTACTGTGGCAAAAAAACTAAAACCATGTGATCCATCCTGTATTTTGATTGTTGCTTTAATAAAGGGTTGCACAGGTGTGTGGAATGTGTATCATGTCCCCTCATAGGGCACATAATTATAGATGGATTGAAATACAATGATACAAAAAGCTTTAGTTCTTTTACTTTTTGCAGCATTTCTTGGGAAAAGAGAAGAAAGGAATTTGTTTATATATAAAACTGTAACATTTTTCCCTAATTCAGAAGACTTAACTCTATCCTGACAAACTTTAGAGGACCTTATTTTTATCTATGTCAACAAATAATTTATAGCATATGACATCAAGCTTACTGTCAAGAATCTAAAAAGCTGGGCACGGTAGCTCTTGCCTATAATCCTAGCTACTCAGGGGGCAAAGGTCTGAAGATTGTGGTTCAAAGCTAGCCCAGGTAGGAAAGTCCATGAGACTCTTATTTCCAATTAACCATCAGAAAACGAAGTGGCACTGTAGCTCAAAAAGTGATAGATGGCTAGCCTTGAGCAAAAACACTCAAGGGCAGGGTCCAGGAGCTGAGTTCAGGCCCCATGACTGATAGAGAGAATGTGGTTAGATGTTATAATGTAGAGTTTAACTTTCCATTATCTTCCACCCATTCTAAATTATTTGTCTTCATAGGAATTACTGAGATACATTACTGCTATTTCTGATGTTACCAGATCCTGAGAAAATACAAATTTAAAAATAAATATTTTTTTATCATATTGACTACGTTACCATCTCCCATTCCCTAATGAGCTTGAGGTGATTAAATTAAGCACATTTTACTGTCTACGAATCCTTTGAAATTGCTGTGTTTCATATATACATACAAACTGTTAGTAACCCAACTATATTAAAATTCCACAACCAATTATTCTGGATCAGGGAGGGGTTTACAGTATGGTTATAAAAGCAGAGCAGTTACATGATCTGTGAATGTTTGCAGCCTAAAAAGGAAGACGCTGTGCTTTAACATAAGAATACTCCGTTACTGGAAGCACAAAAAGTTAAACATGTTTTCTCCAACTCCATGTATGGATTTGGACTTTTCTTCTTAATCATTTTTCTTTGAAACTCTGTAAACACTTCAAAATAAAAATCAGGGCTGGGAAGGTGGCTCAATGGTAGAGTGCTTGCCTTGCATGCATGAGGCCCTGGGTTCGATTCCTTAGCACCACATAAGTAGAAAAAAAAAAGCCAGAAGTAGAGCTGTGGCTCAAGTGGTAGAGTGCTCACCTTGGGCTGAAGAGCTGGGGGACAGCGCCCAGGCCCAGAGTTCAGGCCCCACAACTGGCAATAAATAAATAAATAAATAAATAAAAATTAAAACCAATCCAATTAGAGAACCTTCAGCTTATTTTCTTTTATTAAATATTTACACTCACCAGCATAGAAAATGCTAATAGAGTCATGGTTTCCTTGTTTATGCAAGAATAAAGAGAGTTGCTATGCTTAAGGACACCCAATTTAGGACATTAGCCACACATAAAGTTGTCTTGCACCAACTGGTAGCAAAAATATATGTATACTCACAGTGGTGGTCTCAGTCCTAACTACTGTTCTGAAAATGTGTTTTACTATATGTTGCATGGATAATTTTATCTTTCTGTGATAGAACACATATATTTTAACTTTATTTTGAGATAATTATAGATTTACATGTGATTGAAGACATAATACAAATTACTGGGCACTGGTGGCTCTTGTCTGTAATCCTAGCTACTCAGAAGGAAGGATTACTGGAAGGACTGAAGATTAAGGCCAGCCTGAGCAAAAAGTTCTTGAGATACCCCTTCCCACCCCCCACCCCAATCTTGCCCAGTAGCTGGATTTGTCATCCAGCTATGGCAGGAAGTATAAATAGGGTGATCATTGTCTAGGGCAGTGAGAGCAAGAATAAGACTTCAAAACCCAGTAACACCAAATAATAATAGTAATAATCATAATACAGAGATATCTCATTAACCCTTAATTCCTCCCTGTGGTGACATTTTTCTAAATGACCATTTAATATCATTACCAAGATACTGACATTGCTATTAAGATAATTCCCCAATCTTACTCATGTTCCTTCATGTAAGTACTTACATGTACATGTAAGTACGTACTCAGTTCCTTCAGATGACATAAGTTGTGAGAAAAGGTGGGGGTGGGGGAGGACAGGAAGTATTTCCAGCCAGATAGACCAAACAAGCAATCAAAAGAGTTGAATTAACTGTAACCCCTCTATATATTTTCTTTACAATAAACAAATCTACTTCCCACTCCAGAACATGTCCTAAACAGTAAACTGCTTTAGTAGACAATCGATGCTTCTGAGGAGACAACTGTAACAAGTGTATTTTTCTAGAAAAATGTTTTGTTTTTGTTTTTACTTTTATGGTTTTTACTTTTGTGTTGGTACTTGGGCTTGAACACAGGGCCTGTCTCTTAGCTTTTTCAGCTAATACTAGCATTCTACCACTTGAGCTACACCTCCACTTGGTATTTTGGTGATTATTTGCCTGGGCTGGTTTAGATCCTAGCCCCCTGAGTAGCTAGGTTTATAGCTATGAGCCACCAGTACCTGGCAAATTCCCAGTTTCTTAGTGTCTGATTTTTCATCATTTTAGAACAACTTGTTAATGAAGATGTGGTTTGTGAGAGAAAAGGGCATTCACCCCAAATCCTATAAAGCCCCTGAGAACTTGGACTGTGAGGCCCACAGGCCACCGTGCGGGAACTCTTGAATAGTCCATTCATACCCTAAACTGCTTTTGCAGCCAAGAGGTATGGAATACAAAAGACAAGTCTGGTTTTTAAGTGTCTTTCAAACAATTCAGGGAAATAGTGTTCCTCCATTATCTAAAATGTCCAGGTACTCACTACAACTCCAGAAGTTCCAAAACTAAGGCTACAGAGATGAAGACCAAAAAAGTCATGAGCAAAGGCTCAACCTATGGGACACTAGTAGTCTCATGTTCTCCTTGCATTCCTCTCTCTTGAATAGGCCAGGGCTTAATATTATACCCAATATATAGGTAATAAAAAATCTACTAAAACATTAATTCTGATATTTTAAAAAAGCATTGAGCCCACTACCTGAGAGGTTAAGGTAGGAAGATTGTGAGTTTGAGGCCAATCTGGGCTACATTTTAAAGCCCTGTTTCAAAAAACAATAACAAAAAAGGAAGAAAAAGAAGGAAAGGAAGGAGGGAAGGAAGGAAGGAAACATTAAGGGCCTTGGTAAGAACTGAATATCAATTATTATCTCTAGTACTGAAATTAAGACAACTGATTGTAATGTTGAGAAATGAAAGAAAAAAGCTTTGGTCTAAACTTAAAGATTCAGGAGGTCAGTTCCTGTAGAGGATCACCCAGTAAGTCTGGAAAAGTCCCCATTCTAAGCCAGTAAAATTCCTTCATGAAAGATTAATTCCCTCAGAATAATATTTTCTTATTATGCAAATTCCCTAGGCCTCTAATCATTCTCAGTATGAATTGGCATAGTCTTGTTACTCTACCTAACAGGTTAGAGGTAAGCACTCTAAAGATTAGAGTTTTGAGAGGGCAGAGCAGGAGAGCAATGCTGACTCCAAGGAGACTTCCACAGAGATGACCAGAGTGGAGATTCTGAGCCTCCAGAAAGCATCATCAATCTTGGAAACATAACCGAGGAGCTGCCCTAGGAAAAGGAGAAAAACTGAAAAATTACTTCTTCATACTATTAACCAGGCTAGACATAGCCACATAGCAATGCCTTTTTAATTATATGCATTGCATGTGTTAATGCACATTTGCTTTGCATATGTTAATGTGTATTAGCATATGTAAACTGATCTGTATAATGACATAAAATTATATTCATTACCTAATGTCTAGTCAAAAAATTTCTTCAGTCTCAGTCATGGTTGTCTCCTCAATGAAGAGAACCCCAATGCTTATAGCACTTTGGGTTAATTGGTATCTTCCTTTTAAAAGCCAAATTGTCAAATGATTTTCAAGAATTGATTCCCACTGTTAATGGAGGACAAACTTTCAGCCAGGCAGCAACATGAAAGTATCTTTCACATGCTCATTTATTTTGAGTACAATGCATTAATTGGAATACTTAGCTTTCATGAGGCTCAAAAATGTTCTTTATAATTACCCAGCAGTGATTGCTAATCTTTATTCTCTACTCAAAACTCAGGATTAAGCACAAATATCTAGCAGCTATAAGGTTCAATTTCATTGTTTTCTGTTTCATTCTATTTTCTCTGCACATGATATATTTCACAGTCTTACAGAATTGTTTGTACTCATTTATCAATACTAGAATGTATCAGAAAATATTTAGATAAATGTAGGAAAGCCCTTAAATCTTTTTTTTTAAATTTTTCCTCCATACCAGTACTCACCATTCTTCTTCCCCATCCTTCCAGGCCTTTAGCTCAAGAAATAGAAATAATTTTCCCAAACCCATAGTAACAAGTCCACATAGGTGTTGCAACTACTAGACCAGGGGATTGGTAAAGACAAGAGACATTCATGTCTCTACAATGCTTTCCAGGAAATCCTAAAAATCACTGATACTAGGTGAAACAGTATATCTTCTCATTACATTAGGATTTATGTTTATCTTTGAAGCATGTGAATCAACTGCACTGGACTTTATAAAGCTAGGGCTTTATATATCCTAGGTGAGCACTCTACATTGAGCTATCTTCCTAGCCCAAAAATTTTGGAGCATCTTTTTAAGCTTAAAACCCTACTATACCAACCCTCATTCCCAAGATGATCACCACAGTCTAGATTTTCTGTTCCTTTAAGATCTTGATGCAGAAACCTAATGTCCTATTCAATAGTATTTGGAGGTGATCAAGTCACAAGAGATGTGCCAAAGGAAGCTTATTAGTGCTACTTCTCCCAGATGAGCATAAAGGAAAAAGAGGCCATCCATGGGAGGGCTTTCCCTCACCATCTTGATCCACATCTCAGCTCAGAATTGTGAGAAATACATTTCTGCTGCTTATAAACTCCTTAGGCTATGAAGCTAAGCCTACAATGGCTTTTGTTGGCAGATTTAACTCTTTTCTAGAATATCGCTTTATTTTTCCCCATTCTTTTCCTTCTCACTTTAATTCAGTATTTAAAATGGCTTTTTTCCACTCTCATTTTGTCATGATGATTTTCTACCATTAGAAATTTGTGGTGAGTTCAAGAGACATAAATTGCTACACTGAAGTTATTTCTACACCATTACATGTCATGTTCTCTGCAAGCACTTTATAGTCACTGGAAGATCAAGCAGAACAAAACCACCTACTTTCTAAGTGCTCATACTGACAGACACAGCAAATGAACCCAGTTTCAGGTTAACACATGAATTATCTAGAGATTTCCTGGCTAAATTCCAGGGATTTTTAGAATTCAAAAGAAACAGAATTGGAGATTCCAATCCCTGGAGGCTGGTCTGCATTTTCTACCATCTTTAACAAGCCGGACTTCCTCCAATGGAAAACTAATCTCTAAATGAGGAGTTTAAAGGTTCATTTCCCAGGTGAGAAGGTGTGCTTATTTCCAGGCTTGTTGTGAAGCCAGACACAGAGTATGTAGCACATAGATCGCCTAATCTCAGGACCAGAAAATACTACTCATGAGGTAAAGGGATTCTCTGATGTTGGAGGAGAAGAAATAAACATTAATGGCATGATCTATTAATTTAAATAAGTAGTTGACTCCATGATCCTGAGCCTATACATTCTCATGGACATGCATTTGCTCACTGCCAACCCATGCCTATGTTTGGGCAGGGCCATCATTCGTGGAGGGGTGAAGGACTTCAATGGCTCACTGCCACGTGAAAGAAATTACTGTTTTCTCTCCATCATCCTATCTTTCTGTGCACCCCCATTTTGGTCTGTGTATGGAGCAGGTTGGATCTGTGTAATGAAAACCATCGTTTTCTTCCTGTCTGAAAGCCAGCCAGATGCTCACAGGTAGGCCAGTATTTGAAAGTACACAGGCAACCATCCACCACAGGGGATATTAGCATTTCCTGGTCCTCCTCTTTCCGCCACTGTATTTGGCAATGTTCTCCAGAGGCACAGAGCCAATAGAATTCATATATAATTACACGAGGGGATTTATTGGATTGATTTGCATAACCTGAGACCAGATAGTCTCACAACAACCCACTGAAAGCTGTAGAGACCGGGAAATCAGATGACTGGTTTGCAAAGCTGGAACATGAGAGTCCAATGCGCGCGCGCGCACGCACACGCGCGCACACACACACACACACACACACACAAGGCTGAAGCCTGGTAAGTCCAAAAAGCCTCTGGTGGTAATGCCCAAAGGCTGTGGCAACCGCAAAAATATAAACGAACAAAAACACCCGTGTAAGCAGAATGGAGCCTGTGTGTGCGGGAACATGCCTGTTCTACACGTTCTGTCCTTCCGGACATCCCACCCGCCCCAGCCTATTTGATTCTGCTGCCCGCATTAAGGGTGTGTCTCCCCTCTCAGTTCACTGTCCCGTGGGTTGTGTCTGGAAACCTCCTTATACATAATACCTACAAGTTCCTAAATTTCTAGATATCTCTCAATCCAGTCAAACTGACAACCAAGATTATCCGTCACAGCCACAAATCCCTCTGGCACTTTCAGCCATTCTATGTGGCGAATGCATACAAATCCACTGACACACATCAACAAAAGATGGTTTCAATGTGGTGGGTTAACTTTCTCCCCATATTCTACAAGAAATGTTGAAAGATATGCTATATATCTGCTTAATATCACTTCTCTCCTCCAAACAACCATGTTCAGGTCTAATTTACTTCCACTAAAGCTGACTCCCACTCAACTAACCTGATTCCTGATCAGGACTTGAACTCAGGTCTTCATGCTCGACCTGTTTAGTTGCTCATAAATGGCCTCTCCCCTTTGAACCATGCTTCCAGTTTAACTTTATGCTGGTCTTTTGAACTTTTTGGCTCAGGCAGGCTTTGGACTATGATCCTCCAAATCTCAGCCTTCTGAGTAACTAGGATTACAGGCATAAGCAACCCACACTGGGATTCATAGTCCTCTGGAGTCCACCCTTGACCGACCTGCACACTGCCACTGTCACTACTATCAGAACAGCCTTTGTTTGCCCCTGAGCAAACTCATCTTAGAAACCTCAAACTATGAGGTGGAACTGCATCCCCATGTGACAATGTAACAAGCCTCGTACACACCCATGTGCCCTACTTATTATACATTTCCACCACACACACACATTCCACACAGCCAGCACTCCACTGGCAGCCCAGAGGCAGGAGAGAACATAGAAGTGCTCAGATTTGCCATCCGTCCTGATCGATGTACAGAACAGGAACTGAGGGAAAATCCTGAGTACTTATCACACTGACAGAAATCTTGCCAAAGTGAGAGTCATATCTACAACCATAAAAATCTACTTTTGCCTTCCCACTGCTCACTGATGAACCAGATAGAAAAGCCCTGTCAGGAAAGCAGGCAACTCTCCATCCTGTTCTAACACTACTCTCCCCTCCTAATAACGTCTAAGCAAACACAGCTAGAGGCAGAATTCAGAGACAAATTCCAAACATACTTCTGCTGGTATTTACGGTCTCTCTGTCACTCTCTCATGAATGGCTAAATTCTACAATTACTGCCTCAAAATTGAGAGAAGGACTTTAGACACCAGAGCTCTTCTTTTACCTAGTATCTGGCCAGGTGGTACCTTTTTACATAACACTAGCCCTGTCTGACCTCACTGTAATTCCTCTCCCCTACCCCCCCCCACCCCCGCATTTGCAGAGTCCTGAGAAGCTGGACCCAAGACATTATTTAACTAAGTGGTAGAAATCCTTTCCAGTCTTTGAAAATCACATCTCCCTACTTACTTCATGGAAATGAATAAGGCCTATTTACTGCTCAGTTTTCCTCATCTAATAACCTCTGGGACTACTCCTGTTTAAAACTGGGCATTAAATTTAACCTAAACAGCTAGGGAAATTGAAGACACATTATAGAGAGTGGTTCTAGATATTTCTCACACTTATAAGTGTGAGTGGGGGTTATACTGCTTTTCTGTAGATCCGATTTCTGAGTTTTTACAGGATCTTCTGTGTTAATTGGTATAACTAGGTAATTAAATATCTTGTCCGGATGCCTACAATGATCAGCCTTGCACTAACTTTGATAAGTAAAATCTGTGAGTGGGAGGGAGAAGAAGACATAGGCTTTGCTTTTATAATAGAATTATTGATTTCTTGATAGTGATTTATATGAGCTCTGGGCTCATGAAGAAGTGATGCTGATTAGTAAAGCAAAATCATCTCTTTTGTAAAGTTCAAGTGATCATGTTCAGATGAAAGGCCAGAAAGTACTTTTAATTTAGAAAATATTCCAGAAGCATCTGTCTGTTTTCCAAACTCTATTTCATATGAAGAGCAACTTAGTTTTCCAAGGCATCATATCCTAGTTGAGATGATTCTGAATTCATCATTCACTTGACATATTCTCCCACATATAGTCTCTGACTAAGCTAACAAAGTCAGTGCTTTCCTTCTTCTACAAATTTTTATTACAATTAATTTTAATCAGAGAATAAAGTAAATGACTTCATTGAAAAAGAAATAAAATCTGTCAGGGGCCAGTGGCTCAAGCCTGTAATCCTAACTACTCAGGAGGCAGGGATCTAGGGAATCAGAGGATCATGGCTCAAAGCTAGCCTGGAGAGAAAAGTCTACATGACTCCATCTCCAAGATAACCAGCAAAAAGTTGAGCTTGAGGAATGGCTCAAAGTGGTATAACACCAACCAAGAGGGGGGAACCCTGAAAATTCCAGGAAGAAATAACTGAGGGTTAGGAGAACTCTGAGAAGAAAAGGATAGTTTCAGATAATCTGAAAAGGGTTGTTAAAATTTGATCAGATAAAAGAAAGGAAGAAAGACCTTCTAAGAAACAGATTCAGTGTGAGATAAGGGGTCAAAGCAAAAAAGGCAAAGGCAATTCAAGGGCTAGACCACAGAATGCACAAGAATACAGAATGTGACAGAGAGCTGTAAGACCAGAGGTAGAAGACCCATGGGAGCTGGTATATGGAATGCCAGTGTAAACTACTGGCTTTATCTTTAGACAATATGGCCTCTTTAAGAAGTGGAACAGGACAGGACCCTGCTTTAGAAAGAGAAATGGACCAAAAGTAGAGGCACAGAGTACAATTCCAGGGGCTTTTTTTTTTTTGATGATTTAACTATAAGTGACAAGAGTGAACCAGGTTAGTGGATGTGAGGACCTACAGAGCAAAAGGAAAGGATATAAAAACTATTTCTATCTTCCGTTTTAGCCATGCCTCTCCACCATACACAGCAGGAGCAGCAGTTCAGTAAATAAACTTTTCCTGCCTGAATAGCGCATGGTGCTCTCTTCATCCACTACCTAATGAAACCTACCTATTTAATATACCTTACGTATGGTGCCGTGACTTGGATGGGGTTTTTGAGTTGGAAATGTTAGAATTTCCTAATCACCCCTTTTCCGCAAACCGAACTGCCTAGAGACACCACTTGAGACTGTTCACCAATACCATTGCTGGCCTTCATATTCACACCTCTTCTCTATTCTGCAGTGCAGAAGACTACATATACATCACCCATGGTCAACAAATACATTAGTCAATGTCTTCTAGAACCATCAGAATTTATAGACATCTAGAAAAGAAAAAATTTTATGGGGATTGGCTTAAGAAATTACAGAGGCTGAAGATAACCATGATATACAATCTGCAATCTGGAGACCCAGCATTGCCAATGGTATAATTCAGTGAAATTTGAAGACCTGAGAGTCATGGAAGGCAATAGTATAATTCTCAATATATGGCTGGAAATCGGAGAAATTGTCAGGGCTGAGAGTGGTGTATGGGGCATTAGTATAAATCCTACATCTGAAGGCCCAAGAACCAGGAGCCCAAGAGCAAGAGAAAATGAATGTCTCAGCCCAACAAGAGAGAGAACCAACTTATCCCTCCTCACATTGATGAATGCCAATGTTCTTCAACCAGTCTACTGAGTCAAATGCTAATCTCTTCCAGAAACACCTGTGACAGGGGCCATGGCAAATTTTCACATCAAATTACCCATCAGAACCAACACTAGCATTGTTTCCATATTAGGTACACCTTTCAGCTGAAGTTTCTATTCCTACTTATTTTTAAAATTGGGTCCAGGCACTCTGTTGAGAACTTTTCTGGAATGATTTAAAATGTTTTCATTCTAACAGTACATGAAAGAAATAACATCATTTCATTTTATAGATAAGGAAACTGAGCTATCCAGGGTTACACAATTAGAAAATAATGAGAATTGGAGTTCAATCCTAGGTCCAACTGAATAAAAATCCTGTATTTATATCTATAGTGTTATGTTACTGCCGGTTGGGATATCTGGGAAAAGCCAATGATGTTCACTTAAGGGAGTTCTGAAGCTAAGAAAGCTGTTAAATTAACTACAGTCCTTGATTAAGTAGTAGCTACAAAGAGGAAAACAGGGAGTAACAAAGGAAGGTCACAAATGGGATGTGAATTTTGGAACAGAATGAGAAGAGAGATCCAAAGACAGAATTTGGGCCATGATACAAGAAATACTTAGCAAGAAGGAGGTTTCTGGAAGGCCAAAATCTTAATTTTTAACCTAGAAGAACACTCAGATGAATCATGCAATGATTTGCCTCCTTTCTCCCAAACTTCTACCTTTGCCCCAACCTTCTATTTCCAACAGTGTCATGAAATAAGTCCTAGGAAGAGTTTAGGACCAACTTTTTTTTTTAGCAGACATTAGTCTCCTTTTTTTATGTTAGAATATAGAGTACACAGAAAAACAAAGTTTTGTCTAGATAGGAATAAGAAAAGGATTTGTTGTGAATATTTCATGAAACTTCTGATAAAGCTGTCTAATAAATACAAGAGAGCAGGAAAAAAAAGTATTTCTAGGGCTAGGAATGTAGCTCAGTGGTAGAGTGCTTGACTAGCATGCATGAAGCCCTGGGTTTGATTCTTCAGTACCACATAAAAAGCCCAAAGTGGCACTGTGTCTCAGATTGTAGAGTGCTAGCCTTTAACAAAAGAAGCTCAGGAACAGTGCCCATGCCCTGAGTTCAAAGGCATAGGACTGGCAAAAACCAAACAAAAACAAAAACTATTTCTAAGGCGACATCAGGGGCTTGGCAACACATGGTTTCTGGACATTTTCAGCCTGAACCACTAAGAGTATGATTTTTTGCCATTAGCAGAGATAGAAAGAACACATATGAAGAAAGCTGAATACTTTAAAGCGTTTTAAGTTCTTAATGTGATTTTAAGACATCCATCTTAAATACTTAATTTGCTTAAGTATTGAAGTATATAAACATATGATGTGACAGAAACGATCATTTGTGTTCATTTTACTTTTCTCCCTCAATTACAAAATGCTTTCTCCGTAGACTCCTTCACATGGCAGGAACTTAAAACCTGCTGACAGATGAAAATAGGCAATGGCATTTTGTATATTGAAAATAACAAAATTACAGAGTTTTCTAGCAATTAAAAATGGAATCAATAACTAGGTCTTCTGTTGGAAATAGATACCTGTTATCTTTAAGAATATGCTGTATTATTACTAGAAAGTACTATTGTTGTTCAAAAGTCTCCAAACCACTGAAGAGATGAGAATTACAGAGACATATTAAGTGAACATGCATAAAGGAAATGACTTAGTTAGGATCTTTTCAGCTGTTAGTAGGAAAAAAAAATCCCAACTCAAAATGACTTAATAGATAATAAGAAGTTAAATCTCCTATAGGGAGTCTGGAAGAGGGGCGGCTCCCAGATTGGTTAAATCATCAGCATTATTAAAAACCAAGGTTTTCTCCAGTCATCAACAGTCCCATTTACTCCCTGGTCCTTCAATTAGGTTCCCTAGAGACCTTCAAATGCCAAAATCAACTGCATATTTTCACATACCACTTGGAAGTGAAGGGGGAATATTTCCTCTTAGTCTTGTTTCTTAGTGTGTTTTTCTTTGTTTTAAGGAAGGGAGTTTTTTCCTTACAGATACATCTGTCAGACTTTCCTTCTCCCCTTATTATCCAGATCAGTTACTGGTTCACACAAGTCCTAATAAATGCCTTGTAGTGTGGTTAAGGTCATTCAGTCCTGAGACCAATAGAACAGCTACTAAGGGGTGAACAAGATCAAAGTTACATGGTGATTAGGGAACAAAACAGTGATATTTGCCACATTCCAAATGAGAGAGAGAAAGAGAGAGAGAGAGAATATAACAAGAGAAAAAATCAACTCGAGAGTAAACTTAAAGAATTAATTTTTAAAATGTATTTATTCATATCAAATAGTTGTACAAAATGGATTTCAATTCCAGAACAGAGGATAAATGTATTTAACATTTTATATCAGTGAAGTTAGAAAATAACAATAATCTGTTCTATTTTCTGTCACTACTTTAGGGGACATTCATGGTCAAAGATAACAGGATCAAGTGACATGAAATTCTTGATTTCTCTAGTCAGCATCATCATTTTGAAGGGAATTCTAAGTCACCTAAGAGCTAACACTTAATCCTGTGAGAATGTATTAGTGAACCTTCTTCAGGCTGCCAAACTGACCTTGGGACAGGCAGCCATTCAGAATATGAACAGTACAAATAAACAAGCCTAGAGAGAGCAGTAAATTCTAAATGCCCTCCTGAAGCAGTTCCTGAGAAAAAGTAGATTCATTTTGATTTCTGTCTTGACAGATAATGATCACCAAGGCATGATTATGACCAGAAATGCAGCTTCTACAGTCTAAAGAGCTATTAGCCTGGTCTCCTCTGATCATTGTTTACGCTTCCTTGATAAAAAAAAAACAAAAAACATCCTGGGGTGTGTTTACACCAATCCATCACAGATTCATGAAATATTCTACCTATGAATCCAATTTTTTTCCCTTTGTCTGACCTCTAAGACTTTCCTTACCTGATTAGAGATGGTAATACAGGTCTAAGCTTGGGTAAGATAAATGTTACACACACAGCTCAGCTTTTAGTATCTTCAGATCAATGTACATGGTAATTTTAATATACCAGTTTGATTTGTGCATTTTCTATCACCTGGCAACATAAGCACTTTGAGAAAAATCATGCCAAAGTATCCACAGCCAATTCATAGTCTATCTGTACTTACTCAGCAAGATGACAGACAATTATATTTGCATTTCTATTCATCAGGCCATAAGCAAACACCATCAAACCTGGTGGTTAAGGACATCATTTGTTGGTTGTATTGTCCATATTGTTCTTTCTCTTCTATTTATGTTCTTGCAAATCAATCTGAAGCATATATACAAATATATACATAATGTGTGTGCATATATATACCAAATGTTATTACAGAAAATGGATTGTATGTATATACACATATAATATGCATTATATACATATATATCAAAACCAAAATATCATAATAGCAAATAATAATATATAAACCACATATATGTATATATGTCCATATAGATGTACACAAAAATAAAAAATATTGTCATATCAAATGGTAAATGATGATGATTAAACCTATCATCCATTCAACAGATGTTGTTAATTGGTTACTAATATATATTCTAGGAACTATTCTGGTTGGTGGAAATGCAGCAGTTGGGAAATCAAAGTCTCCTCACTTTACAATTCACATACAATTTCTTAGAAATTATTACTAAAACCCTTGTCTGTATTTAGATTGCAACTACATAGAAATCTGTATGAGTTGGCCATGGTCCAAGAATTTATAATTATAACAAGTTGCATCAGAACAAAGGCACCAAACCTAATAATTCTTTTACTCATCCAACAAGAATTTACTGAGTACCTGCTATTCTGAGAACTTGGCAAGCAGCGTCTGAGGATCTCTTCCCTCAAGTAGCTACTATTAAAAGGGGAGAGGGGATCAAACAACAAATAAACGTGTACGTAGCATATTGGATGGTGGCCAAGTCCTTAAGTAAATAATAGTGCAGGGCAGGGTAAAGAGAAAAGATATGGGTTGGTCTTTGGATGTACTACTGGATGAACAAAGACCTCAATAATAGGAAAAAATACAAAAATCCCTGTAGAAGAAAATGGTTGGGATT
Organism: Dipodomys ordii; assembly: GCF_000151885.1. Classification (NCBI taxonomy): domain Eukaryota; kingdom Metazoa; phylum Chordata; class Mammalia; order Rodentia; family Heteromyidae; genus Dipodomys; species Dipodomys ordii. The sequence goes on along the minus strand of NW_012267220.1, from coordinate 5,808,728 downwards.
TTCCAGGATCAGCAAGCGTGAGTTAGCGACGGGAATAGAAATAAGGTAGGGGAGAAGCTGATCTTGTGTGTGGGACCTTGTCAGAACTATGGCTTTAATTTGAATAAAAAAATATTTAGAAGGCCTTTGGGGTCATGAACACGATATAGTCTAGGAAACCTACATCATGGTGGGGAGTAACGTGAGCTTTAAAGTTGATGTATAAAATGAAATCGTGTGCTATCTTGCTTCCATGAAACTGTCCCCAGTAAAACATAGCAACTCCATCCCTGTGTACCAGTGTCTTTAGTCTGTGCTGTCTGAAAGGTCTTAGACACGCTCACCCTGCCCATTTCCATTCTGGCAGTAGCAATGCACCCTGTGGTAGGCATTTGCCATTCTTTTAGTCAGCACAATATCGAAAGCTCTATTTCATGTTTAAGGCATCTCCTGTCCCATGAAACAGAGCCTGCCTCTCACTCCAGAAGCTGGGGATGCCTGATACTCTACCAGCCTCCTTTGCCGCTTACACTCAGAGGTTGAATAGGAGGACAGTGAGCTGGGAGGCTGGGGATACGCAGCATCCATCCTGTTGAGCAGGTACAATGACCAGACATCCACTGGACCTGGGACAACAGGCGTTGAGGTTCCGTCATCCAGATTGGCACATGCAATTGTAGTGGTCACAGGGTTGCAACTGCAAGTCATAGTCTGAAGTTATAATTGTTCCTTCCAAATCACCCCATAACAATTAGAACCCAGGGACTTGGGCCAGGCACAATGTGAATGGTTTATTTTTGTTCCATATTGTATGGCTTCTTGAGTAGGACTCTAAAGGGTCTGGGAGATGACTCCAATGCCTGGATACTGGCATCATCTCCAGGCTTGTTCACTCATGTGTCTGGGGCTGGGCTGGGATGACTCAAAAACTGGGAGTTCACTGATGATCTTTCTCTGGTCATAGGACCTCTCCTTATGATCTCACTGCAAAAACTGAAAAGAAAGTGGTTCTCCTTCAGGATCGCTCAGGGCTCCAAGAATCTGAGAGCTCATCCAGGAAGCCACAAGATCGCGCCAAGGAAGTCACAGAGCACCCCTTCTGTCGCATGCGATTTTTCAGAGCAGCCACAAGCCCACCCAATTCATGAGGAGGGAACATAGACTCCATTGCTTAATGAAAAGTGTGTCAAAGTGCTAGCAACGTGTGTAAAAATCCCTACAGGTGTCTTTCTGTGCTGTGCTACTGTCCCTGGCTCTGCAGTCCCTAAGCCTGGATGTTTGGCTCTCCTTAGGAAGTCCACAAGCTACCCAATATCCTTTGATATTATGACAAGAAAGAGTAATAGAGGGGATTGGTATGATCAAAGTACTACATATATATAAATATATATAAAACAATACATACAATATATGTATCTATGATTGCATTCTCTAGAGTTTACATTGCTGCTTACCTACTGTATTACAATTCTGATTGGCACAAATGTCAACCTGACCTGAACGTTTATGGCTCTCTCATAATTCAAACAATATGATCCATATAAATGGCCCAGAAGCAGTGGACTGTGGCTAACCTTCTCATTCCTGGAAGGCAGCCCTCACATCAAAGCTAACTTCACATTTACCTACTGCTAAACACATCCCCCGTATCACATCCTTATTACTATTCCCACGTTCAACCTCTCTTCCTCCCTATTGGCAATCTTGTCCCTTTCAAATCGATTCTGCAACTTGCTTCATGAAAGCATCTACCAATTCTGCTCATATGCCATATAAACAGAAGCCCCGGGAACCGGCTATCTCCCTCACAGTCTTTATCTCAGTCTCACTGGAGGCTTATCTTTCTTGCTTTGCTATTCCTTATCTTTAGGTTTATGGTTCCAGAAGAGCACATAAGACCAATAGTCTACCACCTTTTTTTTCTGTGCTCAGATCAAGAGGATCCCTCTACTGGAATGCCTTTCCCCCTTTTCCTCTCCAATTTCCCTCCTCTGTATCACATCTGGAATTCTGAGTTGATGCTCAACCACCTTTGAATATCCCCGGGGCTACAGCTAGCATATTGTATCTGTTTATAAATCTATTGGCTCTTCAGCCTTGTAAGCCTATGAAGCTAAGAGATAGACCAAAGCATTTATGCATTCTCAGTGTCAGGGTTCATATCAGCTCACAAGAAATGAATTTTGGTTAAATAAGTGAGGTCAAAAGGCAGTGGGGTTTTTAGTCAGATTGGATTTGTGATCAATAGTTTCAGACACCTTTATGATTAGACACAGAACCACAGTATGTAACACTGAAAGTCTATCCGGACTCTGGCTCTTAGTCTTTTCTTTCCAAAAAGATAGAATTTAATAATAATAATAATAATAACAGAAGGAGTTTAGTAAGTAATGGCACCTTCCTTCTATGAGGACACCTCTGCTGGCATATGTCAGATTTATAATATCTCACTAATTTACTGCTGCATTCTTGATAAAAGTTGAATTATCATGATCAAAAGCATTTTATCCATAACACTTGATCCTCTAAAGTCATCTGATGTACTATCTGTTGTAGTAATGTGCCTACTTATACCACATTGGGATTAGACGTAGCTACTGTTTATTATTTTAGGCCTAGGTTTCTGAGGTTTAAAGCCAATTACCCAGAAGAAAAAGGGATTCTGAAATAGCAAGAATTGTGTGTTACAGAAAGTACTAGAACCAGGACAGTCAAATTCCTAGTGATAATAGTAAGATGCCTTTTATCTAACAGGGAGCATGAAGTGCAGGAACTACTACTGAAATGCACACTGGATTGACCACTTGGGAAATTTTATTTACTTATTTATTTACTTACATCACCCTTATCATTTTTACATAAGTTTATGTTTTTTGTAATTCTAGAGTTTTTGAGTTTGGGGCTATTAAAATTACGTGTAGATTTTTTTCTCTTTTTCTCTGACACAGAATTCTGACTGCCTTAGTTTCTGTTGAAAGAAAATATTTTCTGTAAGTCCCTGCCAGATTTGAAACCTCCATCCATCTTCAGAGCAGGCCATATCAGCACACCAACTCACTCGAGCTGTCAAAGAGCAATTATTTTTCAGACTGCTTGGTTTCAGGAACTGACAGCTCAAACAGCAGAAGAAATAAAAGAAAACCAAGAGCACATGCTGGTATACATCCTATTTATGAAATTTACAAGTTCAGAGTTATCCATACAAACAGCAGCATTTTACAAGGAAGCTCAGCTTCTTAAATCCCACATATCTATAGATCTATTATTTATGGCTCTCCACTTAAATGGTCTGTGTTTTGTCTGGAAATAGCATCTTGCCATTACTACTCAAGGAGAGCTGTCTTAAGGATCAGTGAGCAAATATAACTGTCAAACATCATGACCTCCCCAGACTATTAGAGATACAAGGCATTATCAACCATGATTGTAGCCATTAATATAAAATGCTTACTTCCTTGTGCATTTGTTTTACAGTGAAATATAAACATCACTGGGGGCTAAGTCAGGAAGATGGAGTGATAAAGGCCAGCCTTTGCTAATAAATGAATCTGAGGTCCTCCTGAGCTTCATAGTAAGACCCTGTCTGAAAAAAAAAAAAAGGTGGCTTGAAGTATAAATACTGAGTATCAGGAGGATATACACCAAATCACCAGGCTGAAATCTCTCAGAGACTGAAAGACATTTCCAATGTTTTCCCATGTAACTATTTTAGGCCATAGTATTTGTCAAAGATTTGATGTATGCCTAATCACACAAATGGATTGTTCCAACCACCCAGATGCATATGTAGAAAAAAAAAGCACTTTCTACACTATGGCATTATTAGCTTCTGCTGCCTGAATCATGTAAGATCTAGTTTTAGAAGTGATATTGACATAATAAAAGCATAACCAACTTGAATTCTCTCTGCCTAGCTTATGCTCATTATTAGCAGCTCCCAGTTAGAAATTCTCTCATAAATGCTATTTCCTTCTTTCACTATTGTTATTTTATCCCTAACACTTGATCCTCTAAAGTCATCTGAAGTACTATCTGTTGTAGTAATGTGCCTACTTATACCACATTGGGATCAGACATAGCTACCATTTAATATTTTAGGTCTAGGTTTCTGAGATTTAAAGCCAATTACCCAGAAGAATAAAGGATTCTGAAATAGTGAGAATTGTATATTACAGAAAGTATTAGAACCAGGACAGTCAACTCTCTAGTGATAATAGTAAGATGCCTTTTATCTAACAGGGAACATGAAATGCAGGAACCACTACTGAAATGAACACTGGTTTGCCCACATGGGAAGTTTTATTTCAGCTTCATTGACATGCTTTAAGGCCTAATGTAACAATCTCTTTTTGTCACTTTGCAATCTTCATGTTGTTTTTTAAAAATTTTTATCTTATTATAAAGTTGATATACCGAGGGGTGACAGTTACATAAGTAAGGTAATGAGTACATTTTTTTTCAAATAGTATTACCTCCTCCCTCATTTTCTCCAGCGTTCCCTCCCCTGCCCCCCCACACTCCTCCCCCTAAGTTGTAAAATTCATTGCCAACATAGTGTCTAGTTAAGTATTGTTGTTACATTAAAGTAACAATCTTAAACCATCTAAAAGTGGACATAAGTATATCAATTTGAAGTATAGATATAATAACAAAAAGGCACAGAAGGCACAAAGTGGGTGTTGCTTTCAAAAACACTTGGTGTTTTCCCAGACTAGCAATTCAGGTTGAACATGAACTACTGGCCTAATTCATCCTCTCCTATAACGTAGCTCATTATAGACATCAGAACAAACTTAGAGCTGTGTGTGTGTGTGTGTGTGTGTGTGTTTGCGTGCTCGTGCGTGCGTGCACACACACATACACACCAATGAAACCATACATTGACTCAAAAATCTGAGAGATTATATGTCTTGTTATGCAACTACTATAAATACATTGCATAGGAAAAGCAGGAATCTGATTAGACTAGTTACAGCTCCCACGCCTCAGCCTAGGTAGTCTTGTTTCTTCTCTTCTGGAAGGACATCATTTCTCAGCCTAAGGACCAGGTCCTCAGGGGAGCAGGTGGAAGGCAAGAGGTCAGATATGCCATTTTTGGATTTGTCAATTTCCCCACCTTCCCTTTGATTCCCTCCTGCATATTTTTCCTTTCCTGATCCCTTTGCTTTCATTAACTTCCTACCTATGATCCCACTGCTACTGGGTCTTGTGTTCATCCAGTTGCTCAACGAATCCAAGCTGATAGCTGCAAGATCATCTTGGTATCTCTCATGGTGGAATTTCAAGGAGATGGTGCTAGGCAACTGAATCATGGGGAGGTGTTGGACCAGTAATTTAAGAAAAGGGTTTTAACCATTATCATTTCCCATTCTGCCTAGGTTCTTAGGGTCAAAAGTTATGAATGTTAAAATACTTGTTATTCTTGTTTTAGCCTCTCACAAGCTTCTACCAGATCAACCCCCACTCAATATCCTTAAAGTAGATAAGCCTCGGACATGGCTTAACCTGATCTATCATTTCCTGTCAATAAAGCATTTTAATAACTATAAATAACTTAGAACTTAGTTACTGGAAAATGGCAATGTAAAGAGCTCATACTACAGTGACAGAAGTAACACTTTTAATCGAATCAGAATGAAGCACTGACAACATTTAATAAAATGTTTCTAAGCAACAGGGTAGAAGAATCAACGACTTTCAATAGAGCTGACATTAATAGAACAAAAAAGGAATCCAAAAATAGACTTTTTCTTATAAGCAATTCACTCTAGAGGTAAAACAAACTCCTTTCCTAAATCCAGTTTATTGAAGAGTAATATCTCAGCAGACAGTCCATGTATGGGCTCAGCATAGATTGACCATCTCAGAGGTCAAGGTTAGATATTCATAAAAACCTTGGAGAGTAAATGCTATGGAAAAACAATGGTCTGAAGACCTTAATCTACAGCACACTCCTTTTCAACCCTTGACTATATACTTAGAAAAGGAAAGAAATGTTTAGTATTCCACATTATATGTGTTTTGGGCCCATGTGAGTAGAAGTTTTCATATTTCATAACTAGTGACACTCTGGCTTTGCTAGCCAGAAGATTTCCTAAAGAGAAATGAGTTGCTGTAATAGACTCAAATAAGTATTTAATAGATTCTCATCTAGAAGAGGATGTTATTTTTTCTTTTCACCTTAATACCTCAAATCCAAAATGCCTTAATACTTACAGATAAATTTTCCCATCATTGTGTCTTTGAAATGACAGCTTAGAAACCAGTGAACAGACTCTTTAGCTTAACCAAGAGATAAGTGCATGTGAATGTCCTTTTAAATAACAGTCTGTAAGTAAGGCTGGTGGCATACAAATGTGTTCTTGGATCTTTTACTACACACACACACACACACACACACACACACACACACACACACACACACTGCATAATGAGTTCAAGAAAAAAAGAAAGAAAGAAAAGAAAGGGAGAAAAAAGAGAATCCCAGTGTCTGGTTTACAAACTAGAACTGGAAACTATTATGTCTCTGTTTCTGCTGCCAACAAAAGATGGACATAGAAAGTCACGGTAGGGACCATGTAGATATTACATCAGAGGAAAAGAAGTTTGTGTAAAATACACACACACACACACACACACACACAAAACCCTACATGCAGAAAGAAGAATGTTGTCAAAAGCTATTGAATTGATGGTAAATTACTTTTTAAAACATATAAATATGTACAAATGTATTTATGATCTTGTATATGATTATATCTACCTGTTTATAGGTATAAATAAATGCTATGTATGCACTTAATCTCACTAAAGATGACTCATAAAAATGTACTGATAATCTGTAAGGTTAAAGACACATAACTCTATCTCAAAAGCTTACACGCTTCCTGACAAATTAAGTCTGATTTGTTTTTCCATGACATGTCCTGTTATCCTGCAGAGATAAGTTCTGGAAGTATTGCTTTGCTTTTCTAAACCACCTTCAATTGCGAAAGTATTTGACTTAAGCCACTCTGACGATTTTTCATCAGTCAGCTTGGTGAAGATTGCTGAAACAGGGGTTTAATGTTATAGCTTGTAGTGTTTCTGTTATTCCTATTGCTTTTTACTGCATCTTAGTGAAGATATAAAGTATTCCAAAGTAAAATGTTTGATTTTTTTATTGGAAAATGATTAGCACAGATTTTATTTAATATGACTTCCACAAAATCTAAAATGAAGTTGCCAACTGCTCCTTCCACTTTCTGGTGGTGTTATAACATGCCCCACCAATTCATTCTCTCTCTCCTCTCTCTCTCTCTCTCTCTCTCTCCCTCTCTCTCTCCCCCCCCTCTCTCTCTCAACTTGGAGCTTAAACTCTGAGCCTGGGCACTGTCCCTGAGCTTCTTTTTGCTCAAAGATAGTGCTCTACCACTTGGGCCAGAGAATCACTTCCAGCTTTTTTTATTTTATTTTATTTTTATTGTTAAAATACTGTACAGAGGGATTACAATTACATGAGCAAGGTAATGAGTACATTTCCTATGAAGCATTGTTGCCTCCTCCATTGTTTCCCCTTCCCATCCCTTCCCATCTCCACCCCCCGCCCCGCACCCCCTTCATCCTGCTCCAAAGTTGTAAAGTTCGTCTTTTGACATAAGGTCTTGTACATCTCATTGTTGCAATGGGTCCACCAGTATCCCTATTTAAACAACTTCTAGATTTTCTGAGTAGTATATTGGAGATAAGAGTCTCACAGACTTTCCTGACATGGTTGGATTGGAACCATGATCTTCAAATCTAGGCTTCATGAGTAGCTAGGATTCCACCATCTGGAAGACTTGTTGATCTAGCCCTGTATCACCCTGATAATGCAATGGTGTTCTCAAATAGATACATTACCTACATCAGTGTTGTCTGTCCTGACTGACGAATGTTTAAATGGTACTACACCATGCAGCAAAATATTAGGTCAGCTGAAGCTAGGGCAGAAAAAAACAGAGGCTAAATTGATGGAGAAATTAAATTACTACTAATTACATACTGTATAATTACATACTGCTTCATTTTTGAGAATCATTCTGTAGAAGTCCACCTTTCATGGCTCTAGATTAGTTTTATTTTACTTTTATTTTTACTTTCAGTGCTGGGGAAGATAGCCAGGGCCTTGCACATGTTAATCAAAGTGCTCTACCACTAAATTACATCTACAGCCTAGGTAGACTCTGAAATCTAGCTTTAAATATGTTAACTGGCTATCTGATCTTAGAAATACTTGGCAGATATACTCAGGGTATGCATTACCTCCATTGCTTGCTTCTTCAATGTCCAGGTCTTAAGTCATTACTTAAAAGACCCCAAAATAATGCAAACCTCCAAGATACTATCTCCAGATACAACAGGGGCATCCAATAGAGAAGATCATTGAGCTAAGAAGCCACAGTTTAGTTTGTTTATTTTGCTCAGCAAATAACTACGTGAACACAATTTATATAATTTCAGGTACATTCATAAAAGTTCCCATTTGCCATTCAGACCAAGTTCAAGTACCCAGTGTTGCTTTCAACTTGTGCTCAAGTGCCTAAGGTAAGTTGCCCAGACTCTGAAACCAGACAATGTACATTTGAATGCTGGGTCTGCCACTGATCAGCTCTGTGCCCCTGGACAAGAAATCTCTCTGGGACTCAATTTCTTAATCTGTAATTGGACAATAACAATGGCTACCTTGTAGAACTGTGATGAGGATTAAGCTGAAATTGTCTTGTGCTTAGTAAAGTACCTGACAGAGTATTATGTACTTGTCAAAGAAAAGCAGATTTTTTTTCATTTTATATGTGTTTGTCAAAGAAAAAGCAGATTTTTTATTGTAAAGCCCAAATTTAGGTCTACATGCTTGAAAAACTTTTTCCTAAATAGTTACACTATCATGCATTATAGGGATACATTCTAAAATTGTCTTACTGTAACTTCTTCATTGCATAAACTTTTAATTTTAAAAGCCTTTTCACTTTTGGAAGAACACTTCATAGAAACACAAACACATTGTACAACTATAAAGTATTTTCTTTACATACTCATTCTATAAGGTTTTTAAATTTTAACTTTTTTTTTTGTTAAACACTAAGACACAGCCGGCATCTCACTCTGATAATATTACCTACTCAGGAGGCTGAAATCTAAGGATCGCGGTTCAAAGCCAGCCAGGGCGGGAAAGTCTGTCAGACCCTTATCTCCAATTAACCACTAGAAAACTGGAAGTGGAACGGTGGCTCAATAGTAAAGTGCTAGCCTTGAGCTGAAGAGCTGAGACACAGCGCCCAGGCCCAGAGTTCAAGCCCCAGGACAGATAAAACAAAAAACAAACAAAAACAAAAACAAAAAAAACAACTAAGACACAAATAGGCATGATGGCACATGCTTGTAATCTAAGCACTAAGAAGGAGGATCACAAGTTCAAGGCCAGCCTGGGCTACATAAGCAGGAAATCTGTTTCTGAAAATCAAGAAGGAAACACAAATGTATTTATTATGCTAGGCCTATGCAGGGTCAAGATTGCATACCACCGGAAGGGCTTTGAGGCAGTAACACCCACCATAGGCTGTCATCTCTCATGATAACAATGCCTTCCAGAAAAGCTCTTGAATGACCTGCCTGAAACTAAATTATGAAAGTTCCTTACCAGCACCTACATATTTACATATCTCATTCTTCCCAGAGATCCACTAACTAAAAGTATTCAGAGAAAGTTCTTCCTTCTTCCCTGCCACATCAATTATGCCCAAACAAAATCCTCCCTGAAATCCTCCCTATTAAGTCAGCACAGAACATACAAAGAGCTGGACTTGGTTTCCAGTAGGCGGACTGTAAGGCACTTAACATCCTTTCATGGGGCATACACACACCTTTCAACTAGCAGTGGCTTCTTCTATGCTGTTCCTTTGATCGTCAAACTCTCTATTTTTATGTAGTTAGTGTAAGCCAAGAAATAGGGAGGTTGTTTGCATTGCCAGCTTTAGATGACTATATATAGACATATATTATATGCTCACATAGGTACGTAATACGTATATGTATATTCACACCAAATTCTCTCCATCCGCTCAGCAGCAGGATTTGGCTCTATTCTGTAGCTCGAAGTTCTTGGTAGTAGTTCAGGGACTGCTGTGCACTTGCTCCTGCTTGTGCTGTGAAAGAAGGATCTGTGCCAGCCCTGCTAAATGCCAAGCAGAAGCTTCACTCTAGCTTCATTTATTTTGCTGGTTTGAGGTAAGTCTTTGATTCGGTGTCCAAATGCAAAATACTTTGCTACTTCTTAAACATGCAATTCTAAAATGGCACTTTGGGAGACCACATAAGCCAGCAAGCCATGCATGTGGGCTGAGATTAATGTATTCGTGAAATATACCAAAATTTAAGCCACAGTCTCTAAGATTGGAATTTATGGACAGATGTTAACTCGTGAGCCATAAGGAATTTCTGGATGGTGAGGTACTCACAAGGCTACATAATGGGCAAAGGGAACAGGAAAGAGAACAGATATCAGAGCAGCCACTGAACTACAGGTTCTGGTTTAAGAAAAGTCATAGTAAGAAACCTAGTAAAGGGGCTGGGAAGGTGGCTCAGTGGTAGAGCGCTTGCCTTGCATGCATGAGGCCCTGGGTTCAATTCCTCAGCACCACATAAGAAAAAAGAAAAGAGCCAGAAGTGGCGCTGTGGCTCAAGTGGTAGAGCACTTGCCTTGAGCTGAAGAGCTGAGGGACAGCGCCCAGGCCCAGAGTTCAAGCCCCATGAACTTAAAAAAAAGCAAACAAAGATATTAAACATTCACTGAAGACCAATTAGTTGCATCCCAGTTATTTTTCTAGGAACCTGCTCTAGTAGGGCCTGTGCACTTTGTTCCACCTTGGTGACAAGTCATTCAATGTCTCTGAGCTTGTTTCCCCAGCCATGGTGATGATGCCCTCAACAAAAGGCTATTCTAGTCATGTTCAACACCAGCCTCCTCTGCCTTCATCAACATCAGAGCTGTCTGTGTGAACTCACTCCTCCACGTTTATCATTGCCTTATCCTTTTTGTTTTTCTTTCTTTCATCAGAAAAGTAATGCTATATAAGCCTGAAAACTGAGTCCTTCCCCAGCCGAGCATCGGATGAGAACATGATTATAAATGACACTATGATTACAGCTTTGAGAGACCATGAACCAGAAGAACCAACTAAACCATGCCTGGACTCCTGTCAAGATAATAACTCTGTGTTGTGTTACGATGCAAGAGTGTATCCATACTGTTATACAGCACTACATAACTAATTCATTTCAATATTCTAAAAAAAAAACCCACTCAAAAAACAAAATGAAAACAAACAAACAAAAAACCCAACTCTTGGCCCAAACCTCTGTGCTCTCAATCACTATTATTTTCCTTTCCATTTTGTTACAACATTTCCTGAAGGGTAAATATATTCATATTCTTTTTCCTTTTTTTTCCTTTTTCTTTTTCTCTTTTTGTCATGGGGCTTGAACCCAGGGCCTGGGTGCTATTCCTGAACTCTTTCCCTCAGGCTAGTATTCTACCACTTGGAGCCACATTGCCACTTCTGGTTTTCTAGTGATTAAACTGGAGATAAGTATCTAATTACTTTCTTGCTAGGTTGGCTTTGAACTGGATCCTCAGATCTCAGCCCTCTGAGTAGCTAGCATTATAGGAGCAAGCCACCAATGCCCAGCTTACATCCTTTTCTTACTACCCATATTGTGGTGAATTAAAAGTGACCTCAAATTTATTTGTGGTTGCTCCTCTCATTGAGTAGAGTCTACTTCCCTTCCTATTGCATACAGGTTTTCCTTTTATTAACAGAGAGCAGTTGAAACAATAGTGTAGAATTTCATAGCCTAGGATTCATGCTGATAATCCTAGCTACTCTGAAGACCGGGATCTGAGGATTGTAGTTCAAAATCAGCTGTGGCTCAAGAGGTGGAGCATTAGCCTTGAGAAAAAAAACTCATGGACAGTGCCTAGGCTGGGAGTTCAAGTCCCAAGACAGGCACCAAAAAAAAAAAAACCCACTATGGTTTACAGTTTTTATTTCTGTGCAAATGAAACACAATACCACTGGAAGCCATCATATAAATGAATGAGCCATTTCATCAAACCTCCAGATAACAGCAGCTTTCCAATGCCCCAGCCAATATCATTTGGAGCTGAAGTGTCACCCATATAACCTCAGTTGGCCTACAGAAATGTGAGGAAAAAGAAGTGATCCTATTATTTTATGATATTATATCCATGTTGACATAGTATGGTTAAGCATAACTACAGCACCAAATCACAGTGTCCTTTATCTTTACCTCTAGGGTGTTAAATACTATTTATAAGGGAGACTGAGCTCCTGAACTAAGCCCAACAGACAAAAACAAAAATAGAGTTACTCATGCTAGCATTCTAAGTCACCAGGTAATAGCTAAGTTTATTTTTTTATGGGACCTAGTAAGTTATCAGTAGAATAAGAGATAATAGCCAAATTCCCAAACAAGCGAGTTTTAGCTGGCATGAGGAGAAGTTCCCTCTGCTTCAACTTTTATAAGAAAGGTAGTTTCAAAATGACCACTCTGCACTTCTTGTTTTCTGTTTCTGCTTTCCTCAGCCCTTTGTCTATAAGTCCAACTTTCTCTGTTCAACTCATTACAGTCCTTGTTCCAGTCAATAAAATGAGTTGTTGCCAGATTGTAGAGTCACAAACAAAAGCCAATTAAGATTTTTTTAACTTACTAGAATTTTTTTCATTTAATATTGATAAAGCATTTATTTTCGTGAACACTTTGTCTCAAAATTCAGGAATTTTTTCCATTTTTATTTGTGTGTTTGTGTTTTCTTTTTTGATAGCTTCAAGGCATAGGAAAGTAGTAAAATTCTTTCTTTTCCTCAATACTTCTTTCGTTTCTGTGATATGCTCCAGGACTCAATTTCTTCTCCTCCAATAAATGCATAACATTCCCACATTATTACACTACAGTATTCCTCTATATAATCTCTTCTTTTGTAGTTTCATCCAATCCATTGTTTTAAAGATCGCCTCTGTGTAGATAATGTTTAAATCTTTTAGAGGCATAATCATTAGAAGCTCAAGGTCTGGAAAAGGTCCAGACAGGGTTTTAATCCTGGGCATGCCAATTACTAGCCATGTGACTTTGAGCAAGTGATTTGACCTTTAAACCTCCATTTTCCCCCTCTCATAATTCTGGATAATAATAGTATCTTTTTTCATAGGGCTATCACTTCAGTCTGGCACAGAATAAATATTCAGCTTCTGTGTTTTACAGTTTTTCATATAACTGCTTGCATAAGAGAAATGACAGAGTGCACACACTTGTGTGTGCTCAGAGGTGAATGGTAAGGCTGCCCCCATCCACGTTAATTGTTCTGAGTGCTCCCGCCTCTCCCAGTCTCCGCCAAGCCAAAACCCCAGGGGCCGGTCAATATTTAGGTCCATCATCTCTTCTTGGCACACTATTGGGAATCTTTAGCAAAAAATAAAATAAGAATAAATGGTAGTGATTATTGTCCTTATATCTAAGTGGTCCTGATCTCTCCCCAGAGCTCCAGTCCCACAAATAACCCTACCCTGCTGGACACTTGCCTCAACCTCCATCCCAAATCCAGATTATGAGACCCCTGTGCCAACAGCATTAGCAGCCACATTAACCTGAGAACTTGTTAGAAAAACAAATTCTCAAACACTAACTAACCTAGACCTACTGAAGCAGCAACTCTGGGGATGGGCCCAGCAATGCAGATTAAAAAACAAACAAAACAAAACAAAATTCCAAGCCACTCTGCTGAAGGTTTAGAACAGTCATTTCAATCCTCTCCTTTCCCTTTACCAGGTTGTTTATTCCCACGAACCTCCTAGGTACTTGGCCTCAAAAATCTCTGATTTCCCCATCCCAAGAGTGTGGAGTACATGATTAGTCACTAATCCTTTCTTTGCCTCGAGCAGTGTCATTTGTTATTCAGGTCTCTTCTTGGATAATTTCCTACCACCACTCCCCAGAGGAGAAACTGGCCAATTTCTCCCAAACCATTCACTTAAAAGCTAATTTGTCTATGGCCAATTTAACTAATAGCCAGTTAGAATAAAACAAATTCATTTAAAATTAATTTCATGCAGTCAAATCTTCCCATTATTCTGCTCATGACTTCTACCTGTTCTTACTTTAGTAAATTCTTGTTTGATATAATTATCAAGATGCTTTTTTTCTATGTGCTCTTTTTTCTAACACTTATTTTATTTAACTCTTAAATTGTCTAGAATTTGTTTTGGCTTTGGGTGCAAAATGAAAAGTCAAATTGCCTGCCAGCATACTGGGCAAAAAAGAAAAGCTCCTCATTTAGAATTCTAAGTTCTGAGCTCTTAGCTTCCCAGAACTTGAGTTCCCTTCAGGCCATGTGGAAAGATCAAAGACAATAGCCAGGAAGCATGAAGTGCAGGGTTGTTCTTTCACAAGGGAGTGATTGTCCACTTTCTACACTGGACTGACTCTCTCAAGGACCTCATTTTGAGAAGGGTTTATGTTCTAGAGGGGGGAAAAAAGACAAATAAGTTTGAAATTTAATTTAAGCTTGAAATTTCTTAAATATTAAATCTAAATTTGAAATAAGCTTGAAATTCTTAAATATTATAAAATTGGTATCTTTGGCCCTTCCATATCTTCAGCTTCTGAAGATACGGTTCCAAATAATATTAAGTTGAAAATCTTTGAAAAAAATGTGCTGATTTGTAATATGTAGTAAGGTCTATGATGTTAGCATCGGTACTGAACATGTACAGACTTTTCTCATTAATATTCTCTAAATAATACAGCACATTAACTTTGTATTTACATTATATTATATATATTAGTAGTAATGGTAGAAATTATTGAAAGTATAACAAAGGATGTATAAGTTACATGCAAATACTATCCTACTTCATTTAAAACATTTGAGCATCTAAGGATTTTGGTACCAGTGTTAGGAGGTCCTGGTAGCAATCCCCCTCCAATACTGAGAGATAGCCATATACAAAGACTAAACCTGGATCTTCCCTTACTCTGAGTAAGCCCCCTCCTCTACCCTGACATAAATGCTACTATGGATCCAAGAAAGGAGGTAAGAAGAAGGAAATTGGCACAGCAGTAGGTAGCAGGTGAATGAATACTGTGGCAGGCCAACCTTTTTGCCCTCTTAGATACATAAAGGAGGAATAGAGAACATAAGGGGGAAAATAGAATTGATACTACTTTCATTAAAAAAAAAACACTATTTTCACTAAGTGATTTAAAAAATAGAAGTCCTAAATTATAACTGTAGCTGAACCAGTTGCAAAATAATTTTATAATAGCTCCGTGATTTTTTAAGGAGCTGGCAATCAACCAAGGGTGGAGTAAATAGACACAAATTTAATTGCCATTTTCAGACATCTTAACAGCTTTTTGTAAAAGCATCATCTATTAATTCATTTACATACTAGATAATTAAGAATAGAAATGACAAACCAAATACACACAGTAGCTTCTTGGTTATTGAAGGTCATTAGCTGTTGGCAGGCATTTGTATATGTATATGTATACCTATATCAACACTTTAAAAGTTATTGCAGTTGAAGGCCTGAGTCAGTTGGAATAGCACTAGGGAGGAAGGCAGGCAGGCAGGCAGGCAGGCAAGGAAGAGGCAAGTATCTACTTCCCACCATGTGGAAAAGAATCAGAATTGGAGTCTCCAAAGAAAGTCCAAGTGCTTCCTTCATCCAGGACACTCTCTATAGCACACTGCCCAGTACCTTAAGAAACTAGAGATTTTCTGCTTTAAGACTTGAGAAAAATGGCACTGCTAGTTTGATCTATCTTATCTGGATAGAACAGAACTTTGGTATGGCCTGGAGGCTGATTCTCCAAATTGATACCTAGAGGCTCAGCAGCAAGTTTAAGGGCTTTGCAAGGCCAGTCTTTATGGCTTACCACCAATCCTGACTGAATTTAAGTTAACTTTCCTTGTTGACCCAGATGTTTTTCCTTTATCTGTTATCTGTCAATAGTCTGTTTGATATTCTATGTTTCCCCTTAGCATTGTATCTCTCCTCAGTATTCAAGTTGTTGAGGAATTCATTCAACATTGCCCAACTTTCAGGTATGGATTTAAGATCACTTCGTCTACAAAGTAAAGTCTCTGTTTTTAGGTACAATATCAGATCAGGCTAAATCCTAGTTCAATGGAAAAGGGGAAAAATAAGAGAATCTTGGGTTTTAATATTTACAACGTAAGCTAGGCACAACGGCTCACACCTATAATCCTAGCTACTCTGGAGGATGCGATCTGAGGATCACAGTTCAAAGCCAGCCCAAGCAGGAAAGTCTGTGAAACTCCTATCTCCAGTAAACTACACAGAAAAAGCCAGAAGTGACACTGGACTCAGTGGTAAAGGACTAGCCTTGAGCACAGAGAGGCTCAGAAGGGACAGAGCCCAGGTCCTGAGTTCAAGCTTCAGGACTGGCAAAAAAAAAAAAAAAAAACTACAACTCAATTGTAAACTATGAGGAACAGTATAGTGTAATATAACAGAAAACAAGTAGTGCTTGCCTCTATTTTATTGGTGGTAGTGGCATGTAAGTCTGTGTCTGTGTATCCGTATTTATTGTTTGCTTACTTTTTGAGACAGGGTTTCATTATATAACTTAGACTGGCCTCCACTCCATGATCTTGCTGCCTTAGTCTCCTAAGTCCTAGAATTATATGTATGTGTCACCACATCTTTTTGTTGATATTTTGCAGCTAATTGGGAAGCACATTCCATGACCATCTCCTTTCCTTCCCATCATCTCAACTAAAAATAACTTCCTAAAAACTAGCCCTGTCTACCAGGTGTTACACAGTTTTTCAGAGTAATTTATGTGGAAGGATAATTATGTAGTCGCCTCCAACTTGGCTTTGTAGTCATTCATCAGAACTGAGTATTTGTTGGTGATAGTATGACACTAGAGACATGGCGTTTCTATTTTAATATGAAAGAAGAATTGAGAAAGTTTGCCCCTGATGAAGCACAGGTCTAAATGCCATCACATTAGAAACACAGCCATAAATTTTAAATTATTCTAGGGGAAAAAAGCTAAAACATATGCAGTAACAACTATTAAAACTATCTTAGCATTTTTGCTATTAATAGTATTTTCTACTTGTATAAAAATGAAAGATTTCTTTTATTTTTCATTTATTCTCCAATCTACCTTGTGAGAGGAGAAGAAAAGCTATTGTTATTTTTTTCCACATGGCAGGAGCACAGTTTAGAAGCCCAAGGTCATACAGCTAGCTAGTGAGCTGAGATTGAGCTGAGGGAGGTGCTTTTTCACTATATTACTAATGCACTATCCTTCAAATATACACCAAGGTCTTTGTGCTGTTTTCTCCAGTAATCGTGATGAGCAAGCAGTATGAGCTATAAACATTCTGTAAACTAGACATCTCATGTCTTATGATGCACATTAAAGGTTCAGTCTCATTTAGATGTTCAATCTATAAATGAAAACTAGGCGTTTTATTTAATTGGCCTATACATTAGTACCATACTTTAACTAAAATATTTCTTCCATATTTCTAAGATGGTTTTGTAGATTATTTAGCCACACTTGTACTTCAATGCATTTTGGGAGGTGGGGAAGAAATGGGGGGAAAGTGCCAGTCCCAAGGCTTGAACTCAGGGCCTGGGTATTGTTCCTGAGCTTCTTTGTGCAAAGTTAACACTCTACCACTTGAGCCACAGTTCCACTTCCAGCTTTTTGGTGATTAAATGGAGATAAAAGTCTCACAGACTTTCCTGCCCAGGCTAGCTTCAAACCATAATCCTCAGATCTCACCCTCCTAAGTAGCTGGGGTTACAGTCATGAGCCACTGGCACCCAACTTAAACACAATTTTTAACAAAAACAAAAAATACTATCTTTGATGAGAATGGAGAAAATGACACTTCACAACCATAGAAATTATTATTTGTTGTATTATGTTGTGTTGTGCTGTGATTGAGGCCACCAATAGTACTACACCTTTCTCTTGTCATCATTCATATTAGACAAAGCAGTATTTTACAACCATTCTGTAGAATAGAGGATGACTTGAATTTGAAAATGAAATGAATTCAGAGTAATCTTAAAGGATGGTAGTTGATGGTATCTGGCTGGACACTGCTTACCCAAATTAAAAGCAGAGATTTACTTCCCGAATAGTATTTTTTATAGTTTTATAGTTTTTTTTAGTATTGTATGTTTACCATTATACCTTAGAATATTAATATTTAATTTTCTCCTATTTTGTATGTGATTTGACTTATGTGATTGATATTGTTCTCATACCAGAGCTGGCCATTAGGTAGGGTATTTATAGGTCCAAATGATACCTTTTAAAAATCTATTTAAGGGTTGGGAAGGTCGCTCTGTAGTAGAATGCTTGCCTTGTATGCATGAGGTCCTGGGTTCGATTCCTCAGCACCACATAAGCAGAAAAAGCCAGAAGTGGTGCTGTGGCTCAAGTGTTAGCACACTAGCCTGGAGTTGAAAAGCTGAGGGACAGCACCCAGGCCAAGAATTCAGGCTCCATGACTGACCAAAAAAAAAAAAAAAATCTATTTATTGGGGCTGGGAATGTGGCTTAGTGGTAGTGTGCTTATCTAGCATGCACAAAACCTTGGATTTAATTCTTCAGCACCACCTAAACAGAAAATGCCAGAAGTGCTGTGGTCCAAGGTAGAGCGCTAGCCTTGAGCAAAAAAAGCTCAGAGACAGTGCTCAGGCCCTGAGTTCAAGCCCCAGGACTGGCAGAAAATTGTTAAAAATCTATTTATTTAGTTATTTATTCATTCATTTATTTTGTGTGGGTAATGGTGCTTAGACTCAGGGCCCTGTATTCTTGATTGACTTTTTCATTCATGGCTAGTAAACTACCACTTGAGTCCTGCCTTCAGTTCTCAAAGGATACCCTTGAAAACAAGATCTCTTGAATCCATTTTGGGCATTTCAAAGTTCATGACCTTAAATCATGGTGGGGGAGTGGGGCTAGACAATAAGAGTTGTTTACTGGATATAACCTCTGACTTGTTTAGAAGCTGATACCTCCCATCTATTTTGAGACATTCAATTATTATAAGGGAAGGATGAGAGGCCTGGTGGAGGGAGTCTCTATGGAGAGTGTTTAATTTTAGAAAATATTGCCAAAATACATTCCTTTGAACTGGGCATGCAGTTTTGCATGGCTGCTTCCATAATGTTGGTGTACATCAGAAGGCCAAAGCTTCCAAGACCTCACAAGCCTAATACCCCATAAGGTTATAGCAATGAAGAAGAGAATCAGGGGCAGAAACTCAATGCTATTGTCCTGACAGTGTAATTATTGGAGAAGGAATAGGGATTTGTAGAGAAAAGAAACTTGGGGAAGATACTAAAAGATTCAGTAGCATTCTAAGGCAGGTCAAAACCCCAACCACTGCCTCCTACTCTGCATCTGAAAATAGGCCCAGGGAGCAGTCAAAATACCACTTACTTCTTTCTATATTAATACTCATAATTATAGCTAACATACATTAAGAGGTTACTATATGCCCTGCACAAAGCATGTCACATGAGTCCTCTCCTTCCTTCTTTTTGTACTTTTTAATCTCAAAGTAGACTAGGTATATTAACTTACTCTTCCTGAGTCCTAAGCTTTCCAACATTATTATAAACATAACAATACCACATTATTGGAAAGCTGAAAGAAAAATAGATGGGAGCATGTGTTATCCACCATACCCTCAAAATTGTTATTTAGTACAAGGAACTCTTTCCTCTTAAATCTTATGCAAATACTTGGATTTTTATGGTATAGGTATTATATTATTTTTCCTTTAAAGTCACAGTTATATGCATTTTTAATTACTAATATAAAATTAGTGCTTTGAACGAAACACTTAAAAAAAAACAAAACACCTCACTCCTTCTACACCAGTCCTGATGGTTAAGGGAGAAGACAAGAGACACTATTCCTCTCTGAAGGTGGCATTTAGCCATGAAAGCTTGGTCAAGTTCAGTGACACTAAGTCATTAAGGAGCTTTCACAGGAGACAGAGAAGGAATTTTATGCACATAGGCAAGTCTTAGGAAAGTTGGGTACAGTGAAAAGAAGGTACAGTCACTACCTTCCCACCTCTGGAACAGAAAGTAGGTCATAGACTGTGTAAGTATTTATTCAGATTCCCACTGGGCTAGTCTAAAACCTACAATTTTCTATGCCCTACATGGACTGCAACTCTCAATTTCAAAAATTTTTAAATTTTTGTAGATATGACTTAAAATCACAGTATACTCTGCCACCTCAACGTTTTAAATAATGTTTCTGGGATTTCAAATAACAGAACTTAGTTCTGTTAGTCTAAGGTGAGGATGGGGGAGGGGGGATGGTGAATCATGAGAATGATGTCAGAGTAGCCCATGGAACTCAAGAACAAGTTCATGAACCTCCTCTAAAAAAGTTGCCATCAGTGTGATTCAGCTCTGAAAACTCCCAGACTGTGCTTCTCAGGCCCAAATGTCAAATTCTAAGGCAAGAAATCACAATAGTTCAGATGGCTAAGCATGTACCTGGTACCCACCAGCTTGGGTTAGGGCCATTGTGTATGGAGCAATCACAGATGCTAGTAGCAACCTCAGTGTCAGCTAAACAGTCGACTCGAGCAGCTGCTGCCCAGCCTCAAGAAATACCCTGAGCAACACATTTTACATGGAGCTATTTCCCTAGAATGTTTTATTAAGCTAAATATAGACAGGATGGAGGGCAAAGCCCCACTTTAAAGAGCTTTCTAGAAGGAAGAGTACCTTGAACAAAAATTCAAATGATAACTAAAGTCAGATTTGGCCAGTAAAATACCTATTCTTTTCCTGAAGGCCAAGGCCTCTAGCCACTTCTCAGCAATCTGACACAATGGTGTCTTCAGCTCCGTTCTCACAGTATAAAATATAGGAACAGGGAAGCCTGGCAGGGCATATTCAAGTACAATCTCACCAATCACATCTTCCCCCAGCATCCAGAGATACAGGTACAACCCTTCCCCAAACACTGCAGGAGTGCTAACTCTCTGGGGTCTGATATTACAAAACAGTTATTTGAGAATCTACATGCTCTCTGGTCATCATCATTAGGACAAATGACAGCTTTTCATTGCTAGAATGAACTAAGACAATCATCTTTTAGGGAGGAAAGATTTATTTTGGCATACAGCTTTAGAGATTTGAGTCTATGAGCCAAAGCATTGCCTGAGCGTCTCTTGGGCCTGTTAAGAGGCAGTAAATCATACAGCTGATCTGCTTACCTGAGGGTAGCCAGAAAGCAGAGAGAGAGGAAGAAGCAGGAGTCCTAATGTGTCCCTTCAAGGTCATGTCCCTAGTGACCTAACTTCCTTCCACTGTTCCCTCTTCAAGGTTCTACCACCTGCCAAAATAGCATTACACTCTATGGAGTAAGACTTTATCTAACATACATGCCTTTAGGATACACTACAAATTACAGCAGCTATGTCTCACCTATATAGTTCCTTCTAATTTCAAATGCATCTTCATTGTGGTCATTCCTCATGTCACAACAGCTTTATGCAATTTCCTTAATTTAAAACATAATTCAAGAAACTATTACACGTAGAGATGTCCCAACAGTCTGATGTTACAAGGGAGCCACTTAAGATTTTATGTGACATGTAATTGTACAGAATATCAGAAAATATCGTCATAAGCTGAACACAAGGAATTGAGGATACAAAGGAAGCTATGGCAGACATGATTACTTTTAGCACGACTTGGGGTAATGGCTTTAGTACAGTGCAATTGGAATCTAATTCCAGAGCCAGTCTTCATATTAATTGTTCTTAGCAATATAGAAGATTAGGTCACAAAAATAACTGTGTTCAAATTAATGGCTTCTAAAATACATGTGTTTACCTAGGTAATCCAACTTTATTCAGTAAAATTAACTGGCATGTTAATACATTTACCAAAGCTAACCATCAGTAGGACAATGGTGGTGGCTAATGTTCAACAACGTTTGAAATCACTTTTGCCTCTACAATTCCACAAACAAATATGGTCTTATAACTGACCACTGCCATTTATGTACATGCTTGCCTTTTTTTTCTTTGTTGCCTCTTGCTGTTTTTACATAAAACTGCTCCATAAATATTGCTTTTGAATGTTTACACCTCCCTAGGGAAAAATAAAATGGTTAAGCGGAGCCACGGCAGGATTTCTTGTCTGCTTGATTTTTCCTCCCCTCCCCCTTCCTCTTCCCAGCCCTGCTTTGGGGATTAGTCATTCTAGGCTGCTCTGCTCTGGGTCACATCCTTCCCATGTTCTGCCCTCTCCTTCTTCCCACCCTATCTATTGTGAAGGCTGGCTTCTTCCTTCCCCTCACAAAAACGGAATTTTTCCTGTGTAAAATGTATATAACAGCCTTTTCTCTGAATCCAGCTATGGGAAACACTGAAACCAGTAACCCATTGCTATTTATAAAAGTTCAGTATACAAGGAAAGAAAGAAGACCATCTAACAAGGCAAGACCTTTTGCTGATCACTTCTTATTTAATCAGACATAGAAGATAGTATTAAGCTTTCAACAAGTTAGACGTTAAATTTGCTCTCGGGTCCAATAATTAGGTTTGAAGAGGAATTTAGTTTTGACTTCCCTTTTGCTGAATTTGTTGTTTTCCTATGAGGAGGTATACTGGTTTATACTTTGCTAACTCAGTTTTTTCTCTAGCAGATCTCTTAAGGCTAGGTTTGAATTTTGCCTAAATGCCCTAATTGCTCAACCATGAAGGGGGTACAGTTCGAAAGCTATTTTTCAGACAACCGATCACACAGAGCAATGTTTTGTTGTTACTGGCTGGAGACTGGGTGGCAGAACAAAGAGTCTGAGCAGAAATGAGAGCAGTGCCAGCTAA
Source organism: Dipodomys ordii (assembly GCF_000151885.1). Taxonomy (NCBI): domain Eukaryota; kingdom Metazoa; phylum Chordata; class Mammalia; order Rodentia; family Heteromyidae; genus Dipodomys; species Dipodomys ordii. Next base: position 5,785,786 of record NW_012267220.1, on the reverse strand, counting down.
AATATGGGCACCTGGATCATGCTATTCTACAGCACACCCTGTTCTCAGGAGATGTCACAATTACATTTCAGGAGCAATTCAAGACCCCCAAGGAGCACAACCAGTTCATTTCCCTTTTCCCAGCTCACAGCTTTGCAGGATTGTTAAAGCCTTCATTTCTTTTTGTGGTTTCGAAGAGAAGTTAGACCTCCAAGTCTTCATCAGGATGACTTGGCCCAGATGGAATTATGCTATAGACAGGTAAAGTGATGGCTTCTGATCCCAGACACTGATGATTACAGTCCCTTTTGTAAGTCCCTTCCCAGAACCTTTGTTATCATTTATCTCCAAAGATGTAGATTAGATAGATAAGTAGATGATAGATGAGATAGTAAGATGATAAATCTGACAGACAGATACACAGACAGACACAAAGACAGACAGACTCTCTCCATCTCCACTCTTGTCTCCTCTTTCTTCCTAATTCAATTCACACCAGCAGGACTGCAGAGTCCTAGGATCTCAAGAGCCTAAGTGAATCCTTAAAAGAGTCTAGTAGCATCACCCAGAATCAGACATCTAATCATATACAGCACCAACATTTCTCACCACAGAAAAGACAGAACAAATTCAAGAGCATTTCAAGGAAAAATTAAAGGGTTTTTGTTTACATTTTTCCCCTAGGCTGAACAATCTATGTTTAAATCATGTTTTTTATGTGCTTGCTATTTGGGCATGAAATGTATTACCTGTTGAATTGAAATTCAACAACCAAGTCAAAGACAATCCGATGTGTACTGTTGTTAGGGCACATGGAAATAAACAATAATGATAAAAGTTAATGGTCCTTATTGCTCCCCCACCCTGTAGCCCATATTGCTTCCTAACCTAGAGGGCAAACATATATCTACTCCATGCTGTAACATGGTTATGGAGTGCTAGTAGAAGAGGGGCGAAGGAATAAGAGAATGAGAAATAAAAAAGGCTGAGAACAAGAAAGAAATGTATATATCCAAGTATGTATTCTGGATTTTAGGAAGAAGAGAGATATTGCCTAGCCATGTTCTCTTTAATACAGTCTCTGAAGTGTCTAGATGTGTGTACAGCTGCCACAGACATTGTATTGTGTTACTTCAACTCATTCTCAAATCTGTTCCTGTTAATACAAGAAGGAAGAAAATGCTGCTAAAGATTTCAGAAGCCCAATGAGTACATCCAGAGATCATGAAAGATTGCATTTCCACCTTGGCTCTCATAGTACTCTCCGTCCAAGCTCAGGAGGGGAATGCATTCAAGGACCTTAAGAGCCAGTATGGTTAAGTTCCATTTAAAGTTATGGTGGGAGGGCAACTGGAACAAGTAGTCTCATCAGACAGCTGTCTTGCTGATGGATACACTCTCTGAGGCCAAACTCACTGTATTGGTTGCTACCTTGGTCTGTTCTCAGGCACATACATGTAATGGAGAAACATTTTGTTCCCCAATGGCAAATTTCTATTTTACTCAGGCAATGTTGGTCCTAATTGGCCATTACAGCCTTCTTCTTATTATTCATACCATTTGCCACTAAATATGGTAAGCAGCAAGATGTGTGTGTTGGTATTTGCTGTTAAATGTGATCAGAGTCTCTGTATAAGCATTCTGAATCATTACTATTAGCATAATTACCACGATAGAGAACAATAATCTTACATACAGATGGTCTAGATATTTAGAGAGCCAAATGTAGAAAAAAAGGAATGCCTGTTAAATGTTTTATGAAAGTTGTAATTAATAATGAAAATGCACTGATTTGCATAAAGGAATAACTATATAGGATACTGTTAGTTCAATGGGTTCAGAAAAATTTTTAAAAACTGATACTACGTTGGGCGCCAGTGGCTCACGCCTGTAATCCTAGCTACTCAGGAGGCTGAGATCTTAGGATCGGTTCAAATCCAGCCTGGGCAGGAAAGTCCGTGAAACTCTTATCTCCAATAAACCACCAGAAAACCATAAGTGGCGCTATGTCTCAAGTGGTAGAGCACTAGCCTTGAGTGAAGAGCTGAGGGACAGCGTCCAAGCCCAGAGTTCAAGCCCCACAACTGACAAAAAAAAAAAAAGAAAAAAGAAAAGAAAAGAAAGAGAGAAAAAAAACCTAACCAAAGACATAGATGTCTGTATTTCCACAATTAAAATTAATCTATATTTTGCATGTATGACAATCATGCAGGTTTAAGAATCATAGTGGCTCATACCTGTATTCCTAGCTACTAATGAAGTAAAATTTGGGAGGACAGCAATTCAAGACCAGCTCAGACTCAAAAAGAATAATAAAAAAAATGTGAGTGAGACCCTCATCTCAACAAACAAGCCAGGCAGTAGTGGTTTCCACCTGTAATCCCTGCTTTTCAGGAGGCATAGGTAGAAAGATCACAGTCTAGCCCTGAATAAAATACAAAACCCTCTCCTAAAAATAACTAAAAACTAAAAAGGGCTGGAGACATGGCTCAAGTGGTAAGAATATCTGCCTAGCATGCTGGAGGCCTGGTTCAAATCCCAGTACTGCTAAAAAAAAAAAAAAAAGAGGCATCTCTAGTTAAAATATGCTTTATTTGAATAAGGATGTACATTGGCAACTCACGGAGCCAAGAACTATATATAAGTAACTATGAATATTTGTAAAAAGAGAGATGATGCTTTGAAATCTGTACTTATTCATTTATTTATTTCTCACTTCCTTGCATAGGATATTGCCCTTTATCAACCAGAGGATCTTATTTGCCTTAGGAGAATGAAAACAACTATAGAAATACAGAGAAAGGAAGCTTCCAAAGTAAGTTTTCAAAATTTACAGAAACATAATACTCTTGAGACTATGTAAGTTTGAAAGTGAAAGCCTTAAAGTTATTACTTTATATCTGTTAATCAATTCAAACTCAGAAATTGTAAGGTGAAAATCCCCTTATCGGAGGTCTCAGGACCTATAGTTCGGGAAATAGGTTCAGATAATTCTAGATGAGTATTTTGTGGGAGGCAGGAAATGGGAAAGATTTCATTTGTCATGTAATATCGAGAAAGAATAGAGCTATGTGACCAACAAAAGATAAAAAGAAGAATATATACACTCAGTAAAAATGTCCATAGACCAGAATCTTGAAACTTCTTGCTATGCCTCTTCAGTCTGTGATTAATATATAAGGATCAGGCTATTCCAGATACATGCAATCCAAAGGCAAAAGGAACCAAAGTTCAAGTTCAAATGCAGCGGCTTGACATAGGAAGAAATTCTACTTCCTTGACTGTGTTTTTTAAGAGTTATTTTGCAGTTGCCTTCATTGTAGTTGCTTTTTATTTCATACATCTCAAAAGCAAAATGAGCAAGACTGATCATAAATTTAAAGAATTTAAGTGTGCCACAAAGGAAGATATTGTTTGGCAATTTTATGATAGTGTTTTGTAATTTTAAGTTTGTGATGGAAGAGTTGTGAGAATTAAGTTGGTAACGTGTACACTTCTCAGCCAGATATGGTGGTACTTGCCTGTAACCCTGGACCTGGGAAGCTGAGGTGTGAGGACAGCAAGTTCTGGGCCAGCATTGGTTACATAGTAAGGCTGTCTCAATAAACAACAGCAAACTCTAAGCTTAATCATGTATGTGATCTTTAGATTAGGCTTACCCAATGAGTTTCCTCTTTTTTCTTTCCTCATTTTCTTTTTAAACTCTTAGGATGATAAAAATCTTCAGATTGGTTACTAAAATCATCGAAGAGTCTTTTTTGTGAGTCCTGTGTAGTGTGACTGACTTCTCTCCTAACTGATTTCATTCTCTTGTTGGAAAGGAGCCAGCTGGATCAGATCATTTTCAAAAGTACCTGCAGATCTCTTATTCTATTAACCAGCTTATATTTTCCCTGTAATTTGCTCTTAGCCACTGCATAATAACATTATAGCTTCTTCTATACCATGCAACCATACAGCATTAATCTAATACCACATATCCACTTTGCCTGACCTACCAACATCAGTTATGCCAAGAACCCAATGGCTTTTTCAAAGGTATCTTCTTACCTTTTCTTAAACATGCTTAGGGCTTAAAACTAATACTGTCATATGCTTGGTCATGATTACAAAATTTACCTGGAATTTCAGATACTTAATTCATCAGGCCTTAAATTTGGGGTGTTTTCTTTTTGGGTCTCATTGAAATTGTACTCATTTATGTTGTTAATCTAAGGACTCGATTAATAATAAGGGTGTCGTCACATTAGAAAATGTTGAGCGTGTCCAAAACTCACAGTTGCCTATGTGTCTTTCCTAGATACCTCAGGCTGAGATTACCAGAATCCCATAGGCAGACTGGAGAATTCCTGGGGCTAGAGGTTCAGGATGACTTGGTAGCTAATTTTATTTATACCTCCCAATCTTTTTACCATCTGAAAGATAAGTCAGAAAATACTGAGACATAAAAGCAATTGCATTATAAAATAGCTGACTCTTCCCTAGGAAGAAGGTATCTGTGTGGAAGCCTTGAACCAAAGGTATCTCTTTCAGGGCTAGCCATTTACATTTTGTTCAACTTTGCCTTGTTGAGTATATCTTCACCTTTCAACAGGACAGGATGCAGGAACAGCAATAATTTCCACTATCAGGTCCTTAATATAGACTAGGTATGTATGCATCACAGTCCTTGTGGATGGCAGCCCTAGAGCTGGGCGATACTACATCCTGGTCCATCCTACATCCTTAAAAACCACATAGGGTACCGTCATAATTCTCATGTATAAATGAAGAAAAAGACCCATCAAAGTGACTAAATAGACCAATAGTAAAGAGAAAGCTATATTTGAATCTTAATGATGATGTTGAGGGCCTTTCTTCTATTGTCAAGAATTCTACTCCCTGTTGATTGTAGGTTTCAAAAATAAGCAACAGGTCTGGAAAAGCACAAGACAGATTCATGTAAAATTAAATAGCAATGAAAAATGGAGATACTGTTTCATTTCAAAAGAAAAAATTTATCACAAGGCAAAACATGATTAATTGCTACATGGACCACCAGAAAATAATCAGTATAACCATTTAGAAGAAGGCAGAGCTATAAATATTTACAAGCTTTGGTAAACATAGTCTATGTGCTAGAAATTTCTAAATAAGTTATGAAAATGTGAGGCAACACAAAGGCTGATATTAAGAGAAAAAAATAAAGACCATTTCTTCTGTAAGAAGGCCTGTGGAAGAAAAACTGTAGGTACTTATGGAGAAGGAAGAAGATAAAGGGTCCATGGCAAAAATGTCAGAATTCTATGAGAATGATGTGATGTAATTCCCCCTTCCTACTTAGGAACGTTTTTATTTTAAATTTAGTGTAAGGCCTCAGAAACTCAGTAGTGTGTGTGTGTGTGTGTGTGTGTGTGTGTGATGAGGCCTGAACCCTGGGCCGGGGTGCTGTCCATCAGTTCTTCAGTTAAAGTCTAGCGCTCTACCACTTGAACCACAGTGCCATTTCCAGCTTTTACCCCTTATGTGGTGCTAAGGAATCAAACCCAGGGCCTCATGCATGCAAGGCAAGTGATCTACCACTGAGCCACCTTTCCAGCCCCAGAAACTCAGTATTTTAAATGCATGAATAATGTTTTATGTGGAATATCCTCTGGGTTTTTCTCTTTTTCTATAGTTAAAGAGCTGTGAATTTTTTCAAGTAATTTTGAAGGATTCTTTTTTTTTAATTTAAAATTGTACTGGCAAAACTTAAATTGTAATTTTCGGTCTACTTCTAATGTTGTAGGATGTACCTGTTACAACACTGTGTTCTTCCATGTTCCAATCACATGGGCAAAGAATAGACTAAAAAATACTGGTTTTCACCTTTAAATCTACCATGTATCTACTACTCGTGTGCACTTTTGACTAGGACCAAATAAACTAAGGTCTATAAGAAGCCTAGAAACTGAATTGCCAAATTTAGTTTATGCATTTCAAATACTGCAGGAGAATCATGTTTGATGACAACCCAGGAAAAAGGTTCACAAGACTCCATCTCAACCAATTAAAAGCTGGTCACAGGGTGCTGGTGGCTCATGCCTGTAATCCTAGCTACTCAGGGGGCTGAGATCTGAGGATCACGGTTCAAAGCCAGCCCAGGCAGGAAAGTCCATGAGACTGTTATCTCCAATAAACCACTAGAAAACCGGAAGTGGTGCTGTGGCTCAAATGGTAGAGCACTAGCCTTGAGCTGAAGAGCTGAGGGACAGCGCCCAGGCCCAGAGTTCATTCCCTATGACCAAAAAAACAAAAGCTGGGCACAGTGGTCTGCACTAATAATCCCTGCTGTGCTGAAAGTGTCAATAGGAAGACTATTATGTGCATATACAAATAGTGTAGTAAAATTCATTGACACTTTCGCAAAATGAAAGAGTAACACAGGGAGTAAATTTGAGCCAATACATTGCACACATATGTCACTATACAGTGAAACACCTCTGTACAATTATCAAGTAAAAACTGTACAGCAATACTCAGCTCTAGGGACATAGGAACTAGGAGAAGAGTTATAATACTCACTTCTTTTAGATTACAGACTATTCTAGAAAAAGTTCCAAGAACTGAATTAGGAAATACACAAAGGCTATCATTACTCCAGAATGGAACAAACTGTTTGCTGCTCTGGGGAGTCTACATCTAAGCTGAGAAGGACCCAGTCACAAAAGAGCAGAAGAAAACCTTCCAAGCAGAAGAAGAACGCAGATCTACAAGACCCTATGGTGGAAAAGAAATCACTCGTGTTCAAGGGCTACAGGAAGTTTTGTGTTTCTGGTACCTCGCGTGGAGTGGGAAGCAACTAACAGACTGGGTTGATAGGCAGGAGCCAGCTTCTTAGATTTTTCTGAAGATGATTCCCATAAAGGAAAGCATTTGAATCAGAAATGTCATGTGAAAAGATGAAAATCAGCAGATTGTGTATCTCAGGAATGTGGACAAAGTAAAATGATAACCAGAAGGTGGTAGATCAAAGATTGACTCCTTGAGTAAAAAATGAATAAATAACAAGTTAAAGAGAACTGGATTATTTTGATTATGTCCTCAAGCCATCTAAGACAAGAAATATTAAACTTGAAGTCATTTATTGCTACTCAACCTTGAAATAGAGTCGTCGCTGAGGCATATGCTGTTCTTTGATTAACCAAACCAACCAAGTTTAGAACAAAGATTAGATTTCCATGTGCTCATTTATTTAAGTTATTCTCTTCAAATTAAAACTGTAGTGAAAGATCTTCCTTGGAAGAGTGCATAAGATGTGAGTGGTACTTTTTGCCTGGAAGCAGAAAACTGGACACCAGTGGCACAGAGGAGGGAGGGTGGCAAGACACTGTATACCTCATTGTGGGATTTTTATTTTTATTTTTTTGTCAGTCGTGGGGCCTGAGCTCTGGGCCTGGGCACTGTCCCTCAGCTCTTCAGCTCAAGCACTCTACCACTGAACCACCTTCCCAGCCCTCATTGTGGAATTTTTTAATCATGTGACTCTTACCTATTCAAAAGATGAATAAATAAGATTTTAAATTAAACTTCCTTAACTACATTAATTTTTTGAAACCTCAGAAAAGATTTTTACAACTTCTTTAATGTAAATGTGGTATGTGTATGTGTGTGTGTGTGTGTGTGTGTGTGTGTGTGTGTGTGTGTGTGTGTATTCAATGGAATTCTAGGATTCTAGGGGCTGGGAAGGTGGCTCAGTGGAAGAGTATTTGCCTTGCATGCATGAGGCCCTGGGTTCAATTCCTCAGCACCACATAAGCAGAAAAAGCTGGAAGTGGTGTTGTGGCTCAAATGGTAGAGTGCTAGCCTTGAGCAGAAGAGCTGAAGGATAGTACCCAAGCCCAGAGTTCAAGCCCTACAACCGCCTCCCCCCCCAAAAAAGGAATTCTATGCCTCCATCAGATAGAATGACATCGCCCCTTTTTTTAGGAAATGGAAGGTCTTGGGGGAAAAATTATATTAAGTGAGGTAAGCCAGGCCCAAAGAAACATAGGTCCCATGGTTTCTCTTATTTGCAATAACTAATATATGTCTGGGACAGCAGGAAAGGTCAAAAACTCTGTACATATAATCAGATAAGATGATGTTAAGTGAAGTAAACCCCAAGATAGGGACACAAGTGTTTTTTTTTTTCTTTCTTGCTATAGTTTCTAATGTATTTATAATGTACCACGTGATTTTTTTGTTGCTTTGTATGTTACTCCCCCACTGTATAACCCGTGTTTTCACTGTATTTGATGTTGGTATAATTTGGGGAGGGGAGAAAACAAAATGCTTAAATAGGGATACAGGTTGACCCATTGTAACAATGAGATGTACAAGACACTACGTTGAAAAACGAATTTTACAATTTAGGCAGGGGAGGGGGAGTGTAGTTGTGGAGGTGGGGAGGGAAGGGATGGTAGGGGAAAAACAAAGGAGGAGGCAACAATGCTTGATAGGAAATGCACTCATTACCTTGATCATGTAACAGTAACCCCTCTGTACAGTATTTTTCAATAAAAAAAACTTATTTTAAAAAAACCTCTAATGTGTCACTTTATTGGGAAAACAGGCAATTTTCCCATTCTAATATTTCCAAAACTAAGGTGACTAAGGTGACAACTTTTGCCAAGTATATGTGAACATAAAGAGATGAAAACATTACAAAACTATTTTCAAGTAGTGAAATTAATGAGAATGGCCTTTTGGAAGCACTTTAATGTATACAGATATTCAAACTGTGTTTACCAGAACTACAATCCTTTTGCCCATGTGAGAACATGAGACTGAAGAAAATCTGCAAATAGATAATGTATTCAGGGGTCAGCACACTATGTGCTTAGAGCTGATTCCAGTAAACTGTCTCCCGTTTTAATAGATTGGCATGCTCATTTTGATTTTGTGAAATATTCTTGTCATTTGATGCTGTAGTATCACTTTGTCAATTTTAAACTCCTAAAGTTAGTAACAGAGGCTTTCTATAATAAGTAAGAACAGTATATATTGCCCATAGTAATTTTGATTCTCACCATAGAAAATGATTCCAATGAATTCCCCACATGAAAATTCAATGGTTGTACATGAGTCTAACTATTCTTCTCTCTAAATCTACAGTTTACAATTGCTCTAAAGTCTTAATTTCATAAGGTTACAGAAGCAGATGTCTTCAGCAATCACGAGTTGGAATTATTTTTCTGATCTTTTTCTGGAGCAGAATTGCAAATGAAAACACATTTACTCAGTTCATATTTATAAGGTAGAAAAGTGCATTACAAGGGGAAAATGTTACCAATGTTAAAAAATATTCATTTGCCAAAATCATCATTCATTCATTAAAAGGCAAATGATGGCTCCCAGAAGCTCTCACAAAATAACATAATTTATCATTTAGATCTTCAGTCTGGGCCTCTTTCTGCACTCCAGACACATTTAGCTACTCATGTGACATGTGGATGTCAACAGACAGCTCTGCTTCACATGCCCAAGGCACTGCCCATCACTTCTCCAACGAACTCCAAGGTAAGAAGAATTCGTTTCTTTCCAATTCTTAGGCCAAAAACTAGGGTAGCAATTTCAATTCTACCTTTTCTAAGACATCTCACATCCAGTCAGTTGGAAATCCTTTCAGCTCTGTGATTCACTTCCATGGTTCAACAACAGACTGTTCACTTCCATGGCTTCTTTCTATCTTTTTTTTTTTTTGCTTCTTTCTATCTTAATTCAAGCTACCCACACCTTTTGCCTGAATGTCTACAGCTTGCTTATTACTAACAGGTTCTAACAGCTTGCTTATTACTAACAGGTCTACCATTAACTCATAAGAGTGCCTTTGTACAAATTTAGAAAAAAAATCCTGTCTGCAAGAACGAACATTTCTATAGAAATACTCAGAAGTGTGACATTTCCAATGTTTGTCTTCTCTTAGATTATGGCACCCTTGTACAGTACCCAGCCTACGTAATTACACAAAATTGCTTTCCTTCTAGCACAGTATATCTTTACTGATTTATCTTATTTATTGTACGTTTCTCCCTCTTTGTGGGGGAAGGCAGTTCACCATCTTGTTCCTTGTTATATCCCCAACACCTACATTACACTTGGCATATAATAGATAGTCAATGAATCTTGAGCTAATTGTCTAAGAACAAATGGGCCACAGCATCAAAGCCTCTGGGAATGAGCTGCCAACAGGATAACCTAAATATTCAGAAAGAATTTCTCTGGAGTCACATTTCCTCTGATGAGTTATATGGAAAGACTATTTTAAAACAGGTGTGTTAATTTCTGCTTGTAACAATCATTGCCATGAAGAAGATATCTAGTACCAAGTAAGCTCCAGCTTTCAAAGAACGTTGTGCTGGCCATGGCATCTTTCTTCATTTTCCAGGGATTAGCCTGACAGCTGCCCTTTCATGGTAGAACAGAATCTAATTTGCAATTCTTTCTTTTACCCTTTTTCTTCAAAGCATATATATAATCAAGAATTGTCTCTTCAGTAATAGGTTGCATTAGCATCATTGCTTTTGCATCTGCACAATTGCTCTGTAATGTATAATCTCATCAGTGATAATTGTATTCCTATAAAAACAAATAATGGAAGCATGGAAAAGTCCCGTGGCTTACGAAAAGTCACACAGTTAATTAGCATCAACATACAATTGACTTATAGCTAATAGCACATGCAGTACTCTTAGCATAAAACATTAGTGAGTCCTTGAATTTCAGTCCTAGAGTAGACTTTGGTAACATTTTCATGAGTAAAAGATAATTAAATCCTATCTTTTGGGAGACTAGAAGCAGAAGAGAAAAATAAATGTTAAAATTACAAATGCTGAAAGGTAAAATAAGTGTAAAATAATAAAAAGTTTAATCAAAGCCAGAAAACTCATTCAGCATATACAAATATTGTTAGCACATAATGTTGCACTTACGATTTTTTTTATAAAACACAAGTCCTCATAGATTGCATTTCTCTGATTTTTAAGATGTTAGGTAAGTCAATTATTTACAAAGTAATGTGCTTTTTTGCAAGCCTTCTCCTTCTTTGTCTTTGTTTTTCCCAGAACATCCTCTTTAATTTTTTTCTTTTTATCTTTTATGCTAAAAGACAGTAGTAACTCTTATGACTGATACCGTAAGTGTCCCAAGATAATATACTCTCATACAACAAACAAACTGTGCCAGACTGCATGATAGAGGGAGTTTTATTATGGAGAAATCCATCTTATCTGGCACTTACACTGCAGTATATTTAAGGCCATAAATTTTCTTTTACTCATCCATTAGATTTTCTTTATGAGTCTTTTTCAGAAAATAGACAAATGGTGGTGTTTCACATAAACAAAGTAGGTCTCCACCATCACCTTTGTAAGCATGCTCTCTTTAGAAAAAGTGCAGACTATAGTTGATTTAGTTATCTCTTTTCTTAAATGTCTTTCTTTTATGCTTCCAAATTATCATCATCCAGCAAAACCAAGAATCATGTGAGACACAAGTAAATACATCTTCCAAAGGCATTTACCTGGGAAGGGTTTTGCTAACAAAGGATGCACTGTAGACCAGCATCCTTCAGGCACTGATAAGAAATGAATTTACAAGACACTTACATGAACATGCACACAAGTTCTTCCCATTACTCAAACAGTAAGGAGTAAATTTTAAGGATCTCTCCTCCAAGAAAAAACTGTGTACATGATGTGCCATTGTGTGTGTGTATGCACGCACATGCACACATACATATATGTACACACCAATACTGGGGCTTGGAATCAGGCCCTGTGACTTCTGCGTGACTTTTTTGCTCATAGCTGGCACATTACCACTTGAGCCACACCTCTTCTGATCTCAGTCTCCTGAGCAGGATTACAAGCCTGAGCTACCAGGGCTCAGCTATGATGTTGCTATTTTTAAGGGGAAAAAAAGCTTGTTGCATCCTTCTCTTTCTCCTCTTTCTCTTCTATCTACTCTTCTCTTCCCTTCTTCCTTTTCCTCCCTCTCCTCTTCTTTCAGCATCTCACTAAGACTGACATTCTGTTATCCTTGTGAAATAGTAAATCACTCAGCCTGGAAAATAGAGCACTGGACCCCAACGAGCATATGTTTCAAAATCCAGAAGCAAGCTGAAAAGCACAACTATCATTTATTGGGCATTTACTATATGTGCCAGGGATATATGTATGATATCTTTCCCAGCATCGATTGATAGGTGCACTCAACTCACTTGACAGACAAGTGGTCAGGTTAGTAGGAGGAAGTAAATTTCTCAAGAGAACACAACCAACCAACCGTCAAACTTGTTATTAAAAACCATTATCTCCCATGCTCATCTGTCGCATTGACATTCAACATGAGCTTGCTATGAGCCAGGCACTATGGAAATATGGCAAGGAGATTAGCAAAGGTGGGAGACAATAGACATAAAATATGTATGAATATATATGGGCATACACCACATAATGACATTTTAGACTGAACCACCTGCATATATGGTGGCCTCAGAAGATTGCAATGGAGCTGAAAATTTCCTCTCATGCAGCATTTTACTGCCTTTCCTGTGCTTAGGAAAGGCAGTGTTTAGATACACAATCACCACACTATAGTGTTCCGCAGAGTCACATGCTGTACGGGTTTGTAGCAGGAGCAGATACCTCAGTGTGAGTGATTTACCACTGTCTAAGTTTGTCTAAGCATATTTTGCAAAACTCACACCATGTCCCAATCTCCTAATGACACAGTTCTCAGATTATGTACCTGTCAACTGACTCAGGAGACTATGTACAGTGTGTACATGTGTAAACAGATAACAAATGTGGATGAATAGGCAGGATGTAGTGGCACCTACCTGTAATTCCAGCAAAATCAGAGGGCAGAGGTAAGAGAATCAAAGACTGGAGCCAACCTGAACAGACAGATTTTCAGAGCTAAAAGCCCTTTGAAGGAGAAACCCCAACAACAAAACAAGGGAGGAGGCGTCATGAGCCCTGATGAGGGAGGTGACTTGAGGGCAGGTGTGGATTCCTCAAACGCTCCCTGGATACTTCATGTACATGCGCTTATACATTTATATAGTACAGTTAGTAACTGCTCGTTTCGTGGTCAACATAAGATTTTTCTTTATTACTTCTTTATTTATTTATTACTATTGATGTTTGAACTCAAAGCCTCCTACTTGCTTGTCAGGTGACCTACCACGGACCCATAACTCCATCCCTTTTTTGCACTGGTTATGTTTTAGATAAAGCCTTGTTTACTGACAAGTTTGTTCCTGGTCTACAATCTTTTGATTATTTTGCTTCCTGCAATGACTGGAATGACATGTGTGTGCAAACACTGTGCCCAGATGCTTCCTTTGAGAGGATTCCCTCAGACTTTTCTGCCTGAGCTGGTTTGAAACCGCAATTCTCCTGATCTCTGCTTCCCAAGTAGATATGTACAGATGTGAGTCACTGGCACCTGGCAGAATCTTTTGTTTGTTTTTTATTATAACTAAAATTCCACTTATCTTCTAGCATTGCTTACAGCAATTATCCCCAGAGATTTTGTGCCTGAATAATTTTTACCAAGGTGCAAGATTTATTCCGATTCCAACCCACAACCATATCTTCTAGGACAAAGGACAATGTTCAAACTGTTTGCTATACACTGTTTCTCTGGAGTAGCAATGTGTCTCTTGAACCATGACTCTGGGTTTTTTGTTCTGTTTCCTTTCAGAAACAAAATATTGTCAGGGATTATGTCTTAATCTCCCAAATCACTGAAGGGACACTGTCTAACCCTTGCCTTTAAAGGACCTTCCTATACTGGCATGGGCTTGCTAATACCCTCTCCATGTGGGCTCCTGTGTCTTGGAATATAAGGGTGCCCCATATTACACCAGAAAGAACCACACCCAAAAGGTCAGCCTGAATGGTCATGAGCATAGCTAATGCCTGAGGAAGCCATCTCTGCCAGGATATTTTTACGTGTCAGCTGTTCATGGAAACAAATGTACATTCATTCCACTGTCTTCCGAGACAGGTGGATACATTCCATGAGCAAGTAGCAACTGGGTAAGCCTCAGCCTGTTCTTCCACCTCTTCTCTATTTCTGCTTCTCTCTCCTTTCTAGCCATAAGCTTTCTAAAGCTCACACCTTCAACCACTAATTTTTTGTCAGTTGCAGGTCTTGAACCCAGGGCCTACACACTGTTCCTGAGCCTCTTTGTGCTCAAGGCTAGTACTCTACCACTTGAGCCACTGTACCACTTCCTGTTTTGGGGTGGTTAATTGGAGGGTCTCACAGGGACTTTTCTTCCCAGGCTGGCTTTGAACCACAATCCTCAGACTTCAGCCTTCTGAGGAGCTAGGATTACAGGCATGAGCCACCAGCACCTAGCTACAACCACTAATTTTTTATGAGGCTGCTATGTATATTTTGTTTGCTGTTATGTGACCATTAATAACTGGACACCATTGGCTCTCACCAGTAATCCTAGATACTCAGGAGGCTGAGATCAGAAAGGCCAAGGATCCAAAGCATTTTTATTTTTAAGTCCCTGGGACTCAATCTCAAGAATGACACGTGTCATACTAGTTATGGCAGAAAGCATAAATGAGCAGACCATGGTCCAGGCCAGACTGAGGGAAAAGGTAAGACTCCATCTAAAATAAGCAAAGCAAAAAGGGCTAGAGGCATAATTCATGTGCTTGCAGGCCTAGCAAGCCCAAAGTTCTGAGTTTAAACCAAGACGTTTACCAAAGGTATGGCCCTACACTTGCCATTGTTTGAATGGAAAACAAAAGCAGATAAGAAACAAACATGGAAGCTGCCACAATTGACAGAGAGTGTCACAAACCATCTGGCTGTGATTCTTATTTTCTACCCAGCTAGAAATTGTGATAGGCAAGAAGTTCCTCTTTATTCTGGGCCCTTGGTGGATTTTTGGTAAGCAGTCACAGGCAGGGGCAGGTGGCCCCTCTAACAGGGCAGCTCCCATCGCCTGGGGTTGGGCTGAGGTACCTAATGGCTAGGCTGTTCATGGGCTTCCAGGCCTCTAGGGATGAAGGTGACTGTGATTAACAGCTTGCAGCAGGTGTGTGTGTGTGTGTAACAACTCTCCTTCTAGGTTCAATGCAGGGTCTCTGACAGCCTGCTCCAGCTGCCCCACAACTGCTTCTCACCACAGGGCTGATTAACAGTAGCCAACCTGAGGCCACCAGTGGTCGCCATGCTGAGGGGTGCCCTGGCTGCTATTAACACCACTGTCACTCTTGCCCAGAGCCCCTCTACCACATGAATTGCTTATCAGCCCTGCTCTTCTCACTGTCCACCCTACTACCTGTTCTATTGCTTATTCTTTTCTCTGTACTACCAGCTCAGACATTCAAAAGTAGGCAAGGGCCAGGTGTCAGTGGCTCACGCTTCTAATCTTCTACTCAGGAGGCTGAGATCAGATTCAAAGCCAACCTGGGCAGGAAAGTCTGTGAGACTCAAGTAAACTACTCACAAAAAGACTGAAATGGCATGTGGTAGAGTGCTAGCCCTGAGCAAGAAAGCTCAGGGATAGAGTGCAGACCCTGAGTTCAAACCCCATGACCAACAAAACAAAAGCAGGCAAGGCAACTCAAGAGAAGTGTTTATTTGGACTTCATGTTGCAACACCAGGGGGCAGCAGAAGAGGGTGTTTGCCAGCTGCTCACATGGAGAGCTGAGCACCTGTTGTATAACAAAGGGAGCTATGACAAGAGTATTTGCCCAAATCAAGGCAGTCCCTGAATGCAAAGAAGGGATGATGTTGCTCTAGTCCTGGCAGGCTCTCTGTCTTGAGGCACTTAAGTCCCTTATGTTAATGAAGGACTGTATTTGCACCAGTCACATACCTCCTGCTGGGCCACCAGGGGAAGTGCTTTGCTCCTTTCTCTAATGAGTGGCTGAGAGATCTTCTGAGGTCAGTAAGGCTTGTGATGGCCACAGTGTGGCAGGGATTCCTTGCTGCCTGAATCTTGTTTAGGGTTCAGTGCAGCTGGTGCTGACAAGAGCTGTCTGGCTGCAATCCTTTACTCAAAGCATCTGGGTCACAGGTCAATGGTCTTGCAGGTGTCAATTAGGAGGTTAAGACTTCTCAGCCCCCAACATCTCAGCACATTTAAAGAGAAACAAACAAATCCGTTTTCTAAGAGGTGTTTACAACAAAGGCGAACAGTATTTTAACAGTATTCAACAGTCCTATAATGAGGCTAACTTCAGCCCCAGTGGTAGAGGGAGAGGTGAATCACTACCACATGTTCCAAAAGGATACTAAAGGGTGGGTTGGAAGGCTTTGTAGAAGGCACTTATGCTGAACTTGGAATGTTTGTGCATCAGTGTGCCAGATGGCTCACAAGGTCATTACCAAGGAGACAAAAGTTAATGAGCATAAGCAAATGAGTGAAAAGATCAGAGAAGAGACTTGCTGATTCCACCAGTGATAGCATCCGTGTGTGTGTGTGTGTGTGTGTGTGAAAAAGAGAGCTTTCTAAATAATAATCTTCCCTTTCTTAAGTGTAGATGAATAGAAACATACAAAACAGAAGATGCATCTTCTTGAGGAGCAAAAATAATTTAATGTGGAGAGAGATCCTAAGCCTATATCATCTCCCAGAGGAAAACTCACAAATAAAAGACAAAAAGACAAACAGAAGTATCTTTTACTTCAAGATACATTGTATTCATAAACTGCTTTGTTAAATGGCAATTCCTTTGTACAACTACTTAAAGGTAGTGATTTTTTTTTAAAGAAGTATATTTACTGATTTATATTCCCACTGGCTTACTACCCCATTGAGGCTGTTTATGAATGCCACTGTACCCACAAAAAACCTGGGGAAATGCCAAAAATGTTTTTATTTCTTCCTCCTCCTCCTCCTCCTCCTCCTCCTCTATCTCTCTCTCTCTCTTTCTCCCCCCACTCCTCTTTCCTTCCCTCCCCTTCCCTTGCCTCTCCTCCCCTCATCTCCTTCTCCTAACTTCACTTGAAAAAACCATTAGCTCTCTACACCTGCTCTCCCTGTTTTTGTATGCCACCTATTCCTATACATTATTTCAATGAATACACATAAACACTGACTCATAAGACTAAAATGAGCACAATTCCAAGAACCCAGTGTGCTGTGGAGATTCACAGCCAGTGTAGGCTGAGCTGAAAGCAAGAACCAGGTTTCTTTTGTGAACTTATTTAACACCTACGTCTTCTCGCTCTGTAATGGACCATTGTGCTTTTTTGGGGCTCCATGACTCACCAGTCTTTGCACGTAATACAGAGAGATGGAGTCTGTTCATTTATAAGAGATTTGTTGAGGGGATGGAAGTCTGGAAGCCCAGACAATAAGAATCTGCTAAAGGAAAGAGCAGCTGCCCCTAAAATGTACCTTCTAAAATGTGTCTATTGCTGTGTCTCATAGATTTTAGTACAATAAATTTAATATTTTGCTAGAAAATTATGACTGGATCAGCTGAAGGTGTTACCTCCCTGACTGTAATCAGTTCTAGGCAGAGAGAGGTGGAATTGTGCTTGACAGGTAATTAAGAAAACCGATAGAAAAAAAGTATTTGGCCTCTTTGAAGGTAAACTACAGTTTGTAAAGGATATCTAAACATAATTTACCAAAGTCCAGATGGCAAAGCTATGGTCAGCACTGCCAATTAATCTTTCTTTACGTTTTTCTGTCTTTAAAGTATTCACCTTAATGTAGAGGAACAACTAAAATTTTCTGGAGTTTGAATCTGGAAGAGAGCAATTTCTGGGTCACTGCTGGTTCTAAGCTGTAGAAGCACTGACTGGGAATGCTGTGTTATGAGGCTAGAGTTGAAAGTGGATTGACCAGTGTCAAAAGAATGAGTGTTGTTCATGACCTAAAGAAAGCAATTTCAGAATGAGAAACAAATCTGGTCTAAGGGTTTACCATTAATCTCCAGTAAGAGGGAAGCAAACTACTTACCCCATGTGCAACCTCTTGGGGAGTTGTGTCCTTTAATACTATCCTGTGTACATGTTATGATTTGGATACGGCATATAAAGCAAGGCTTTATATGTTGAAATCTAATCCCTGTGGTGAGATACTAGGGTACAAACTTAGTTCAACTATGATGGCTTTTGGGAGGTGATAAGATTAAATAAGGTCATTAGGCTAGAGTCCAGACTATTGAGTCCTGGTGGCTTCCATGACCCCACTCTCACAAACAGGCAGTATGAAGAATTTCCTGACCTCCAAAAACTGAACGATTAAAGCTCAGTCCTTTAAATATTAAAGGGCCTAGTCACTTTACTCCTCTTTGTTAAAAATCAGAACCCACTAAGAAGGCTATCTTAAATTATTAACAGTAATTTCCCCAAATATTAGCTAACAAACACATTGGCCAGGAAAGGACTGACTTGAAAATAACAGACTGTAACAAAGAGAAGAGAGTTGGGAAGTGAAAGCAGGAAAATGGGGTAATCTAGAAGGCAGTGGCAGGCCCTAACTCCAGGCACCAGAGACTGACTCATCTTGTATGATGCGAAGTAGTAAACTCAGGGCCTAGCAGCTGCAAAACCAAAGGGATGGGATAATACATACGTTAAGCACTTTGACCTGTGAATTGCTACAAATTGGGGAAGTGATGTTTAATTCTGAGATTGGCTTTTACTTGCCAGTCTTTACATCTTTAGAGAAAAAGATGGCATATAAATCTAAGCCCTTATGAGATATGTGTGTATACATAATATGTGTATATACATAAATATATATACAATGTGTATATACACAAATATTTATCTATGTGTATAAATATTTATACATAATTTTAGTACAAAAATCTCTTGGACAAAATTTTGATTTGTTAACAACTAGTGGAATATTCAATTAAACATGTATTTCTTGCCTAAACTTGATCATCTTCTAAGAAGAATGACTGCAAAAAAATGGCAGCTCAGGGCTAGGAATGTGGCTTAGTGGTAGAGTGCTTGCTTAGCATGCCTGAAACCCCAGGTTAGATTCTTCAGTACCACAAATGGAAAAAGCCGGAAGTGGCGCTGTGGCTCAAGTGGTAGAGTGCTAGCCTTGAGCCAAAGAAGCTCAGGGACAGGGCCCAGGCCCTGAGTTCAAGCCCCAGGACGGTGGCACAAAACAAATAAGAAAAAAAAAAGCAGCTCATTGAATTCAGGGTGTTTTCACTAATCATTAATAAGGCATCTAGACAACTGTACTCTGGCAGATATCCACCTTTCATCCTGTCTAATTTCCCATCTGCACCATATTGGTTTCTCACCAAAGGCAATAAACCTCACCCTGATTTTTGATAACAAGAAACTGGCCTGTGTAATCTCCATGGTCTCTACAAGACTCTGATTCTTCCTGTGTGCTTTTTATTTTTATTCAAAAAATTAATGACTCCAAACACGTCTGCTTCCCTGACGTCTCTCCCACTAAATCTCTCTTTTATGAAACTCTATTTCTCATTCCTATTGCTTTTTATAATTTTTTCCTCATAATAACCCCCCCTTTTTATTGTGAAAATACTGAATTTTTTAAAAGCTTTAGAAATTAGATAAAACTAAGTTTGAGTCCCAAATGTACATATGGTTTCCGGCTCCAGGACTGAGCCTGTACAATGCAGCTGCTGTGAGATAAGTGAGGAGAGATAGAAATAAGAAGAGTAATGCAAAGCATTGGGTCCAGCATTGCCTGGACAAAAGAAAGTATTCAGTAGATGTCTCTGCAGCAGGCAAGAAACATTTCCTTATTGCTCATCTTATGGGTTTCTCTTCTAACATAGACCATTTGATTCAACTCTATTCTAAATTCTTCGAAAGAAAAGAAATAGGTCTTGCCATTCTTTTGGATTCCATGTGGTTCCCTATGCAAAGCAAATGAGCTACAACTGACTTTGGTGTTTTTGTTTCTTTGTTTGTTTTTCAACTGGTCCTGGGGCTTGAAATCAAGGGCATGGGCTCTATCCCTGAGCTTCTCTGTGCTCAGGCTAGCATTCTACCACTCAAGCCACAGTGCCACTTTAGGCTTTTACTCAATAGTTTATTGGAGATAAGACTCTCACCAACTTTCCTCAGACCTCAGCCTCCTGAGTAGATAGGATTATGTGCATGGGCCACCAGCACCCAGCCTTGGTGTTTCTCAGTGCAGAAGTTGCACTGACTTTTCTTAGGGTTGTCCCTTTCTCCAAGTATCTTCTCACCCACCCCCCAAGAAACAAACAAAAACACAAGTAGTGAAGAGGGGAAGCAGGGAGAGAGGGAGGGAGGGGAGGAAGGGAGGGAGGGGAGGAAGGGAGGAAGGAGAGGGAGAGGGGGAGAGAGAGAGAGAGAGAGAGAGAGAGAGAGAGAGAGAGAGATCAAGCAAGCAAATAGAAGAAATGTAGAC
>NW_012267220.1:5745244-5764495 GCF_000151885.1 Dipodomys ordii | reverse complement strand
AGCCAACCCTGATACGCCACGTGGGAACCACCAATAGGTTCAGGTGCGCGGAAGCAAGCCAGATTCTTTGCCTTAGCCATATAAGGAGTTGTTTATCACAGAGAGCACTCGCCATCGGGAAGGCGGAGGGCGGAAGCCGGCGCCATCTTCCAGGTGCGGCTGCACACAGCTCTCTACAGTTCCCCCTTTTTTGTTTAAAGAACACAGATGAGAACAGAGGTCTGATCCCTGTTGTGCAATGCAAGGACTGCATACAAGCCTTCTCCCAGAGGGCGCCTTCTCTAGGGATGACTCAGCCTGTCCATTGATTCGTTTTTCACAAGGACGGGAAAAGGCAAATCGAACCCGTGTGCAATCAAACATGCTCTCCTCGAGGGCAAACTCATGCCTCTCGACTGCAGTACTTTGGCTTTGCAATCTGTGTTCATTGTTTTAGGGTGGCAAGCCACGCTTGGGGGGACTGACCTGCTCCAATGGCTGTAAAGGCTTGGATAATCATGGCTGCACTGCGACACTGAGAACCTCTAATTTGGCAAATGCACCACAGACATACCAAGGAGGCTAACACCAGGAGGCCTGTCAGGGCTCCCAAACCCGCCCACTCCTTGAGATGTTTCATAGCAGCGGAGATCCATGAAGATAACCCCTCCGCCAATCTGGCATCCACTCGGGTCGAGTTCACCATGACGATGGCAACCCTGAGCTGTTCCATCAGGCTGTTGAACTCCCCAGTTCAATTACCTAAAAGATAACTAGACAACTGTTTAGACAAATTTGTAGCGTTTTTTGAATAGGTTTTTTCCTGGGCCTGAACTCTGGGCCTGGGCGCTGTCCCTCAGCTCTTCAGCTCAAGGCCAGTGCTCTACCACTTGAGCCACAGCGCCACTTCCAGCTTTTTTTCTTTTTTTTTTATGTGATGCTGAGGAATCGAACCCAGGGCCTCAGGCATGCAAGGCAAGTGCTCCACCACTGAGCCACCTTCCCAGCCCCCTTCTTCTGGGTTAATTGCACCACAGCAGCAGCTAATCCAGCATTAGTTAGTGGTCCGCCCAGCTCTCTGCAAACTTTCATCCATGCTTCTAGTCCCCTATTCTTATATGGGGTTATGGCGGCTCTGCATTCCTTAGTGCACTGCTCATAAACAAGCTGTTTAATTAATGGCATGGCTGCATCTGGGTCACCAAAAATTTTGCCAGCGGCCTCGACCATACGGGCAACAAAGTCTGAAAACGGCTCCGTAGAGCCCTGCAGGATTTTGGTGAGATTGCCACTCACCTCGCCTTTATTTGGTAAGGCCTTCCATGCCTTTATGCCAATTTTATTGATTTGTTCATAAACTTGAACTGGGTAGCCTATCTGCTGATTGGCGAATCTCCCCTGTCCAAGCAGCATATCTCTGTCCCAAGCTGGGTTTCCCGCAGCCTGATTGGCCGCAGCCTCTTCACTAGCAAATTCAACCAAAAAGACCTTCCAATCTAAATACTGACCTGGGCTCAAACAAGCTCGTGCGAGCCCACTCCAATCACCGGGTGTCATGCAGTGTCTGTTTAGGGCCTCCACCTGGGCCACAGTAAAGGAGGCCGTAATTCCGTATGTCTGCACAGACTCAGCTAAAGATTTTATAACCTTAAAATCTAAGGGTTCATGATACCGCTGTCCCTGTGGATCCTGAAATATTGGACAGGCTAGATGTAACTCGGTTCTGACCGCTTTCCACACATCTGGGCTGAAAGAACAGCCGGGGCTGCCACTTCTGGGATCCTCCGCATAAAGCGGAGGGGCCGAGGGTGTGGTGCGGTGCACGGAGGGCGTGCATTTGTCTTTATTTGGGTCCTCTCTCTCCTTCCCTTTCCTCCTCTTTCTTATCTTTGTTTTTTCTATTTGTTCTATGAGTGATTGTAGTTCCTCTGAGTCTGTAGACTCAGAGGTCTCTAGTTCGGCAAGATCGGGGTATAACCCCCCCAGCTGCTCTCCTCCTTTTCGCTGTCTGCCCTTTCCGATCTTTCTTCCTGCAGCATTTCTAGGGCGGCCTCACCATTCTCTACCGCCTCACTGCAACGCTGGTCCTCGAGACAGCCTCTTATCAGTTTCCATATTGGTCTCACTCCGCTCTTAAGTGTTCCTTGTTCAGAGGCAAAATCTAGGTCCCTCCCTAGTTTCTCCCAAGAGGCCACCGTGAGGCTTCCGGAGACAGCGAACCATGGGGCAACGATGTCACATTCATCCAAAAATCTCTCTAAAGTACTCTTTTTTATTTTTAACTTTTTTGAGTGCAGTAGCTCATTGAGAGCCAAAAAAATTGGGTGCGAAGAAGAAGCGCCCATGTTTTAAACATTTAAAGCTGGTAAACTAACTTTTACTTTCACTTTTGGCTACTCTATTGACTAGCCCCGGGTTCTCGCTCTCTCTTTATCTACAGAGAAGAGCAAAAATCACCCTGCTCTTGTCGCGGATTCCCCTTTTACCTGGGAACTTACTCCCCGCTCTTATCGCGGATTCCCCCTTTTACCTGGGGACTTACCCTGCTCTTGTCGCGGATTCCCCTTTTACCTGGGAACTTACAGGTGCACCACCCTGACCGCAGAGAGTTCTGAGTCCTCGTTGAGGTTATGGCTGAGTCCCCGTACGGGCCACCACATGTCGCTACCGCCTCGACCAGCAAGGAAGACGCGACACCGAACTCTTCTCTCTGCAGTTTATTCAGGACCTTTGAGCAATTTTCTGACCCCAACCCCGGGGAGAATCCCCCACAGCCTTAAGTACCCGCTGGGTAGCCAACCCTGATACGCCACGTGGGAACCACCAATAGGTTCAGGTGCGCGGAAGCAAGCCAGATTCTTTGCCTTAGCCATATAAGGAGTTGTTTACCACAGAGAGCGCTCGCCATTGGGAAGGCGGAGGGCGGAAGCCGGCACCATCTTCCAGGTGCAGCTGCACGCAGCTCTCTACAACCTCCTATGCTTTTCAGCATGCTATCTATTTTAGTCCATCCAATGCTAGCTACTTCAGTATTTTTAAAGAAAAATTTGTCAACAATCCCAACACTCGGGTCAGGCATCCATGCCTATAATCCTAGTTATTCAGGAGGCTGAGATCTGAGGGCTATGAAAGTCCATGAGACTCTTATTTTCAACTACCAGCAAAAAGCTGGAAGTAGAGCTGTGGCTCAAGTGCTCAAGCACTGGCCTTGAGCAAAAAAAAAAAGACATTATGCAGGAAGGAAGGAAGAAAGAAAGAGAGACAGACAGAAAGAAAAAAAGAGAAAGAGAGAGACAGAAAGAAAGAAAGAAAGAAAGAAAGAAAGAAAGAAAGAAAGAAAGAAAGGAAAAGAAAAAGAAAGAAAATGACAAAGGGAAAGGAAGAAATTCTCTGATGTTATCACAACATATGAATGATAAAAGGAAATCTTGGTACCAAGAATCAGTACCAGTCAAATCTCATGAGTGTAAGTAACACTTTCATGACACTAGAATTTGAATGTGCCCTTGATTCAGCTAACAGGTATCAGATACTTACTGCATGTATGTCAAGTGCCATGGGAAATGAGGTCACATAGGGTTGTTTTCAGAGGCCATGATTCCCTTTTTCTAGCAAAAGTGAGGCCTATGTAAATACAATAGCCCTGTTTTCTGCCCTGTTTTCTCCAACAACTGTACTCAAAGAAAAGATGTTTCAGGATATTCAATTGGCAGGTGAGTAGGTGGGGCTGGTAGGGCACAATAAGCCCAAAGAGCTGAAATCTCTGAGTCGGTGATGTTCACTCATAGACTGTTCGTTTATATGCTGGCATGGGTTAGATCGTACAGGCACAGGTTAGTGCCACAGAGCAGGTTGTTATACAAGAAGAAGCTTGGTCCCTACCTACTCTTATTTCTTTGCTCATTCTACATAAAGTCTGGCACATTAAGCTCTGTCTCAAATGCTCTTACTATACGGCTGTCCACTATGAGGCTCTCACTAGAAACCAATGCCTATAGCATGTTCTTGGATATCTAGAACTATGAACGTAATCAACCTCTCTTCTTTATAAAGTAGCTAGCCATAGGAATTCTGGTAAATATACTTAGATGTACTTACTGTATTTGTAAATAAATGAATAAATAAAAAATGGCACTGCGGTTGTACACATGCATAAGCACCTAAGTCATATAGAGAAAGCCCAGAATGACAAATACTTTTATATTTTCAGTGGTTCCATCTAGACCCACTAAGCACAAGATGTAATGGAATGGTCATGAGAGCAGACTTCTATGCCTTATTCTACATCTCATTCCATCCGACCTTTTTACACTTAAAATGTATGATGTAATTTATTTAGCAAACAATTATTTTAATTGCTATCGGCCTTTCCAAAAGGCCTACAAGCCAAAAGTCAGGAGGAAAAATAGTCAAAATTTAGAAATGCATAAGGATTTTAAGAAAGTAAATAAGAATAGATTTTTTTAAAGTTAAATTATTTAAAGCAATGGAGTCATGCCAATCTGTGTCAGCTAGGTCTCAAAGTGGACAGACCTAATCTTGTGTGAGATATATCCACCCCATCAATCCTACTATAAACACCCTAACAATGTAACCCTAAGGGGAATATAAAGCATCACATTCAGGTAAGGTGCATAGCATTTCTAGTCACGAGCACAGTGGGCTTGGAAAACTTGTCTCTTCTGAGTCCCAGAAATGGAGCTGTGTTGCCAGGGAGATAAAGTGGAACCAGCGAAGAGCCCTCCTGATCAGCCTCCGCAAGTGACTCTTGTGATGAGGTGGCTGCACTGCCAGCACCAACAATTCCACGAACACAATCTAGGCATAAATTACTCAGGTTGAGGATTTTTTTCCTAGCACGTTTTTGAGCTGTCTAGCCTCTCTTACTTATACTTAGGCACCTGTCATCTGCTGAGGGAAAATACCCTGGGCTTGCCCAGTTTGCATGAGGAGGGATTTTTCCCAAGACTCTCCACTGCCTGTTCTCTCTGCTCTTGGGAGCTGAAGGGATTGATAAATTGAGAAACAATAACCATATTTAGCCAAGACTGGAACTGAGGACCCCCCATGCCACCTCCTCTGTGTAATAGCTACCTTTTCCTGCTTTTCCACTCCAGCCAATCACTAGATGAAATTTGAAAAAACAGTCACTACTCCAATGAACATAAAGTTCTCCATAATTAAAGATGCAGTTTATGAAGAGTCAAGAGAATGAAAGCTATATTTAAAATATTTCCTCAGATGTAAAGTAACAGATGTGCACTCCAGGATTCATACCCTGCTCTCTATATTTCATTTGGGTGAAAATTCCAGGTGAACTCTTCCTGAAATTTTTCAATTTCATTTTAACTCTTCAACAAAAACCCCTGCTTAAAGTATCTAAAAATGAAGCTATCAATAAGCCAATTTAAAACTGCTATTCACAGAAATGGAAGGACAAAGGGCGAATAAATGCACTGGACACTATGTTAAAAATAAGTTATAAAAGTTATGGGTGGAGGAAAGGAGAGAAAAACTGGGAGTGAGGAAAGGGGTAACACTGTCCAAAGAGAAATGTACTCTTTACCTAACTCTACTCCCTCTGTACAATCACTATTATAATAACAATAAAAAATATTTGTAAAAAGCTGCCTACTTTTTCAGTCCTAAAATATGTTCATTTATAATTTCAATAAAATACAATGGAAATAAAATTTCTTCAGTAAGAACCAAGGCATTAAAGAATAATAAAATTCAGAAAAAAAGCCAAGATATTTATTTCTTCCTATAAAAAGCTAGACTAGGCATATTTGTTATAGCAGAGGGTTTGTTCTGCTATATATTCATTTTTTATATACTTATTTCTGCTATTTGTTCTTTTTATGCTCTGCAGCACAAACTAGCAGACCATGTCTATGAAAAACTAGATAGGAAGCATTTTCAACATTATGGGCCATATGCTGTCTATCACAATTAGTTCTGCTACAACAGTGGCCAGGAAGTAAGCAACGAGGATGGCCAGTTTTGGCCTTCGGCTGCAGTTTGCTACATTCTTGATCCACAAAACAAACTATATTATATGGTAGCACAGGATTAACTAGCCAAATGAAGTTAAATGGTCCAGACCAGTTGATAAGACACTGTTAACGCACAATTACACTTCATCTCTTCTCTATAATTTATTTCAGTGCTTTGTTCATGAAGGAAGAATGTACGGGGTTTTTTGTTGCTGTTGTTTTTGTTTTTTGATGATGGGATAATTACTTTGTAATCTAAAATTCTCCCAAAATTTCCCAGGAGACATATTCCAGGAAGCACAGCACAGGCTTATCAGTCAAATAGATCAGATTTCAAACTCTGGTCTTAATACTTATTAGGCCTGTGACACTGGACAGATTATTTACTCTATTTCTTCATCTGTTAAAATGGAGACAATGCCTACTTCATATACTTGTGGTAAGGATTCTACGAGAAAGATAACATACAAAGCAGACAGTAACTGAGCAACCATGGTCAAGGGCCGAATCCTGTGTGTGACCTCTTGGGCCCTGATTATCTGCCATTACAAGGCTTGGCATGGCAGGACTGGAGTGAGGGGAACAGAAAGGGAAGAGAGAAGGCATCCCACACCAGACTTGTACACAGTGTATTTGTATGGAGTGAGTTAAAAGTGCAAAACTGACACCACATTGGCCAAGCCAATCACACACATATGCTCACTGGATTCTAGGTTTCTGCTTTTTCCTTCCTAGTTCTTTCTATCAAGACATTCTTAGCAGAAGGCTTTGCCTAAGACATATCCCTCCTCCTTAGAATCAGCACTTTTCCTCTCCTAGAACTTTCCTCTGTTCCTTCTCCTGAACTTCAGGGTCTTTCACAACCTTTCGATTCTAGACTCAACTCCAGTAATAAAGTTCCTCCATATGTGATGCTTGCTCCCTGGGCTCTCACCCGCCACCATCTTGTGAAGGAACACTGGAGATCCAGGGCATCTTTCTGCTACTAGCATTGATAGTATTGGTCACGCTGACCAAGTCAAGATTATGGTTTTGCCTATGCTCTAGTGACTCAAGGCTATGTTTTGCTTGTGTAACCTTGTTTGCTTGCTTTGGAAAACATCACCTACATGAAACCTCTCCTATAAAAATCCCCCATGAAAAGCAAATAGCTCTCCAAAGCTCTGCAAGCTGGAGACAGACGCCACGTGGCTTCTACAGCTTGCAGCCAGATTGACTGAATGCTGGCAACTCCTTTCACTGATTGTGGGTTTGAATCCCACCAGCCCCAGGAAGCTGGGAGATTTCAACATGACTATGTGGTTCTAGATATTCCTTTATGAAAGTGAAAATCACAATACATATGATCGTAGTATATGCTGAACTTAAAATGTTTTTGTGTTTTCTGCATTAATAATAATTTATCCTAGGGATCTTCTTACAATAGCTGTCCGTGATATATAAAATTCACAGGTATTTCCAACTCTTCTGTATTTACTACTGAAGAATTTTATTACAAATCCTAGTTGCTCTCATTTCAGCAAAGCAATATTTCTCTCAATTGAATCAAATTAAATAACTGGTTTCTCTTCTGTTTCAGGCTCTTTGCAATTTTATTTCTAACTTTAATTATTTCATTTTTAAATTAGCATACACTTGTAGTATGAGGGGGTTCTATTGTGATACTTCCACACATGCACACAGTGCACTTTGAACACGTGCAACTCCTCAACCTTATTCTCATTCTTCCTTTCCCTCCTTCCTGTTTTACAAACAGCATTTAGTGGGGTTCACACACACACACACACACACGATCCTTCAATCCTCATCACAGTATCCCCTTTTTCCCTCTCCCTATTTCTACTCTTTAAAAAGAAAAAAAGGTTGCCGGGCACTGGTGGCTCACGCCTGTAATCCTAGCTACTCAGGAGACTGAGATCTGAGGATCATGGTTCAAAGCCAGCCCAGGCAGGAAAGTCCATGAGACTCTTATCGCCAATAAACCACTAGAAAACCAGAAGTGGTGCTGTGGCTCAAGCGGTAGAGCACTCGCCTTGAGCAGAAGAGCACAGGGACAGCACCCAGGCCCAGAGTTCAAGCCCCATGACCAACAAAAAGGAAAAAAAGAAAAAAAGCTAGGTACTGGTGGCTCAGGACAAAAATCCTAGCCACTCAGGAGGCTGAGATCTAATAATCAAAGTTCAAAGCCTGGTCAGGAAAGTTCATGAGACTCTAATCTCCAATTGCACACTAGAAAAATAGAAGTGGCACCCTAAGTGGTAGAATGCTAGCCTTGAGCGAAAGAGCTCAAAGACAGTCCCAGGCCCTGAGTTTAAGCCCAATGATGGACAAAAGAAAAAGGGGGGAAAAAAGAGAAAGAAAGAAGGGCAAGAAAATATGCTTTTAATTTTCCTCTCATAAGAGGTTACATAATTTGTACAAGTCTCATAATTAGAAGCTAGAACTCACATTGAAAGCAGTCTAACTCCCAAGTTTTCTGGTCCTATTAAGCGGTCTCCCATGCTCCAGCGCTTCCTGCTCATTCCTTCTTGTTTCCTCAGGGCTAGGGAAACCGTTTCTTTCTCTCCCCATTTTCAGGATGGAACGTGAGTGGATGGAATGCTTGATAACCAAGTCTGGAAAGGACCCAGAACAAATTAGCAACCTAGCAGGCAGTCAGGGACTCGGGAGGAAGAGTTCTTTTATTTGTACCTTGGCCTTAAAAGCTGGGCTATATATAAGGGGCCATCTTGAAAGACATATTTGATAGCTTCAACTTGGAATTCTTTTTTCTTTTTTTTCTGGCTATACTGGGATTTGAATTCAAGACTTCAAGCTTGCTAGGCAAGTATTCTTAACTCTTGAGCCATACCCATAGTTCTTTGCTTTTATTCTGTTTTTCTGACAGTATTTCCAACTAACTGCTCAGACCAGCCTTGGACTATAATCCTTTACCTCCACCTCCTGAGGAGCTGGGATTGCAAGTATAAACCACCATGCCCACTTTATTTTTTGAGGTAACATCTTGGTAACTTTGCCCAGGCTGGTCTTGAATCACCACTAGTCTGTCTCCACCTTCAGAGTAGCTGGGATTACAGACATGAACCACCATACCTGACCTTTCTCCTCCTAATTCTATTTGTGTTATCTCTGTTCTGTTCCATCTGAATTCTGCATTTATATTTTCAGGAGTAAAAAGATTCTAAAATGTATTTGGAACTTTGTTTTTTCATGTTAGTGAGAAATAAAACTTTTATACAAGTACATTCTAGGTCATTTAGATAAGCATATTATGATCAAGTACTCCATGGGATTTTTCAGGCTGTGTGTGCACATTCATAGTCCCATTTATGTTGCCAGATGATCATGTAGTGATAGATGCACTCCCTCCCAAGCAATAGAAGCCATGAACATGTATTCTCCGGGGTCTTCAAGCTCTCATATACGGCCTTCAATTTTTTCCTCTACTTGTAGGCAAAAATAATAACTATTCTTACCTTAGAAACATTATGTAGAATAACAAAAATTCTAAAGGATAGTGAAAATATAGGGTGACTTTCTTCCTACACCATACACATTTTACCAGAGGAAAAAACTGAGAGTTTAAAGAGTAACAAATTAACTGTAATAGTGGTGAGGGGCAGGTTTTTCTCTAGTTCCAAGAACTTCCCTCTAAGTGGATCACAGATGGAACTCTGCTCTTTGATCATCATGGGCAGAAGGAGCAGCTGGTCAAGAGTAGCTTTGCGCTGCTGCCCCCTGCCTCTCTAGCCTGGACTCAAGAGAGTTTGGGTTGTACTCTTTTCTTCCTTGCCAGAAGTTTTATGGTACAAGGTGCTAGGGGATGATTGTTGTAGAGTTCACTACTAGTTATTTATTGTGGTGGTGAGTATTGAACTCAGGGCTTGACACAGGCTAGGTAAGTGCTTTATTACTGGAGTGGGGAATCATTGCAAGTAAGCTCATTTCTCATGGGCATCCCCTGTATTTACTGCTGTCAGTAGATATTTGGAATTCCAATTGCCTTATTCCTTTGTCATACTTCATTATTGCTTCAGAATTTGGACCGAAAGAGGAATGCATTTTTGAAGCCCTAATATGCACAACTTAAAATTTAAATAACATTGAAGGGTAAACAAAGGAGGAGGCTGCAATGCTTGATAAGAATTGTACTCATTATCTTGCCCATGTAATTGTAACCCCTCTGTACAATATGTTCACAAAAAATAAAAATTAAAATAAAAAAAAACAAAGAAGGGCGTAACAATGCTCATTACCTTACTCATGTAAACTGCAACCCCAGAATCTTTGCAATAAAAAATATATATTAAAATATTTTTAAAAATTTAAATAACATCTATGTTAAAGATAATTTTAGGGGTCAAGCATGGTGGTTGATGCTGTTTGGGAAGCAGAGGTAAGAGGATCATTTTTAGGCTCTGACTTGAGCAAAAGGATGAGACGTTATCTGAAAAACAAACTAAAAACAAAAGGGATGAAAACATGACTCAAGTAGAATACTTGCCAAGGTCCTGAATTTAATCCCTAAAATCACAAGAAAGAAGAAATAAAGAAAATTTTATCAATTTTGGCTAAATAATATATAAATATATTTTAGGTAATAGTTATTTGAAAATATGTGTTTATTTGGTTTCTTTTCTTTCCTTTTTTTTTTTTTTTTGCTAGTCATGGTGCCTGAACTCTGGGCCTGGGTGCTATCCCTCAGCTCTTCAGCTCAAGGCTAGTGCTCTACCACTTGAGCTACAGCACCACTTCCAGCTTTCTCTGCTTATGTGGTGCTGAGGAATCGAACCCAGGGCTTCATGCATACAAGGAAAGCACTCTACCACTGAGCCACCTTCCCAGCCCCTTGGTTTCTTTTCTTTTCTTCTTGCAGTGCTAGGAATCAAGCCCAGGGTGTTGCACATGCTAGATGAGCACTCTACCACTGAGCTATATCTCCAAAACTAAAATATTTTATTTAAATAATGTTTGAAATTAATTAACATTATCTAATACAACATGTTTTTACTTATTATCATATAGATTAATAGCAGGACATGATAAATTATTCAGGACTCTAGGCGTTCACACAGAGTGAGACCAGAAGGAGAGTACATTTAGGGAAGGAACACAAAGGCTCAATGCCTATGTGCTTCTGATCATATAAAGTAATATTTAGTGAAATGAACTCTAAGAAATGGAAACCAGAGATTTTTTTTCCTTGTTGTTGTTTTCATTTTCTTATCTTTTTTCTTATTTGTTTGTTTATCTGCCTTTGGGGGAAGAAGGGGGAGCACAGAAATTGTGACACAAAGGGTGAACAAATGCAGCAGTGATATTCACTAGACACTATGTTGAAAATGTTTATACAACTATACAACTTGTTGGTTGGGCGAGTAAGGTAAGGGGTGACATTGTATAGCAGTCACATTATATTACTGTAACTCCTCTGTATATCACCTTTATAATAACAGTAAAAAAGATTAACTATTTGATGTACCTTGTTACTCTGTGAACTCTTTGTTCAATGCAAACTCAAATGGTTAATACAAGCTTAAAGCCATCTTCTTTAAGGAGTACCTGCTGAACAACCCAAGAAAGGAGGAGATCAGTTCTGTAGTAATTATTGCATTTTACAAGGTATCTGAAGTGTACTTTATAGAGTTTATTTACAAACCCAATTTTACAAGATAGAAAGCAAGCAATGGCTTGTCATTGTTTTTTTTTTGTCAGTAGTGGGGCTTGAACTCTGGGCCTGGGCGCTGTCCCTCAGCTCTTCAGCTCAAGGCTAGTGCCGTACCACTTGAGCCACAGTGCCACTTTTGGCTTTTTCTGCTTATTTGGTGCTGAGGAATCAAACCCAGGGTCTCATGTCTGCAAGATAAGCACTCTACCACTGAGCCACCTTCCCAGCCCTGCTCCAGGTTTTATTTGTATGCTTGCTAACAATTAAAATTAAAGTGCATTCTGTAGGTGGTATTTTTTTCTGATACGAATGGTAACAAACAAGGTGCCCTTCAATATTTAAAGCAGTGAAGGAGTTAGTCTGGTTAAGATAACCATGATGGAAACCTTCAGTGTCACATAGTTTAAAGGTCACACTGCCAAGAATCAAAATGCACAGTGTTAAAGGGATGCCCCATTTATCGATGAGAAATACAGTGAAGTTGAGAAAACAGAATCTCCCAGTGACCATGGAAGAGATACATTATGCTATGTAACATTAAAGGGACACACCCATATCATTACCATTTGGAAGCAATCAAGAAGAGAAAACTTATTTTGGTCCCTCCAAAATGACAGAGCACATAAGAAGTGAGAGAAAGTCTAAGGTAAGCAATAAATACCTAAGAAAAAGTTTCCAAAGGATTGCTTCTTCAAAGAAAATCAATTGGAGGGGAGAAGATGTCACTCTCACTGCAATTGAATTCCCTGAGCACTTTTATTCATGAGGAACACAGAATGCTTTGGGCTGTTATCCTCACCAAACAGGCCACCAGGGACCTCAGAGAAAGACAAGCTAATTCCCATAGTAGCCAGAGAGACAGGCAATTAGCAAGGTAAACAGGCTTGAGGATTAGGGTACAATGCATTCTACATAAAATGCAAACAATCCTTACAACACACATGCCTTTTGCTAGCAGTAGGCTAGAAGCTTCAAATCCCTATATAAATATTATTTCTGTCAGACAATAATGTCTACTATTTATGGAACATCTTAGCACTTCTATTTATCTCATTTCATCTGCCTCATAATTGCTCAAGGCAGATTCTATATCCATTTAATGAACAGAGAAGCTGATCCTTTTTTGTGACTTGGAAAGCACAAAAGTGGGAATGGCAAAACAGGGCACTAAAGTAGGTGCATTTTCAGTTCTGTGTTAAGCCACTGTAATGCTGGCTACTTTTTGTCACAGTGATAATAATCTGTGTGTATTTGTATATAGATATTTAATTCACTAATGAGGACTCTGGTGCGAGATTTCAGCAGTTCTGTGGTACTAGCATTCAAGCTCAGAGCCTCATCCTAACAAGGCAAGTGCTCTACTACTTAAGCCGCATCTCCAGCCCAGATGGTGACTTCTTGATAGGAAATAAGCTACAGTTAAGTGCCTATTAGCTACTTACTGACTACTTGAAAGAAGACTTAAGTCTCAAATTGCAAAACTTGTGTGAGAAATGCTTGAATCGACTACCTTTTTAAAATGTATAAAACCTGGGGAAATGGAACCAAAGCGACTACTTTTTGTACACTTCTTTAGGAGGATCAGGACAATAACTTCCCAGTCATCCTACCCCATTTTTATTTCCAACAGCCAAGCCTCTGGCCATAGAAGGCCCTCCAGCTTAGGATGAGCTTAGGATCAACTCTATGGCATCTTCTTCTCTAGGATTCCTGCAACACCCACCTGTGGCAGAATTTCCAATGTAAGCCAATTCAAAATAGGCTTAGACTAAGGAAGTAACCTTATTTGATGGTGAGTTTTAAATCTCCAGCACTGCAGTACCTTTACACAAGATAGAAAAAGTATCATTACCTATATCTAAGAGTTAAAAGTCTTTGGACTCCTTCCTAGGAGAGCCCCAGCTCTCTTCTCCTCCCTTTCTTCATTTATTTTATCCAGTCTTCGCTCCAGTCCTAACTTGTTTCTCTTGCTCAACTATTACAATCCCAGACTTGTTGACCTGTTGAGAGAAAACAAGGTCAGAGTGCTTCTGGAAGGCTCCTGGACCCGCCCTAGCTCCAGCTTTTCTCAGAAACTGGCAGTTCACTCTGCAGTGACCAACATAAAGTAGACAAAGAGACATTTATTTCATTTGTGTCCCTTTCCACAAGTTTGTTATTTAGATCTTGACTGTCACTGACCCTCCTATTTTTAAAAGTAAGCCTGGTTTGTAGTTTTTATTTATCCCTCCACATACTAAAAACATAAACATACTTTTCTACAGAAATATTAATAACCTTTAGTACATGTTGCTCTAGGCCCTGTATACACAATGTAGTATATTATCATCCGAAATCTGATAAATGTCTGAATTCTGAAACACATCTGGCCTCAAGAGTTTTGAATTAGGAGCTGTGCTAGTTCAATAATTATTGAACAGCAAACACACCAAGGACTTAATAAGTACATGTTAGACTTTGCTATAGAGCACTTAAAAGACTAGAGAGCACCAGCTGTGACTTCAAAGTCTTTTGAGCAATGGGCAATTCACCCCTTTGTCAACTCCTTAGCCATTGAACAAGAGAAAGGAGCTGAGTCTGTGGCATTGCCTGCAGCTGCCTTGGTTTCTTCTGTACTACACAGTGATGAATGAAATCAAGCCCAGTACATCCACCAGGTCATTGCAACACATCATCCATTTATTTACACAGTCTTCCACTCATTCACCAAATATTTATTAAATGTTACTACCAGGCACTAGATGAGCATGAGAAACAACAACAACAAAGAAAAAAGAATGAGGCTTCGTCTCTGCCCTCTAAAAACTATAAGTGGCCATTAAAAACAGAATGTTTAAAAGCTAAATTATCTTCTTTATAAAATAGTCATCCATTCGTACTAATGTATATTTAGTAAACTCTACTCTGTATCATGCCCTAAGGACAGTTTGGTTGGAAAGACTGATGCTCAAGGAAAAAAAATCTTTTGCAGCCATTCTGAGAGGGTGGTGAAAACATGCCAATCCTTAATCAGGTCAAATGGCTTTCCCCAAACAACATCTGAGCTAGAGCAGGTGCTCATGCAGAGAGGCAACTAGAGAAAGCATGCTCTAAGGAGAGGACACAGCATGGGCAAAGGCATTGAGGCTTGAAATAGCTTGGCACAGAGAGCTAGAGTCCATTCACAATGGCTGTAGTCCAGGATGCAAAAGGAAATGAAGCACTTTTTAAAAGTAGAGGAGGAAAGCTAGACCACAAGACTATGTTTCTAAGAGCTGTATACCTTTTCTTCTAGAAACTGAGGAACACCTGGAGGATTTTAAAGGAGCCAATTGACATGATCAGATTTATACATGAAGAGGAGGACCTCTTGTATAGAGAATCATTTGAAGGAAAACAAAGATGATCTGAATTTCTGTTCCCAGGAAAATCCTTAGATTACATAAGCAAGCAACCACCATATCTGGGCTGTTCTGATGTGAAACCAGGAAGAAAAGAAAGTAGATTTTCACACCTCTTCTGCCATCCCACTTCTGTCTACATCCCTACAGAGGGTTTCAGGTGACTTTGGGATGCCCAAACTGGCCAAGCTATACTGAGATATAAAAAAAATTTTGGTCTTATGTTTCCTTTAAATAGTATGGTCATCGGGTGCTGGTGGCTCATTCCTATAATCCTAACTAGTCAGGAGGCTGAGATCTAAGGATCACGATTCAATACCAGCCTAGACAGAAAAGTCCATGACACTCTCATCTCCAACTAGCCACCAAAAAGCTGGAAGGGAAGCTGTAGCTCAAGGGGTAAATCACTATCCTTGAGCATAAAAGCTCAGAACACCACCCAGACCCTGAGTTCAAGCCCCAGAATTGGTATGAGAGAGACAGAGAGAGAGAGAGAATACTAGGGTAATTTAACAGTAATTATTTTCAAATGTTGTTTACAAAGGCAGAAGAGTTACATATCGTCTTCTTCTCAGGGTATAGATATAGGTCAAGGGTGCTTTGCAAGCACAAGACTTGCAAAGTACCCCAAGGAAAAAAATAATAATTTTCCCCCTTTCTTTTTCCAAAGTGCCTGTGCTATGTTTCATAACTCATCAGTAAGGGGCATTCCAAGTGACAAAGTAGTGACCACAGGTGATTTATATGTAACTCCATAAAGTCCAAATGATGTGGCAGACCTTTCTTGTGAATTCTGATAGCTTTAATAAAACCTAAATGAAGGCAGTAGAATAACAATCCAATTCATTTATTATAACTAGGAACCAGATATGTATTTGCTAAGTCTGTTTATTGTATACATTTAAGGCATATAACATAATTTATATAAGGGTAAAATGACTCTGCTCTTGGATATCACTGAGAAGCACTCAGTATTTGGCAATGACTATTCATATTCCTTTAGTCTGAAAACCCGCCTCAACCTGTTATTGGCTTCAAAGGATGAAGTGATTGTTACATTCATGTGCATACCTTAACACAGTAATAAGCTGATATGAATTTTTCTAAGACAGTCTCAATGAACTTCAGCTGTATGTCACTGAGCTCCACTAAAATAGAGTTTGAATTCCATAGTGCACATTAGAATACTTTTAAAGGAGTCGGATAGGAAGCCTCATTCAGAGAGATATAAAGCAATACAATTAGCTTGGAAAAAGCCCATAATCAAACTATGCTTCTTATGTATGTTCCAAGATTAACGGCTCACTGATTCCAACATATTTGGATCTGAGGAGGTCTGATAACAGGCCTCTCTTACCCTCTGAGTTATGAACCAACTGAGGAAAAGAACACAAAAGAATCTGCTGATAGCTGAAATATCACATGCTGTATTGATTAAACCCACATTGAAGAACTTGCCATCTGCAGGTAAATAGACTTATCAATGCTGGACCTTTGAATGAATAACTGACTCAACCAGTTCCAGACATAACTACATCCCCTCAGGCCTGTGTAGATGATGGAGAAGCTGAGGAGAATGTCTGCTTCCCAGGGGATTATCTCCAAGGAACGTGGGAGAGGAGGGAGCTGGCCATACAGGCCCAATGTCTCTTTCCAAACTCTCCACATTAAATCTTCCCTCCTCCATGGGGAAGATTAAATGAGAAGATGGTAAGAAGACAGGAATTTTATCATGAGTAGAGTTTCTACTTTATAAGAAGGAAACATCAGAAGATAGAAGTGGTCATTTAGAAGGGATGTGAATCAGTAGACTACTAGTAATAGCCAGGTTTTTGTTTTGAGATACTTAGCATTTAATCCATGGCCTCATGCATGCTAGATATGCATTCTACCACTTGAGGCATGTTCCTACCCCTTATGTTTTGAGATAGTGTCGTTCTAACTTTGTCTAGGCTGGCCTTGAACTAGAAGCCCGCCTGCCTTTACCTCCTAGGTATGTAATGTCAAACCCAGCTAAATAGTAACTTATAATACAGAATGCATATTAAATAATGTTAAAACGTTATTAATTAGTTAAAAACATCTTTCAATTACCATTGAGAAAAGAAATCTCTAAGTTCATAATTTTTGCAAGTGGCCCTGGATAGCACAGCAGCAAAACAGCTCACAAACGGAAAATCTGTATTTGAAGTAATATATAACCATTTTCTGGATCCAGTTTAAAAGTGTAACTTTTCTTTATAAGTACTTATGACAAAATTGCTACTATAGGATGCATTGGTTTTTATCACAGGGTGACTCAAAGAACCAAACTTCCTGTGTAAATCTACTGATCACCAGCTGTCATATTCTGTTATGACTTTTTCCATCACAATGATCATGGGTCAGAAATGAAACAACTATGTCTAATCAAAATATCCTCTGGATATTTCATTATTTCAAACAGTTGCTACTTTTCATCAGACTCTAACTTTAACATATTTAAGAGACCTTTTAATTATGCAGTCCTAGGATATTATTTCACATCTAGAATATTGACTGTCCAAATGGTACATAGAAGACATGAATATTACCTTCTTTCAAGAGCAGTCTCACAAAGTCCTTTTTTTTTTGTCAGTCATGGGGCTTGAACTCTGGACCTGGGTGCTATTCCTGAGCACCTCAGCTCAAGGCTAGCACTCTGCTATGTGAGCCACAGAGCCACTTACAGTATTCTGGTGGTTTACTGGAGATAAGAATTCTTATGGACTTTCCTGGCCAGGCTGGCTTTGAACCATAATCCTCAGATCTCAGCCTTCTGAGTAGCTAGTATTACAGGCATGAGCCACCAGCACCTGGCACACAAAGTCCATTTTTTAAACAATTACTTTAATTAATTTTGTTAACACATATTACCTGTATATACAGTGTAATATTTTCACACCTGCATATAGTATGCAGTAATCAAATTCAACTTTGCTTTACTTAACCCCCACCAACACATACTCTTCCAAAGCTCTAAAAAAAAATCACCATTCCGGAGGTGGCACTGTGGCTCAATGGTAGAGCGCTAGCCTTGAGCTGAAGAGCTGAGGGGCAGTACCCAGGCCCAGAGTTCAGGCCCCACGACCCACCAAAACAACAACAACAAAAAAACCACCATTCCAAATTTAGGTTGAGTTAATTTTAGTTTCCACACACAGAGAGGAAATGATTTTGTGGTTAGTTTACTTCACTTAACACAATGTTCTCCAGTTCTATCCATTTTGTTACAATAACAAAATTTCGTTCTTCATTATGGCTGAATAATACTCTATTGTCTCTCTATACCACATTGTGTGTGTGTGTGTGTGTGTGTGTGTGTGTGTGTGTGTGTGTGTGTACTGGGACTCAAACTCAGGACCTGGACATTGTCCTTTACCTTTTTCACTCAAAGCTGGCACTCTACCACTTTAACCATGGCTCCACTTCCATCTTTTGGCTGGTTACTTGGAGATAATTTTCCTGGGTTGGCTTTGAATTGTGGTCCCCAGATCTCATCCTCCTGAATAGCTAGGATTGTGGGCCTGAGCCAACAGCACCTGTCACATTTCTTTATTCCTCTTTTGATGAGCATCTACACTGATGCCACAGTTTAGCTATTATGAGTCGTGTACCAGTATTATGAGCAAGCAGGGATCTCTTTGATATTTTTATTTCATTTACTTTGGATATATCTCTACCCATGATGGCTGTACTACTTTATATTCCCACCAACAATGTATAAGAATGCCTTTTCTCTACAATTTCACCAATATTTGTTACTTTTCAATGATAAACATTCCAGTTGGCATGCAATAGTGTCTCACTGTAGTTTGCTTCATAGATATACTATTGAGATATATGATGGGGCTATGAAGGTATAGAGGATAGGGATATGACAGTATTTTTCCAACCTAAATTATTCACGGGTGGGGGGAGTTGTAGAGATGGGAGGGCAGTGATGGTAGGGGAAAAACAAAGGAGGAGGCAACAATGCTTGATAAGAACTGTACTCATTACCTTGCTCATGTAACTATAACCCCTCTATACAGTATTTTCACAATAAAGAACTTATTAAAATTATTTACAGGATGTTATATGCTAATAATTATTTTACATTCTGATTTCTCTTTTTAGCCAACTCTGTGTTCGCCATAAAACTGATTTTCTTAGAGAACTATAGACCCATTTCTTTGATGAATATTGATGCAAAACTTCTCAACAAAAT
>NW_012267220.1:5706477-5743260 GCF_000151885.1 Dipodomys ordii | reverse complement strand
ATACACAATGGAATTCTATGCCTCCATCAGAAAGAATGACATTGCCCCATTTGTTAGGAAATGGAAACACTTGGAAAAATTATATTAAGTGAAGTAAGCCAGGCCCAAAGAAACATAGGTCTCATGGTTTCCCTTATTTGCAATATCTAGTATATGTATGAGTCAAGCGGAAAAGGTCAGATAATGTGATGTCAGGATAATGAACCCTTAGATATGTATCTTAATGTTTTTTTTTCTTTCATGTATGTGTTTCTAATGCATTTATAAGATTATCTCTTTGTTGCTTTGTAGTCTGTGGGGGGGGGAGAAGGAGGGGAAGGGAGGGAAGGAGAAGGATTGGGATTGGGGGGGGAGGGGGGAGGCTGGGAAGGGATGTGAAGGGTAAACCAAAGGAGGAGGCTGCAATGCTTGGTAAGAAATGTACGCATTATCCTGCCCATGTAATTGTAACTCCTCTGTACAGTATGTTCACAAATAAAATTAAATTAAAAAAACTGATTTTCTTCTTTGTGTATTTATTATCTGAGGAAATTCACGATTAAGCCATGAGTCACCAACAGGAACAGTAAGCTAGTAAGGTAGCCTGAGACATGTAAAGTTCTGTTAACAAAAATACGTGTATTTCCTGAAATCTGCTCCTGGAAAAATATATTTCATTAGCCCTTCCGGGAGCAAATAGAAAGATATTGTAACATACAGCAGTTTTCTGAGCAGAAATAGTCTTCTGTTGTTTGGAAGATATTATTTATTGGCTGACATGAGAGATTTAAGAGTACTTTGATGGAATCCTTCAATACCTTTCTCCTTGACCTACTGGTTAATTGCAAACTTCAAGAACTTCCTGAATAGCAAACTCCCCGGTTCTTAACACCCAGCTTTAAAACTTCAAAAGGGAGTTGGAGATATAGCTCAGTGGTAGAGCATTTGCCTGGTATGTGTGAGGTCCTGGGTTTGATCCCCAACACTCAAGCAGGAGAGAAGAAAGAACAATTCTAAAAGAGGTATCTTTTTAAATGTAGGTTTGATAAATTTACCTTCTTACTTCGAATTAATTAAGTCAATTAAATAAGAACTCAGTTTGCTTCACAACTGCATTAGAATTAAGGCAGGACAGAGTTGTACTTGCCTTTGTATACCTTGTGTATATTTTATCCATTTTTCCATTATTGTATATTTATTGAAAAACTACATGTACTTGGTCTTGAGGAGTTTACAATTTAATATGAAACACGGAGAAATGAACAGAACAACTACATAGTACCATCTCACAGGTGTAATGGTTAAGAGCACACAGATGAAATCCAGACAGAAAAGGCCAAAGCAGGCTCTCGTCTTTAGCTTAAGCTTTAGGTCTTCTCAATTGTATAGCCCCTTTCAAGATTGTGGCAACGTGTTCTCAAACATCTTCATATATCTATGTTTATGTTCTTTTTGTTGTTGTTTTATTCTCTTGAGAGCGGGTCTTACCATGAACCCAGGCTAGCCTTTAACTCAATCTCTATGCCATGGCCTCCCAAGTGTTCAGATTATAGATAAATTACAGTTACATGAGTATGGTAATATTTCCTATTGAGCATTGTTACCTCCTCCTTTGTTTTTCCCCTACCATCCCTTCCCTCCCTACCTCCCCAATTCCTTCCCCCCCCCAAGTTGTAAAGTTCATTTTCAACATAGTGTACTAAGTTGTATTCTTTTGTCTTAAGGAGGACCAGGTTTGCAAACCATCAATCTAGAATGTAACTAGAGAGCAGTTGTCACGGCAGACGGTGGCACAACCATACAGGCACAGGTTAAAAGAGACATGGAGATTAAGCATGACCAGGTCACACACAGGGCAAGCAGGACAGAACTTAGTTCAGGCAGGGGGAAGGGCTTCTTCCTTGACAAAATGCAAGCAGCAGGCAAACTGCATGGCAAAATGCAAGCAGCAACAAGGCAACTAACTACCTTGGATCAGAACTACAAGGTTCCCAAGTACTAATGGGCAGGGACAGTACCCTGGATAGCTCCCTGTTGCCAACACTGATTCAAACAATTGTAAGGTATCGTCAGAAATATGGGTTTATGCACATGTTCACAAACATACAAACCAAAGTTTGGCATATTCAGAGGAGAATTCAAATGGTGTAACTCCTTAAACAACTTACTTACAGTATGATGAAATGAATACAGAGGAGAATGAAAATAGAGAAGAATGATGGAGGAGATGATATTCATCAGGAAGTAGCATACTTGAAACCTGACTTCTGGAATTAAAATCCCTTTATGCAAATACTTAATAAGGGCTGGGAATATGCTTAGTGGTAGAGTACTTACTTAGCATGCATGAAGACCTGGCTTTGATTCCTGAGTACCACTTAAACAGAAAAAACTGGAAATGACACTGGCTCAGTAGCTCAGGGACAGTGCCCAGGCACTGAGGTCAAGCCCTAGGATTGGGGAAAAAATACACAAATACTTAATAATAAATAAATGATTTTTAAAAAGTTACTGCTACTGTTGCTGTTTTATTTGTCATATAAATAGATGAAATATACTTCTTTCTAATAAATATAGCTCTTATTTGATTTTAAACAAAGCTGGAATATACATGCTTGTAGTCCCAAATACTCAGCAGAATTTATACAGTTAGGAAGATTGAGGTTTAAGAGTGGCTAGAGAAAAAATATGATATTCTATATGAAAAAAAACTAAAAATGAAATTACTGGGAGCATGGCTTAAGTGGCACAGAGCTTAAGCATGAGGCCCTGAATTTAATCCCTAAAACTGTCTCACACATACACACACTCACACACAAAGGTGTTGATATGGAAGCTCAAAAACAGGCAATGGCTTTATAAGCAAAAGTGTTATTTTAATGTACAGTTTCAAACACGTGTCTTATACAGCAAAGATGTTCATTGCTCATAATGAAAATTCAAACCCAACCTTTTATGCTGTTTTGTTTCTTCTAATAAATTTTAACTTAACTTGCAACTCAGCCAGTTTCGCAAAACAAATTAGATGCTGAGAATCCTATAATTATTAGTATTAAGTGCTTACCAACCTGGTAGTTTCCATAAAATCTCTGAAGCAATAATTGCTAAATGGAATTTAACTTGAAAATAGTAAACTGGTTTCTTTCAGAATGCTGAATTCAAATAGTGTGGTAATTTGCCTACATAACTATAGTATTAGAAGTTCTCAAAAAGACCTAGGAACCCAGAAAATACATTTATAACACCTATAAAAATGCAGAATAAAAAACAGATCCATAAGAAACGACATAGTACCTCAGTTATATTCTTCCTCTCATTGTACTATTAAAGCAAAAGCCCACAGAGAGAATCCAGTCAGACCTGGATTTTACCCCAAGGAGAGCAAACATAAAGATTAAAAATAATCTTTTGCTGTTGGATGATTTCCTTTGTACAATCAATCAGAATCCGCATCATCTGCTGTGAAATAAGGTTATCACAATGAGGGATGTATAAAACCACTTCACTCTGCCTAAAACACACACACATACACACACACACACACACACACACACACACACACACACACACACACGTGTCTAGAAATGACAATAGACACATTGGAGTGATAACTGCTAAGGAAAGCTATGCATTATCTCTGCAGCCTAAGCTATTGGGGAAAAAAGGGAAAAACATGGATTTTATATAAAAGATTAATTTAGGAAAACTAATGTTTTATATCATAACTGATTTATAAACTGTAACTGACATCCACTGGTTTACTAATTTGAACAACATCTTAGGTTTGTTTACTATTTAGCTCAAAAACTATAATTCAGTTTTATAATAATAACCTTTTGAACATCTTACTTCCACATCCTAATTACAAGGGAAGGGAAGGGAAGGGAAGAGTAGGAAAGGGAGAAAGGAAGGAAGGAAAGAAAGCAAGAAATCAAGAGAGAGAGAAAAATCAAACAATTGGTCAAGCAAGCAAAAAAGATCCACTAGAAGCATGGAGCTCTTTCTAACAGGAAGAACAACCAGCAAATATGTTATACCTACTTGCTAGACCTCAATTTTAACTGGCATTAGGTAGAAGAAAATAAGGTATCAATCCATGGGATCAATAGATAGAAACATGAGTTCATTTTGGAGGCTCAGTGGATGTTGCCTCTGGGAAGGAGTGATCAAATAGGAATCTGAAAAATGGAAAGGAAGAACCATCTGGAAAGACGAAAACTCCAGGCAGAAGAAAACATATGCCAGGGCTCCCAGGAAGGAAAAACTAATGTGAAGAACTAAAGACATGAGCAATACAGTGCTATCCTCAGAAAAAGGGCCAGATAATTTGA
This sequence comes from Dipodomys ordii, assembly GCF_000151885.1. Lineage (NCBI taxonomy): Eukaryota > Metazoa > Chordata > Mammalia > Rodentia > Heteromyidae > Dipodomys > Dipodomys ordii. The sequence goes on along the minus strand of NW_012267220.1, from coordinate 5,738,950 downwards.
AACTTTTGAGTTTTATGGAGGATTTTAGATCTTATCTTCAGAGCAATAAGAAAACTTAGAAGAGTTTTAAATAAATCTGCTTCGTCAGTCACTTCTACTAGTATAGAAATTGGAGGGAGAACAGGAGCCGTGAGAATATGTGATGCATCACATAGGGTTTTGCCTAATGTGGTAGGAAAATAAAGAACTAGGCAATGGAAATACAGCATATGAGTAAATATGTTCAAATTATGTCTGATGAAGGAACTTGTCCTGGAACATTTTGAGTACTTGAAAATTGCAGCAACCTAATTTATGAATTTAAAAATAATTCTAGGACTAAGCACTGGTGGCTCATGACTGTAATCCTAGCTACTCAAGAGGCTGAAATCTGAGGATTGCAGTTAGAAGCCAGCCCAGGAAGGAAAGTCTGTGAGACTCTTATTTCCAATTAACCACCAGAAAGCCTGAAGTAGAGCTGAAGCTCAAATGGAAGAGAGCAAGCCTTGAGCTGCAAAAGCTCAAAGACAGTGCCAGGCCAAGAGTTTGTCCCAGGACCAGTATAAAAATACATACATACATACACACATGCATACATACACACATGCATACTTACATACATGCATACATACATAAGCAAATAAAGTAACTCTAGGACTGGAAGCATTACTGAAGTGATAGATTGCTTGCATAGCAAGCATGAGCCCTGAGTTCAAACTCCAGTATTATCAATTAACAAATAAATAACTCTAATAGGAAACTGCCCTTTTTAATCATTTGTATTCATTCAAGAGACCAAAACTAAAAAAGCCAGTGAACATCCAAGTTGTTTATTCCATTTCATGTCATAAAAGGATTTTTTCATGGTGGGTAGCCTCCGCTTTCTGCTGCCCAAATAGTAGTTACAAGTTGGTTGGGTCCTTTTCTGGCTTGGAACTCATTCCTATTAATCTGGAGTCGAGGAACACAACTCTTAGGCTCTGTAACCTATTATTCTACACAGTTAAACACAGGTTAAAGTCAAAAGACAATATTTATTCTAAAAGAATCATCATTTCAGCCTAAAAAGCACAGTGGGTTAGAGTAACTAGAAACAAGCTTCAAATAAAACATAATTAAATCATTTTAAAACTTCTAATCTATAATAAGTCAGCCCCCGTTTTTACCCTCATCTATAATAAACAAAAAAGCACTTTACTTTCTTTTTTTTTCTTTTTTTTTTTTTGCCAGTCATGGGGCCTGAACTCGGTCTGGACGCTGTCCCTCAGCTCTTCAGCTCAAGGCTAGCGCTCTACCACTGGAGCCACAGCGCCACTTCTAGCTTTTTCTGTTTATGTGGTGCTGAGGAATCGAACTCAGGGTCTCATGCATGCAAGGCAAGCACCCTACCGCTGAACCACCTTCCCAGCCCCAAAAGCACTTTACTTTCTATTTCAACACATTGACAATACGTTTGAAACTATGATTTCAATTATGTGGTGAAATATTTATACTTTGAAAACACTATCAATTATCACTGAGATGTTTTACCAACAGGAAAGTACTTCTAATGACCAGATTTCAAAACTAACTTCATTTATTTGAACATCACTAAATCTATGAGCTCCAATCAGATCTGAGGATGACAATATGGTTACAACCAAAAACTTCATTAAGCACATTTATAACACAAGATTGGAAAACGAATGTGTAAAATATCAGAAAATGAAATAATTCAAGAAATAGTCTGTAAAAACAATTAGCACACTATTCACAAGTGTCTTACTTTTTTAAAACAACAGAGCCAGTGGGTCGTTTTTTTTTTTGTCGGTCATGGGGCTTGAACTCTGGGCCTGGGCGCTGTCCCTCAGCTGTTCAGCTCAAGGCGAGCGCTCTACCACTTGAGCTACAACGCCACTTCCGGTTTTCTGGTGGTTTATTGGAGATAGGAGTCTCACGGTCTCTCCTGCCCCGGCTGGCTTTGAACCGCGATCCTCAGATCTCAGCCTCCTGAGTAGCTAGGATTACAGGCATGAGCCACCAGCGCCCGGCAACCAGTGGGTCTTTAACAAAGCCCATGAATATTTAAGGACATAGATTTCCTTTGATTGCCATAGTTAATAATGTATCATTATGATTAATTATAGATATACATATACAAATACACATACATACACATACACACAAGTCCAGGCAGACAGTAGAACCTCCATCTCCACACATTCTGTGTCCAAAGATTCAGTTAACTACAGATTCAAAATAATATTTGTACTAAATATGTACATTCTTCTTGTCCTTAATCCCCAAACAACCTAATACTACAACTAGTTATATACCCCTTACACTGTATTTTGTATTACAAATACTCCAGACAGTTTAAAGTATACAGGAGGTTACAAAAGTTATATGCAAATATCACATAATTTTATATCAGAAACTTGAAAATCTATAGATTCGGTTAGGAAGTCCAGAAACCAATCCCTTATGGATACAGAGGGATGATTGTACACACACACACACACACACACACACACACACAGGGGCACATACACCTTGAATTGCCAGTCCTGGGGCTTGAACTCAGGGCTTAGGCACTGTCCCTGAGGGGGGTTATTTGTTTGTTTTTTGTTTTGGGGGAGGTTTTATGGCCCAACGCTAGAGTTATACCATTTGAACCGCAGCTCTCCACTTCTGGCTTTTTGGAGAAATCATCAGCTTTTTAAGAACTGTACAACAAAAAACAAACTTTGCAAAAAATTACCTAAATATAATTAAATATTATTTTTCTTGCTTGTATTTTAAATTTTCATACAGATTCTTGTAACTATAATCAGAAACAGGATGAAGAACAACTCCAAAATCCCAAAAAAAGTCCTTCATGTTTAGTCTTGTACACTAAGATTTCCCCTAACTTGTCTGTTTCACCTCTCTGTAGATTTTGTGTTTCAGAAAATCATATAAAAGGATTCATATAGCATGTAATCCTTTGAATCTTCCTTCTTTTACTCAGTACAATGCCCTTGAGAGTCACCCACAATTGCATAATTTTCCAGAGGAGTATTTTATTGCTGTATTTCCCTTAGTAGATCTTCTTTTGATGATTCCCTAAGTATTCTTTATGTCTCCTCATGCCACTGATAGGAACAATATTTGCATATAAAGTGACAAACATATAGAAAGTATAGGAGATATGGTATATATAATTAACACAGTGCTATAATGCAGTCATTTTCATATGATCTCTGTATCAGATAGTTTTGCTATCACATATATTTCCTGCTCAGCAATTTTGACGCTTTCCCCATTGCTTATAGATATAAGTCTAATCTCCTCCTTAACCAGAGTTCTCAGCCTTATCTCTACCAATTCTCTCAAGTATTCTACTTTCCAGCCAAACTGGACTAATCATTCATTCCTACTGTACTTAGCTTTGCAACATTATGCCTACTCATTTGCAAGGACCAGTTCAAAAGCCACTTCCTCCATGCAGTCTTTCCTAATGCCTCTTTCTTTTCCCAAGGCTGTTCTTCAAATGGGTTTAATCTCCTTCCCACACTTAGTAGCCTTGGATTCCTATCATGTGGCACTATGTTTACCTTAGCTTGGTATAAAGAATCGTATGTATCTGTCTATCTCTTCCTTGTTCTATCCTCTGTGTTCCTTTCCCATCCCCTACTGCACTGTGTGCTCCTTGGTATGAAAAGGTACAGCTGTTTTACCTTTGGAAAGCACAGAGCACTGAGCATAGCACTGTCTATGATTATTATAACATTAAAGGATTTTGTTGCAAATACATGTCTGCTCCTGGAAAATGAGAGAGAAAAGGACACTGGCTGAAAAAGAAAAAAAGTCATTAATGGCTAGAGTCCCTTAGAAAATATTTTACAGTATTATTCCTGGTACAAAACCACATGATACCAATTTCTGGACAGAAATTTCTTAAATAGTCAAAAGTTTTCTTTCAACTATTGATGCCTGTCCTCTATTAAGTAGGAACCCTGTATATTTAAGGCTCCTAGTTTCCACATACGCCACACATGCCATCTTGATGATACAGTACAGTTTTCCTTGCTGGAGTGACTCACAGAAGCTTGTCCCTCTGAAGAATAGAAAAATGGGTTATAGTTTAGCTTCTAAACCACCACCCAGCAGTTGGTTGCCTATAAAAGGGTAAATCCTTTTCTCATGGCTCTGTGTGTGATTATTCTGCCTCTCCACCTGATTCATAAACACCATACAGATGGTAACTGCTACCTCCTCCATTTCTCTTTTATACTGGTATTCACTGAAACTCTTTCTATCACAATGTCTTCCTATCTTATGAATCAACTGCACATCCATACCACACAGAATGGATAAACTAAATTTCAAAGCTACCCTAACTCTTAAGACATCTCAGCACTTGAAAGTACAATCCCAACCATTTCTCTAAAGTGACATACAGCCCAGCCCTACAAGGGTTAAGATATCCTATAGACTCTCCCTCTTTAACTTATTTCCAACTTGACAGTTTCAAAAGAAAGCCACAATCCTTCTATAAGATCAACAATAGCTAGGAAGATAAGAACACCAAGTTCTAGCCAGGTGCCGGTGGCTCACGCCGGATATTTCTATCTACTCAGGAGGCTGAGATCTGAGGATCATGGTTCAAAACCAGTCTGGGTAGGAAACTCCATGAGACTTTTATCTCCAATAAACTACTAGAAAACCGGAAGTGGTACTGTGGTTCAAGCTGTAGAGAGCTCACCTTGAACTGAAGAGCACAGGGACAGCCCCCAAACCCAGAGTTCAAGCCCCATGACCAACCAAAAAAAAAAAAAAAAAAGAAAGAAAGAACACCAAGTTCTATTTCAGTCCCATAACTAACCAGGCATGTCATCTTCTAGAATTCTCTAGCCTGTCCTGTGCTTTTCTGGTTTTCTTGTCTTAAAAAAAAAAAGTCATGTTGTATTAGATGTATTAGACATGCATGTTTTGTTCCAGTTCCAATATTTTGGGGTTCTAAACTTTGGGCACTATTCTATCATTACCAGGTAGATAGATATTCCTATTTGGCCTTGCTCTTCATCTTCATCTGGTTTCCTACCAAGACAAACCTAAGTCCAAAGTACACGCTCTTCACTGTCCATTACCTTCTCTAGCCTTTGTTGAAATAGAACTGTAGTGCTGTATTCTGCTGGCCTCACAGAGCGATCTTCAGAGTAAGTAATAGGATGGAAAGAAAAGTTCTATTTATTTTTATCTTGTTTTTAGTGATTTTTCAAGTGAGAAAAATTGATGACAGGGTAAAAACCTCATCAATATTACAGACACATAGCTCTCAGTAGCTGCAGATTCAGTGTTCACAGACCTTCAGTATCTCAGCTGTTAGTAGATAATAAAAATTATTAGACCTTGAATTTATACTCAGCTCCCCCTCTGACATATGTGGGGCTCTAAATGAATAACTATTCTTTTGTACTCAAGTCTATCCTTGGGGGTGATGATTGAGATGATTTGGGGGTGATTCATTGACTCTAAAAGGAAGCCGTTAGGTAGCTGCTTAGCTGGCTGCCATATTCACTCCCAATTGGGAGTATCACTCCCTTTCCTTCTACCTAGTACGAGTGGTAAGACTTTCCAGCACTCTTGAGGCTTATTACTGGGTCAAGTGGCCATTGACAAAAGGGCTTTTACCGCTATACCTCACAAGCTCTTAAGACCAAACACCCAGGGTTGTATATACCCATTCCTACTTTTATATGTATCAGAGAGGCTTGGCTTTTGCCAAATCACTTATTTCTCCCTGGTCTTAGCACCTTTGAATAAATCTATAAAGTCAGACACAAGTATGTGTGTATACATATCTATAGATATATAATTTCAGTTTTGAGAAGAATTATCATTCTCCATTTCAAAACCCTGTCTTCAGTAGGTAATAATATTAATATACAACAACTGCTCAATTACTGCCATGATTTAAACAAATATGTCCCTCAAAAATATATATGATGGAACCTAACTCCAAATGTAATAGTACATGTTGAGTGAGTATCCCAACTCCAAAAATCTAAAATGCTTCAAAATCTTAACTTTAACGAGTTCTAACATATCACAAGCAAAAAGTTCCATATCTGTCCTCCATGGCCAAGCACCATCCAAACACAGGTAGACCCAAAATATCGCATCCAATTACCTTTAGGCTATCTATACAAGGTGTACATGAAATTTTTTTTAAATGTATTCTTTTTTTTGGGGGGGGGTCTGGTCGTGGGCCTGAACTCTGGGCCTGGGCGTTGTCCCTCAGCTCTTCAGCTCAAGGCTAGTGCTCTACCACTTGAGCCACAGTGCCACTTCCGGCTTTTTTCCTTTTTGCTTATGTGGTGCTGGGGAATCGAACCCAGGGCCTCGGGCATGCAAGGCAACTGCTCTACCACTGAGCCACCCTCCCAGCCCACATGAACTTTTTTTACATAATTAAATTTAAATTTTAGGCTAGGAACGTGGCTCAGTGGTAGAGTGCTTGCCTTGCATGCATGAGGCCCTGGGTTCGATTCCTCAACACCACATAAGCAGAAAAAAGCCAGAAGTGGCACTGTGGGTCAAGTGGTAGAGCGCTAACCTTGAGCTGAAGAGTTGAGAGACAGTGCCCAGGCCCGGAATTCAGGCCCCATGACCGACAAAAAATAAATAAATAATAAATAAATAAACTACCCAGCCAATATACAATGCTACAGCAACCTGAATTGACTGCATCAATTTCACTGTAACATTTCCATGCATGCTTACAGTGTATCTTGATCAAATTCACCTTTCTATTACTCACTTCCTACCCCCACATACTTTTTTTTTGTCGGTCGTGGGGCCTGAACTCTGGGCCTGGGCACGATCCCTCAGCTCTTCAGCTCAAGGCAAGCTCTCTACTGCTTGAGCTACAGTGCCACTTCCGGTTTTCTAGTGGTTTATTGGAGATAATTGAACCTCGATCCTCAGATCTCAGCCTCCTGAGTAGCTAGGATTACAGGCGTAAGCCACCGGTGCCCAGCCCCCACATACTTCTTAAAGTAAGTTTGTATATGCAAACTATTTTGGCCAAATTCATCCTCATTCACCCTTTTTTTATACTTTTTACCATGAAATCCCAACTGACCGGTTAAGGGAGAGCAGAGAACAGAGGCAGGCTGATTTAACACATACAAACACAGGAACACAAGCTATCCCATTATATTTGAATCTCAGAAAAATGCTGAATAATATTAAATATAAGCTTCTCACATATTTATATTAAAAAAATTGTTATTTGAAATTCAAATGTATTTGTATTGCCTATATTTACACTAGTTCTGGGGAGGGGCCTGTGGAGGAAGAATCACAAGATAAGCCAAGAAGCAGAAAAGGCAACTGAAGTTCAACAGAGGACACAAACTATATTCGAACCTCAAAAGGAAATGCAGGCACTATGATTTTTCAATCCTTCATTAATATTCTTTCAAATATGGGCCTGGTTCATAAGGAAAACTTAAGTGGAGGCTTGAGGAGACACTACAAAAGACTAAACGGCGAGAATTGAGTCATTTATTTTTTATATTCAGGATTGACATTTTCTCATAAATACTTTAATAAGAAAAAATTCAGCAATGTTTTCCAAGTACTTAAAGAGCACTCTTAGGTGAGTAAGAATGACTGCAGGGGCAAGAAGAAAATCACATACAATTATAAGGGTCCAAGAGAATTCCGACACCTGCTGTGGTCACAGCCCCTCTGAACCAGAAGAAGGTTAAGATTCTGCTCACAGAATGTATCTGAATACTTACTCCAAACACATGTAGGTTCCAGGACCACTTTAGTAAAATGTAAGCATTTTTAACATCATCTCTGTTAGAGAGAACATTTTGGTAGCTTCTCTTTTTAACATTGAGTGACGTCTGTTTTTAAATTTGTCTATATTCCCATAAGGCCTGACGTCACAGGAGTGAGTCAGCAGAAAACCACCATCTTTCCCACATTTCCTATTTACCGACAGTCATCCTAGATGCAGTTGTCCATTATACAACTATGAAAGGTTTCCTCTCCCCTTGCAGGACAAAGCATTTTATGGGAAGAAGAGAACTTTGGCAGAGTCCTGCTGTTGAAAATACATAACTAAGCACATTACAGGAATAAAGCATTTTCACCCAGAGATCTGGTGATTTGATTCAGATTTGCCAAGTGAGAAGAGTCTTACCTTGCAGGCAGAAGTGTTCAAGAGCCTCATCTTGAAGGTGCAGGTGTTCCAAGTCCTGGTTGGGTAGCTTTTAATCTTGTGCAGTCATTTAACCTTTCTGTTTTCACACACCTAAAATGAAAACAATAGTAACTACCACACAGAATGGAATGAATGTATGAACAGTGTCTGGCCTAAATAAACACACAATGGATGTTATGACCATTATTATTACCGGTTATTTGAGTCCAAACAATATCCCCTTTCAATATGCCCTCTGTAGAAAAACATAGTTCTGCTCTTGGGTCATGTCCTTTTAGACAATTTAACTGCATCTCACACAAGGTTGGCAAGTGTGGCTACTATAAAATGAGATTCACATATGTAAGTAAGTCTATAATTATACCTCAATGTTCTTAAGAAATGAATTTTCAGCCAGGTACTGGTGGCTCAGGCCTGTAATAGTAGCTTCTCAGGAGGCTGAGATCTGAGGATTGCGGTTCAAAGCCAGCCCAGGCAGAAAGTCCATGAGACATTTATCTCCAATTAAGCACAAAAAAACAGGAAGTGGCACTGTGGCTCAAGTGCTAGAGTGCTAGCCTTCAGCTGAAGAGCTCAGGGATGGTGCCCAGGCCCAGAGTTCAAGCCCTACGACCAGACCCAAAAAAGGAAAAAAGAAATGAATTCTCATGTAATTCTAAAAAAAAAAAAAAAAAGTGTCTTTCTTTTAGAAACCTGATGAAGATATTTAAATATTTAAAATCTTGTAAAATAATTACTGGAAGAAATAGTATTCTTATAAATAAAAGGTATTTCTTTATAAGGCTATTTTATAATAAACACTTATAAAATAGATTTGGTTAGAAGGGAATTATCACCTCTTTGTCATCTAAACAAATACATTTCTCACACTAAGTGACTTAAAATTAGAATTTTAAGGCAAAAACAATTCTAGTTTAGTAACACTACTTAAAATGCAGATTGTGTTGCAGACAAGAAGAATTAAAATTTTGTAGCTTAAAAATAAATGAAACTCCGGAGTCAACATCATATAAATAGGTGTCCATCTGGCCAACCTTATGATTGCCAAATTATTTCCCTTTCAATTGTCTCCATGTTTAACAAGAGTTTAAGCAGCTCCCTCTTGTGGCCTAAAAGATCACTAGAAATTCAGAATTTGACCAACTTACAATGTTATTTTATTCATTGAGCATTTGTTTTCTATGTACTTTTTTTTATAACATTTTTCATAAGCAACAGTTAGTTGTACAAGGGAATTCTATACACTATGTGTTATTTTCTACATGAATTTGTGTGTGTGGCCCAGAGTAGTGGAGATCAGTCACTAGAACAACTTGTGGACTTTACAGTTTTAGAATGTAGTTTATTCTGCTTCTACTTTAGGAACTATATTTCTCTACAATAAAAAAATGAGCCTTGGCAAAGTGGGTCATTAAATGAATGGCTGCAAACAATTAACTGGTCGGGCTTCAAGGTTCTCAGAAATCATGATTATCCAGTCCACATATTTTCAGCTGGATAAGCTATAGATCCGTGTGTGTGTGTGTGTGTGTGTGTGTGTGTGTGTGTGTGTGTAATACAAAGTTCCTTTTCTTTTACATTTCCCAGTAAACTTTGTTATAGTCTCTTAAACTCCACTTTCATCTTTTTCATTTCAGAATAATGAACATTCATTAGGTACCAGGACCTATACCAAACGCAGCATATAAAATAGTAAACAAAACAGACATAGCTGATAATGTCCACAGTGGGAAGACAAGTGTTAAATACACAGTAACTTTGGTGTTGGTAAATGTTCCTGGTGAGGTTGATAATATTGGTATTAGATGTGGCCATCGATGTAAATGAAAATGATTAGGAGATTTACTTTGACAACTACAGTGTATCAAGGAGGTGGTCTCTCTGAGAAGTGATTGAAAAGAAATTTGCAAGGTTAAGGGAAGGACAGAAACTTTGCAAGTAGCAAAAATAGAATATACCAACTGTGAAAATAGAGGATTTGACTCTTTTGAAGAACTGAAAGAAAGAAAGGAGCTGGAGGACACAGCAAGAGAGGGTGGCAGATTCTGTTAGTTACAAGCCAGGTCATGCAGGGCTGCAGACCATGTGTTTGGCTTTGGGCATTATCCTAAATACACTGCGAACTCAAGAAATGTGTCAAGTGCAAAATGTGTCAAGTACATGAGTAAAATGACACAGTCTGCCTTTTTGAAGGTCACATTTCATGTCCAGACAAGTTTGGAGGGAAGCAGGGATGCAAGTAAGAATATTCATCAAAAAACAACAGCATTTAAGCAAAAAGTTCAGCTCATCAGAACCTTCAAGATGTCATTTGCTGATGAAATAAAAAGGTCTAATGATTCCCAACTGTAAAGACAATGAACAGTCTTCAACTATACACATCTCACAAATGATGTGGAATGTAAAAGCCAGAATCACCCCAGCTTGTTTGTTTGTTTTTTAAAAGGCAACTATAGAAAAGAATTCATCCCTGTCACTACCCTGTCCTCCACCCTGTGAAGCTGTTGAGGCCTGTGTGAGAGCCTGTCTTGTACTACTGTGTCTTCCAAAGTCACACAAACCAACCATGAGGAAAAAGCAGCCCATGAAATTAAGAGCCAAGCAACCAACAAAACGATTTCTGTTCTGAATTTTGAATATTCAAGGAATTGCTTAAGTTCTACGAAGAAATTCAGCGGAGCATATATTTCCAACATAATAGTCAATGTAGCAATCATTTGAACATTCTAGTCAACAGATTAAATGAAGTAAATACCAGAACTTCATATATGTTTTTTGTAAAGACAGAAATATCCAGTGTAAATGTGTGTTTAAATATATATTTAAATCAAAACTATGAGAAATGTTCCTTGGATTTCCTGCACTATGTATGTTTTATGCTCTATAGATCACAATTTTTTTTCAGATACTGGTATGAAATCTAAATAGATTTCTCCAGCCCCAAAGCAGCATATTCTAGTCAGTTGAATAAACACCAACCTTTTAAATTGCCAGAGTTAAAATTAGTTTGAATGAAAAGCCTAAGTTTTTCAGCTGAGGCAAATATTTGGATGTGGGAGATCAGTTAAGGACATTGAAGAGTTTCCATTGAAATATCTGACAGGAAGGAGGGAGAAAACCTAATTTCCATTTAAACTGAAAACAAATACGAGGAAAAGAACAAGGAATGAGTACTGTACCTTAATGGCTTAATTTGGTAATTCATTTCAAAGGTAAATAAGAGGACAATGTGTAAACAAAATTGTTTTATTTGTTCTGGCAGTTCCACACTAAAACAGAATCTTTATTACCTCCTGCCCATAAAGAGAAAGAGGGCAGGAAATAAATGTTCTTCCATCTGCTCTCCATGTGGAATTAAGTTGACTATTTTCAGATTTTAATTTACTGTCTCTTTCTTCATATTGGTCTCCATGAAGGAAAAAACAAAAAAGCAAGAATGTAAATCTGCTAAGACAGAAGGATCTCAGGAGTCAGAGGAAGGCTAAAAAAATCATGACCCCATTTTGCTTGTGACATTTAACAGTACAAGATGTGATCTGTTGTGCAGTAGCTATTTTAACGAAGAATAGCAGAAGCACTGATTTGAAAGGGTGTGGCCATTGTGGTGGGCCACCCAAATTCTCTGTCAGGACCACAGGTCGGGAAGAGCTGACAGCCCTCAACTTTCATTTGACCTTTCCTCAGAAATCATTCTTGTTGAAGAAACCTACTCTTCAACTCAAGATCACTCCCTATTTGTGAGGGAAGCAAAGCACACCGTCTATGACCTGTGTAATAGGAGAAAACTGGAAGAAAGCTTCAGTTCATCACTCCTCCATGGGATCAGCTGAAGCCTTTGTCAAGACTTGATTCCAGACCAAGTTTTTCCTTTGTACAATCCTGTATCTAACGCTTCTGGTCTGCAAGTGGAAGTCCTGAGTGTTCCCTGATAAAGTTCCTGTCCAATGACCTGCATCTCAGATTTGTCTTCCCAGAGAGCACCTTGGAATGAACAAAGTGTGTGTTTTGTTTATTTATTTTTCCAGAGGGAGGGGTAATAGATGGGAGAGTTTCAGTTCTGACACCACCTCATCATCTTTAACTTTCCTTCCTTTGGGAATGTGGAGTGATGGGAGGCTTCTGCTCAGAACTGCCAAAAGTAACAAGGAAACGGACTGAGAGGGGAACACTGAGCGGAAGGAAAAGACTAGGGGAACTCAATAGCTTTTGTGTTTAACAAATTGCATTGCCCGTTCATTTAATTTAGTATTATGTTCAACATTTGGTGAAAGAAAGGCATGATCCTAAAAGAGGTCACTGTTCACAATAACTTCTGTGTCAAGGCAATGAAAAGGACCAATTAGGAGTGAAAAGCTGATTCTCAATTGCCTTCTCACAATGTATATGTAAAGCTACAGAAAGAAAATTATACCAATGATTTACATAGTCTGATATTTACTAAATTAGCAAAAGTTTACTAAATAAAATGAGGTAAATCAAGGTGTATTTGTTTTGTGAATTAGTAAGAATCTATAAAGATGTACTTTAATGTCCGTATTCTGTTCTAGCATATGTTCATTTTGGTGCATTAGTCAGAAGCTACTCTGACCCATTAGATTATCATTGTAATCCATGTATTACCACTATCATTGCTGATCCACAAGATATTTGGAGTTTATAGATGGGGATCTTAGCCAGGTGCTGGTGGCTCACATCTAATTCTAGCTACCCAGAAAGCTGAGATCTGAGGATGACAATTCAAAGCCAGCCTGGGCAGGAAAGTCTGTGAGTCTTATCTCCAATTAACCACCAAAAAACCAGAAGTGGAGCTGTATCTCAAATCTAGCCTTGAGCAAAAGAGCTCACAGTGCCCAGGCTCGGAGTTCAAGCCTTACAACTGACAAAAAATAAAATAAAAATAAATTTAAAAAGAAAATGAGGGTCTTGCTTTTTTGTAATCAGCTTTCCTATAAATCTTCAAGGTAATAAGAAGCCCAATCTCTTTCCTAGGTCACATTTTTTCAATTGTAAGTAAACACAACAGCCCTTTTGTCTCTGAGTTTCATTGAGTCCTGTTTGCTGTTTCCTTGTTCAGTTCTGTAAGTAGTCCATCAAAAAGGCTAAGAAACATAAATAATAGTTAAAGCTGGCACTTGTGTAGAACTTAATAGTACCATGTTCAACTCTCTTAAATAGATTACACAAATGAACTCAAAACACCCCTGAAAGGTTTATAACTACAAATACCTCCATTTTGCAAAATAAACTTGGAGACAAGAAATTAAGCAACTTGTCCAAGGTTACCACCAGTTACGAAGTGGAGGAACGTGGACCTACTCCCAGGTTCTCCGGTTGTAGATTCTGAACACTGAAACACTTCTGCTTGACAAGCATCCAAGAAACAGGCATTTGTTGGCATTCTATTCTTCCCTCGGGCACCCACACAGAAACCACTGTTCTCCAACCAAATTCTCAAAGAGAATAAATTTTGGGGGGTACTGGCTCAAGATGGAACTTTTTTATCACCCCCCACCACAATTTAAAAATAGTTTTCTCAAATCCCAAATGGATACGTTTGTCCACTATCATTCATTAACAATGTGCTTCATAGGTCATGTTTTTTAGCTGTTGTCTAGGCACTTGAAGTTCAAGAAGGTCTAAACAAGGGCCACTGTGTGCAATGTACAATCTCTAGCAGGACCCTAATTGGAGAGTGAAGGGAAGTAGTGGTAATCAGAGGCAAGAAGAAGGTAAAGAGGAAAGGGAAAATAGAGAAATGACCAAATAAACACCCAAAATCTGTTGTCTTTGATTAACCATAGTTCCAAGTGTTTTAACAATACCACAGTTAAATATGATTTCTTTTTTATCCCCAAAGCTTTGGTCATTAACCATCATCTGTTTTTACCAGCCCTCAAATGTATCTTTCTCTCTCTAAGACAATCCTGATAAATGCTTCAGTGAGAGTTCATAATTTCACATAACATGATTTGTGAGCACTAGTCCCAAGTGGATCTCAGGTGTTACTAATATAAATGCTAAATTCTCAAGGGCTTGCCAACTAGAGGTATAAACTGAGAACAGATTAGTTATCAGAGCAATTCATCCTGTGACAGATATTGTGTGATGACTTCTTTGAAAGCATGCCATGGAATAAATGGGCTTCTGTTTGCACAGAATACTATGGCAACTGACAACTGCATCCCAATAGAAACGTTTTCAAAAGAAATCTAATAGAAAGTTGGAAGAATTAGACCTCTCCTGAGAACTTTGAAAATACATTGGTTGCTCCCTGCTGTGCTTCAAGACTTAAGAAGCAAAAGTGGGGCAGTGACTCAGAGTGGCAGTTTTGCAGGAGAAAGATGGAAGGGCGTCTCTCACTTGATATGGGAATGGAGAGAGAAGATAAAGATGATAAACGAGGCTGGGTACTGGTGGCTCACACCTGTAATCCTAGCTACTCAGGAAGCTGAGATCTGAGAACAGCAATTAGAAGCCAGCTGGTACAGAAAAGTTCCTATGAGCCTCTTATCTCCAATTAACCACTAAAAATCAGAACTGGAGCTGTGGCCCAAAGTGGTAGAGCACTAGCCTTGAGCAAAAGAACTCAGGGACATTGCCTAAGTCTTGAGTTCAAACCCCCTGACTGACAAAAAAAAAAAAAAAAAGTTGACAAACAAGATATAGCATTTCAACTTCATGATTGAGTGGGACACTCATAACACTCAGATTCTCAAGAGAAAAAAGAGAATTCAGAACCACAAAGGAAATGCTGGGAAGACTGAACACCAAAGAGAAACCCAGTCAAAAGTGAAAAGTGGAGTTTCAAGTCTTCCCACAGCTCCCTAGGAGGAGGAAGGGACATTGAATTCCTCATTGTAAGTGAAATTAGATGGCCCTTGTAACAAACTGCCAATTCTAGCTGTGCGATAAACCCACATACCAAATATGCCTCAATCTTAGGCAATTCCCTAAAGGGAATTGTGAGACAGTGACACAGTGTCAACAGAGGGTGACAGAAAGATACCATCTTTGGACAATGGCTATTTTTGGAGAATGAATTACTCTGGGGACCTGAAAACAAGGAATTGCCAGGATTCAAGAAGTCTCAAGACACTTTCCCATAGAGCTTGGGTACGATGGTCAAAAGAGTTTATTGAAGATAGGGATCGTGCCGGGCGCTGGAGGCTCACGCCTGAAATCCTAGCTACTCAGCAGGCTGGGATCTGAGGATCACGGTTCAAACCCAGCAGGAGCAGGAAAAGTCTGTGAGACTCTGATCTCCAAGAAACCACTAGAAAACCGGAAGTGGCGCTGTGGCTCAAACGGTAGAGCGCTCGCCTTGAGCTGAAGGGCTCAAACGGTAGAGCGCTCGCCTTGAGCTGAAGAGCCCAGGAAGAGCGCCCAGGCCCAGAGTTCAAGCCCCACGACCGACAAAAAAAAAAAAAAAAAAAGATAGGCATCGTTGCCAACAAGGCAAAATTTAGGGTGTGGAAAACTGTATCAGTAGTTTGAACACTAGCAAAATAAGACACGAATGGGGCAGCTGGAGTGCCTATAGCCCAACAGAAGAATCAGTAGTGCGGGAACCGGTAGCATTCAACTTCAGCTGGTACACAAGACACCTGGCAGAGACAAATGGCGGTGGCTCTGGGCCCCCCACAGAGGCACACAGCAGTCGCTTCAGTCATCCACGAGGGTAGTGGCCGTGGCTCAGGATGCCCGTGGAAGCTGGGTGCCGGTGGCTCATGCCTCTAGTCCTAGCTAGTCAGGAAGCTGATATCTGAGGATCATGGTTCTTGAGACTTGTATCTCCAAGAAACCACTCCGAAAAAGTTGGAAGTGGTGCTGTGGCTCAAGTGGTAGAGCGCTAGACTTGAGCACAAAGAGGCTCAGGGACAGCACCCATGCCCAGAGTTCAAGCCCCAGGACCAGTTACCAAAAATGCCCAGCCGAGGTGCCATTAGAGGCAGCTGGGCACTGAAGGCCCTGGCACCCTCCCTGGCCGGGAGAGCAACTTCCATCACCCGAGGCCAGGGTGGCAAAAAGCTTTAAGCATGATACATGCTAAGAATTCAGTCTCCAAGCCAGCTTCCAGTGGCTCACATCTGTAGTCCTAGCTTTTCAGGAGGACTGTGGTTCAAAGCCAGCCTGGCAGAAGAAAGTCCATGAGACCCTTATCTCCAATTGACCACCCAAAGTGGCTCTGTGGCTCAAAATGGTGGAGTGCTAGCCCTGAGCAAAAGAGCTCAGGGGCATCATCCAGGCCCTGAATTCAAGACTCACAACTGACCACCACCACCACCAACAACAACAACAAAAAATTCAGCTTTGAGGGTTTGCCCCTGACTGTTGAGTGGGTCAGTGACCTATTACCCAGCCCTTCCAAAACACAAGAACCCACAGCTTCTTGCAACTTACAAATCGAAAATTCTTGCTTTGTCTTATGTAAATGTTTATCTGTTGCTAGTTTAGTTTAGTTATTTTTTTTCGTACTGGCCTTAGGGCCTGTACCAGAACTCAGGGCCTCTACACTGTCCCTAAGCATCTTGTTCTCAAGGCTAGCACTCTACAACTTGAGCCACAGTTCAACTGGGGATAAAGAGTCTCATAAACTTTTTCCAAGGCTGACTTGGAACCACAGTCCTCAGGTCTCAGCATCCAGGGTAGCTAGGATTACAGGTGTGAGCCACTGGTGTCTGGCTATTTTGATTTTTTAATCCATTCTGTCTACATTACTTTTTGTATTATCTATGTGGATCATTGTATATGTTCCCTTCAATTTTCTTTTAGTTTTACTTTTCCTGCTTTCCTTTCTTTTTTAGTCACCCTATATGAACCAAACACCTGCCTTTCAGTATTCAATCTGAAACCCAATTTTCTTCCCTTTCCTATTTTCCCTCCTCATTTATACTTTCCTTGGAATTACAGCTAAAACTGCTTTTTTAGCTCATATTTTCTTCAATCTCTATTTCCCATTCCTAAGCCTTCCTTGCTTCCTTTACTTTCAGCAAGTAACTAGATTATCCAAATATCATTCTTGTTGTGTAATTGGCTGTTTTCTGTTGTGTATTTTTGTGTATTTACCTGTTTAACTTTCTCCATTTCTTTCCCTGACCTTCATAAACACTTATCTACTTATCTCAATTCACATCTCATAAACCTCCTCCATTAAACGTAGCTACCACTACTTCCTTCCCTGTATAACCACAAACCTTGTTCTATTCATTAGAGTTATCTCTCCCTCCTTCCTAAATCATAAAAATCCTGAGCAATTGTGGTGACGGGTCTTCATTAGGGATTGCTACACTCACAAAGTTGTCATTTATAACTTGCAATAGCTTTAGTAGCCCAGCTTCCTCATTCTAAGTGGAAAAAAGTGGTCTGCACACAATGTTTTGATCATTGAAATTTACTATTTGACTGCTGAGCCACACATTTCCAATCTAGTAACAGGGAAATGAGCCACAAGACACTACCCAGTCTTAAATAATCTCTGATAAGTTCCTAATTAAGGACATAGAAGATTGAAATCTCCATCTGAAAACTTGGCTCTGGATACAAAAATCCCACTCCCCCCACCAAAAAAAATCACAAAACTAATGAAGAAACAAGTCAGCATGTTTTTTTTGTTTGTTTGTTTTTGTCGGTCATGGGGCTTGAACTCTAGGCTTGGGTGCTGCCCCTGTGCTCTTCAGCTCAAGGCAAGTGCTCTACCCCTTGAGCCACTGTTCCACTTCCGGTTTTCTAGTGGTTTCTTGGAGATAAGAGTCTCACGGACTTTCCTGCCCAGGCTGGCTTTGAACCATGATCCTCAGATCTCAGCCTCCTGAATAGCTAGGATTACAGGTGTGTGCCACCAGCACCCGGCTAGCATGTTTCATGTGTAAGCCAACCACTCCACAATTAAGAACTTAAGTGATAGTGAAGAGGAAAAAAAAAATCTCAATCAAGTTAAAAAAATATGAACGATTAACAAAATAAGGACATGTATAACCAGCTGAATGAATTCAAAGAAAATACAAGCAAGTCATGTGGTAGATGCTAGCCTTAAGCTGAAGAGCTGAGGGACAACACCCAGGCCACAGTTCCAGCTCCATGACTGACAAAAAAAAGTATTATAGGTATCTTTTGTAGGCTGGAAGTAGTGAAAAAAAAAAGAGTCTGTAATCCATTAATTTCATAAGTCATTTCATTATGACAAAGACACATAGAATAAGAACAGTCCTCTTCTGTTAACAATTTCTTTTTCCTATGTTCAGAGAAGGAGAAATTTAATTCCCACAGACTAGTACTTTAAGAGTTACTAAGATGGTAGGGGAAAAACAAAGGAGGGGGTAACAATGCTTGATAGGAAATGTACTCATTACCTTATTCATGTAACTGTAACCCTTCTGTACAGTATCTTTACAATAAAAATATATATTAAAAAAGAATTACTGAACACTCAGGGCACTGGCAGCTCATGCCAGTAATCCTAAGCTACTCAGGAGGCTAAGATGTGAGAATCACAATTTGAAGCCATCTCAAGCAGGAAAGACCTTAAGACTCTTACCGTAAATTAACCACCTAAATACAGGGAGTGGAGCTGTGGCTCAAAGTGTTAGAGTGCTATACTAGGGCAAAAAAGCCCAAGGACAGTACCCTGGCCCTGAGTTTAAGCCCCATGACTGACCAAAAAAATAAAAGAATTGCTAAAGGTAAAAAAAAGAAAGAAAAAAAAGAAAAATCAAGCAAGTAACAACTCAAAGAGAATTCAAACTACTGGATAAAAAATGTAGTATATGAAAGAGAAATTCAATAAAGATGTAGAAATCTTTAAAAATTAAAATTGAAATCTAGGAAGAGATCAATAGTGCAAATAAAAAACCTCAGGTGAAAGCCTAGCTAATACAGCAGAGCCAGGTGAAAACATAGTATCGGGAATTGAAAATACAGCAGAGAAGTTATATCAATCAATTAGAGATATTTTTTCTAATCACACTTATTTTTTATTTTTTTGTGTGTTTTATTGTAAAAATACTGTACAGAAGGGTTACGGTTACATGAGTAAGGTATTGAGTACATACCTCCGCCTTTGTTTTCCCCCTACCATCCCTTCCCTCCCCACCTCGCCAACTCCTCCTCCCTCCCCCGAGTTGTAAAGCTCATTTTCAACATAGTGTCTTGTACATCTCATTGTTATAATGGGTCAGCCTGTATCCTTATTTCAGCATTTTGTTATTTCCCCTCCCCTCCCCAAATTAGAAAAGTTTATATACAAGATGCAGGACACCAACATCAAATATAGTGAAAACAGGGGTTACACAGTGGGAGAACATACAAGTAATTTTTTTGTTTTTATTCTTTTATATTTTTAATAAATACTAAAAAATACAAATAGAATATACAAGACCTCTGACACACCATTAAAAGACCAAACCTACAAATCACAGGTATATAAGAAGAAATGCAAACTAAAGACACAGATAACAGTCAATAAAATAAGTAAAACTCTTCCCAAACTGGAGAGTCAGGTTTCTATATGTGTGAGGCTACAGAACACCAAACAGACAGGATTAGAGAAGAAATGTCCATTGACACATTACAGTAAAAAAAAAAAAAGGCCTAT
This sequence comes from Dipodomys ordii, assembly GCF_000151885.1. NCBI lineage: Eukaryota > Metazoa > Chordata > Mammalia > Rodentia > Heteromyidae > Dipodomys > Dipodomys ordii. The sequence goes on along the minus strand of NW_012267220.1, from coordinate 5,719,178 downwards.
ATATATAGAAGAAGTAATATTGAAAGTTATAAAGAAGAAATGTCACAAACAATGGCAAATTCATTAGAATAACAATAGATTTCTCAACACAAGTTCTAAATACAAGGAAGCAATTGAATAACATAGTCCAGTCCCTGAAAAAGGATAAAACTGTCCTATATTCAAAGGAGTCTAAACCAATATACAAGAAAGACACCTTCCTTCCCTGGTTTACTGCAGCTCTGTTTCCAATAGCCAAGTGATGGAATCATCTAAAGTAGCCAACAACAAATGAACAACAAAAATACAGTACATATATACTGTGGAATATTGCTCAGCCATAAAGAAAAATAAAATTAGAGGTTTCTAGGCATTCAGACACAGTAAAAACAAAGGAGCATACTCTTAGGGGAAGAACACAAAGGCACAATGACTATGTGCCTCTGATCATATAAAATAATAGTAAAATGAACTTTTGTTGTTGTTTTTGTTTTCTTTTCTTTTATCTTGTTTGTTCATTTATCTGTCTTTGAGAAAGTAAGGAGGACCACAGAAATTGAGGTACAAAGGGTGAACAAATGCAGCAGTAATACTCACTAGGTACTATGTTGAAAATGAACTATACAACTTGTGATTGGGGACAGGGAGGAAAAACAGGGAGAGAGCAAGGGAGGGATGACATTGTCTAAAAAGAAATGTACTCATGACCTGACTTATGTAACTGCAACTATCTGCACATCACCTTTATAATGAGAATAAAAAATAAAAATTTATAATTAAAAAAATAAAATGCAATTGGCAGCAAGGTGTATAGAGTTAGAAACCACCTTGTTAAATAGATAAGACAAGCTCAAAGGGCCAACTACTGAATGTTTTCTCTCATTTGCAGAATATATGATTGAAAGATACACATATGCACATACCTCATGAATGTAACTGTGGGGCTGTTTGTGGGCAAAGGTAAAGGAAGAGAACAATAGAGAATGAATAATATAGAAATACATGGTGTCTGTGTATGAAGATAGCATTGAAAACCTCATAGAAAACTATTGAATGATACAGGGTAGACTGGGGAAAGGAAACAATATCTGAGGTTAATCGGACTAAATAATATATGTACATGTGGATTATCATAGTGAGACCTTTTTGTACAATTAATATGTACTAAAAAATACAAAGAATTATGGGAAAAATAAAATAAGATTTGTTGGAGGGTGAACACCAAAAGGAGTGGGGAGCCAGCAGTGAGGTTAAATAAGGATGAATATAATTGAAGTAATTTATTTTTACATGTATAAAAATAGAACCTGTTGAAATTATTTTAAGAAGTGGTGAAATGGGGCTGGGAGGTTGGCTCAGTGGTAAAGTGTTTGCTTCCCATGCATGAGGCCCTGGGTTCGATTCCTCAGCACCATATAAGCAGAAAAGAAAAGCAAGTGGCCCTGTGGCTCAAGTGGTAGAGCGCTAGCCTTGAGAAGCTGAGGGAAAGCCCTCTGGCCCAGAGTTCAGTCCCCACCACAGACCAAAAAAAAAAAAAAAGAGAGAAGAAGAAGTGGTAAGGTGAGAGGTATGAGTAGAGATGAATGGGGGTGAGTTTGATCAGGTTACATTGTATGTATAGAAGATAAACGCTGTACTAAGAAATGCTATTCAAAATCTTTCTAAAAGATGAGCAAAACCATCCTCATCTGTGTAGCAATCAAGATGGCTGGAGAAGAGGGAGCTGCTTTCCTTTTCTACAACACAGATAAATAAAATTCCAATCAAGTTTCCAGTAGGGTGGGGCAGAAGGGAGAGGAGACAAGAGAGAGAAGAAAGAGTAATCAGTACTAGGAAATACAATACTGAGATGATCTAGACTCACTGCTGTCAAAGAAGAAGGAAAATTAATTTTACCCTGAGAAAGATAATTGCTTATGATTTTTAGTGCATTCCTAGGAAATATGATAGAAACTATCATTTAGCCATAAGGATACGCTTGCATTTAAAAGAAAATTGCATAATGCCTATTGCTATGCTCAGTGATTTATATTTGCTATGTTTAGTGATTTATAGTGATACCTTTATAAAATGATGAATATTAATGGTTCTTCAAACCCCAACAATTCAACAATTCAAAGTGCTGCTGCTTCTCACTTATTACTGTTTCTTCCCTATGGCCAAGTTTAATCTCATATACTTTTTAATCTTCAAATATAAGTAAAGACACCATTGAGATTTGGTTATCAACCAACCACCCTATCCATTTGGCTAGACTTCCAGGGTAATATGGGGTTTTTATAAATTAACAAAAACTCCAAGTGCAGTCATTGATGAGAAAGAGAATGAGTTAGAACTTCAGAACTCTCTAGGTGAAGTTGTTTCACACTGGTGAAAGGTTTGCTGACTGTCAGGATTACTGAAACATTTCTTTTAATTTTGGAGTCCCTACTGTCCTTAAGGTGGCACCTTTGCAAGTATACAAAGTCCCATATTCTCCAGTCTCTGCACTGTGCTTGCTTGGTAAGTGTTATCTTGTATGTTTTTTGAGAAGTCACCATTGAGACTCTATTTAAAATGAAATTTAACCTATTTGTAGCCTATATGTATTCATCTCAGTTAAAGATTGCTCTGTCAAAGTAGGTTGCTTCCTTTGTGACAATCTTATGAGAACAGTTTTTCTTAAAAGTTCCTGCTTTGGCCAAGTGGCTTAGGCCTTGTTAATTACATTTTAGTTACATTATTTCCCTGCTCCACTTTAATTAACTCATCCTGTTAGAAGCTCCTTGAATATAGTTATATCCTGATAATTAAATCACATCCTTTTGTAAACTGTGAACCTGTCCTCAGCCTAAGCAAGCAGAGGGAAGGGATAAAAACAAAGTAGCCAGCTGGATGGTGGCTCATGCCTGTAATCCTAACTATTCAGGAGCCTGAAATCTGAGGATCTCCAAGCTGGCAGGGGCAGAAAATTCCCTGTGAGACTTTTTTTTTTCCTCTCGTGGTGGGGCTTGAACTCTGGGCCTGGGTGCTGTCCCTCAGCTCTTCAGCTCAAGGCAAGCATTCTACCACTTGAGCCACAGCGCCACTTCCTCTGTGAGACTCTTATCTCAATTAACTACTCAAGAAACATGAAAGAGCCCTCAAGTTGCTTGAACAGCTAATTTAAAAGATATATAAATATTCTCACAAAAAAAAGAGAGAGAAAGAGAAAGAAACTTTAAAATTGAGTGTCCAGGATTTTTCTGGGTCTGGGTCAGGCGTCAGACTCTATTGGGTTAATTTCTGGAGAGCTCCTGTACCTTGTCCTAGTAGGTACAAGAGAAGGTTCCAAAAGCCTCAGTTATAAAATAATTCATATGTTTCCATGTAATTTTCACAATTTCTCAGGGTAGGAATGGTGTCAAGTTTTTAAATTATCTTTTCAGGTTTTTATTTTAATTTTATTGATAATAGTAATAATAGTTTAAAACACTGCTTTGGCCCCTTAAAAAAAAGCAGTAAATGTGTCAATCTAAAAAGAATAGTAAGAGGAGAATTGCATGAAATGTCAATCTAGAAGATCCAAGGTGGTGCTAAATTCTGCAGTAAAAACTTCTGTTCAACTTTTTTTTTCCACCCAGACATTCCATATTATACTTCTTTTAATAGATAAAATTGTTACATAGACATCTTGGAAATCTGTTATAGATGGGAATAAAAGACGTGATATCTGGCCTGTCAGAATAAATTATAAATTTTAATAAATAAATAATTTTTAATAAATAATAAATTATAAAAAACACGTTTTGGATTGACAGTAAGACAAATAAATAATAGATAATGCAAAAGTATAAGTGTAAGCCAGGTGCCAGTGACTCACACCTGTAATCCTAGCTACTCAGGAGGCTGAGATGTGAGGATCACAGTTCAAAGCCAGCCGGGGCAGGAAAGTCTGTGAAACTCTTATCTCCAATAAACCACCAGAAAAACTGGCAGTGGCGCTGTAGCTCAAGTGGTAGAGCACTAGCTTTGAACTGAAGAGCTGAGGGACAGTGCTCAGGCCCAGAATTCAAGCTCCATAACCAACAACAACAAAAAAAGTATAAGTGTATTAGACACCTATAAATTACAATCCTGAATATGAGCTGTTTCTATGAATTTTTACATGCTTCAGCTAAAAATTACATAAAGACAACTTATTTCAAATCTCATTGTATGCAATTTCTTACAGAAATATACTTAAAGTATCTGGAGAATTCTCTGGAATTATTGTTTTCATTGCTGACGATCAAACTCAGGGTCTCAAGCATGCTAAGCATTCTACTACTAAATTACATCCCCAAAACTTTCTGAAGTTTTTGGTGGTTTGATTTTTTTTTTGTTTTGATGCTGGACCTGGGTTTGAACTCAGGACCTGGGCACTGTCCCTGAACTTCTTTTGCTGAAGGCTAGCATTCTGCCACTTGAGCCCCAGCATCACTTCTAGCTTTTTGGTAGTTTACTGGAGATAAGAAGAGTCTCATGGACTTTCCTGCCTAGGGTGGCTTTGAACCACCATCCTCAGATCTCAGCCTTCTTAGTAGCTAGGATTACAGAGCCACAGGCACTAGGTTGTTTCATTTTGTTTTGTTTCCTGTTCTAAACGAACCTCAGATGCCAGCTCTGGCTTCTTATTTGACTGTCATAAATAGATAAGGCTCATTGAAAACTGCAAAGATACAATTTTTTGCCAGGAAAGTGCAACAACAGATTTTTTTTTTTTTGCAGAAACTGCAATGGAGCCCTCCTGTGGCTAATTTAATGCAGCAAAATTTCCCTGATCCAAGCAGAAAAGCATATAAAGAAGCAGCCAGCTGTACTGCAGCTGTGGCTGTGACAATGTGCTTTGTGTCTAAGAATCCTGGGAACAAACAGTTCTATGCCAGACAAATATACATTTCTGTAGACAAGAAGAATAATGCCTAAGGATGAAGGGATAGTTTGCCTCTTCATTTTGTAGACAGAAGCTAAACCCCTCATCAGGTTCTTGGTGGTAGTTTATTGAGGAGATATGGTAGCCATGGAAAAGTAGATGCAGGCATTACCATTACTCTCAAAAAGGAGAAATATCTATTTCTATTGTTAAGGGGAGCCAAAAAAAACAAAAAAGAAAGAAACCGACTCCATTTCTAATGTACTAGGGGCCTCCACCTGCCCCCCCACACCGAGCTAAAAATTAAAATGCTGATGTTTAAATGTTAAAACAATCCTGGTTTCTGAAATGTTAAAACTAAAAAGTTCCTTTACCTGCTATAATAAGATTGTCTAACTTGCTTGACCATTTACAGTATAAAATGTAACAGACCAGCTTGTTCCCAAAAAGAACTTCCTCTATTTGGGGAGACTTACGGGAAGATGCCCTCCCTTCTCCCAAAGACTTATTGGGAGACCCCCACCAATTATGTAATCTTTCAGGGTGTCTGGCAATGCCATTGCCACCTGTGTGTGGCCAGGCTCGACCACAGGGTTCTGTGGCTTTTGCCTTTAAAACCTCAGCTTGAGGACGGCTCTTGAGGTCGCAGTGTCAGCTGCAGAGTCTGTACTGCTTTTCACTTCCCCAAAGAAATCCATCTTTTTATATGAGACTGTCTGTGTGTGGTGGACTCTCTTCCCCGTAACACTATGACAGTGTGACTAATTTCCAAAAATGTTTCTCCTCTTTAGCCTATTGAGGAGCATTTGAAGATCTGTATATAAACCTGCAGCACAGCTACAGTGACCCACATCTCACCAAATTTCCCACCCAGCTCTGAATATTGGCTCAAAAATGTTCTCTCAGCTGTCTTAGCGTGAAGCTTCATGGGCCACCCTGACACTGACCTGGTTCATTCCTGTTAGTCTAATTAGGCTCATTTCCCATTGCTTCGCATGCCCCTTTCCCAGAGTGACCAACATTAGGCCATTTTGGTACAGGCAGTAAATAATGAGCCTCCTTCCCCCCCCCCCCTTAGTCAAGATGACACCCCATTGGGTCAGTTACAACCATAAACGGTTAACAGGACCCCTTGAAGTGACCTTCAGTTTGGACAGCTGCCATTAAATCCTAGCCTGCCATGATGAAGTCCCTGCCCCTAGACCCTCTAGATCATAAGAAGTTTATCTCAGACAAAGACAGGTGCTTGCTTCTCCCTGTGAGAATTGGCCTCGTCCCTTTGCTGGCAATAAGCCTTTCTGTCTTTGTTCTACAGGACTACGTCCCTGTAGTTTTCTGGGCTGGTGTTTACAGTTCCCACCCGTGGACCTTTCTTCCTGTACACTGTCCTCACATGCAGCTGCCAACTCCTTACCAGTCCTCATTAATCTGTATAAAAATGAATGAACTGAATGACTTTGAATCCTCGTCTTCTTCCTAGAGAAAGAGCTTCTGGGAAGTTTATTTAGGGTAGGTGGTCACTGTGATCCTCAGATCTCAGTCTCCTGAATAGCTAGGGTTACAGCTGTAAGCTACTGATGCCCGGCTTAATTCTTAATTTTAAGTAATACAGTAAGATGTTAATATTCCTTATGCCATTTTGTTCCACTTTCAAGCTGTCTTATTTATAAAGCAATACATAATCAGGACATTTATCTTTTCATTTCACTCCTATTTTTGGATTCTTCTGAAAACCCAAACTTAAATACTATTTTAAAATAGTTTTTAAGGCTTTATATAGAAAGATGTTAAGCACAGGGCTGGGAAGGTGGCTGGGTGTTAGAGCACTTGCCTTGCATGCATGAGGCCCTGGGTTTGATTCCTCAGCACCACATAAGCAAAAAGAAAAAAGCCGGAAGTGGCACTGTGGCTCAAGTGGTAAAGTGCTAGCCTTGAGCTGAAGACCTGAGGGACAGCACCCAAGCCCAGAGTTCAGGCCCCACGATCGGACCCCTCCGCAAAAAAAACCAAGAAAGATGTTAAACACATAGTTGTAGTAATAGACAATTAATGAAAATAGCAAATAAGATTATAATATAGCAAATATTCTAATTTTATCAAATCTGTTTAATGGTACACTTATGTAGTCACTGAAATATTGGAGGTATTTAAGAATATTTGCTATAAAGCTCTAATTTTAAAGCCACACAAATATTATGCATAGTGTTAAAAATATGTAAGAAATGTAGAAAATTCTGACTATACCAAAAATTTTTAAGTCAGCTTCTAAGTGGTAGAATATGGTAGTTAATTTCCTTATATTTCTTGTTTCTATAGTTGTCAAACATTCTTAAGTTAATGTTTATTATAACCTTGTATTCAGGAATCGGAAAAAAAATTCCTTGCAAGGTAAGATAAATGACCTTGGCAAGACAGATATTACTGAGCCATAATACCTAGTTGGATCGTGTACCAACTGCTCCCCATGCTACTATCTTCTGTTTCCTTGGCTGTTTTCCCAGTTCTTGATCCTGGCTGCCTTCGATGTTTTCTGTTACCAGCTAGTGAACTTCTTGTATTAACTAAGCTTATGCCCCACAACATTGCGTTTTGTTGTTGGGTTATTTGTTGTTTCCTTCAAATACTTAGGTCTGGTCATCTCTTTGGTATTCAAAGAGTAAAGTGACAGTTGGAAGTGTAGCTTGAGTGATAGAGTGCACCCGCTGCATGGTTCTATCCCCAGAAACATTAAAAATAGAGTAAGGTGATTGAGGCAGTTCTTTTACAAAAACTAATGAATAAGATCTCCCAACAGGCTAACTAGTTTCTTTTCCCTCAGTCAATAAAAGCTGTTAGGCAACTTGTTTTTGAGGGGAGGAGGACTGGGGGGACAGGAATCTCACATCTAAAATTCATGTTCCCAAAACAACAATAACATTAACAACAGTCAAATAAAACCTATTTACGACAGCATAAATAAAGATGCTTGTGAGATTAAAAAAAAAAACTAATGCATAGCATTTTATCTGGATTGTAGTTGAGAAAAAAAGAAATTATAGCTAAATATATATATGTATACATATATATATATATATATATATATACACACATACTGATGAATCAGTTGTACTTTTCACCCAGTATAAATATGACGATACAATTGGATCATTCAGCTAGTGGTAACTCAACAACCAGGGAAATCTAGCATGGCAGACTTGAGAAAATTGAAACCAGAGTAATTTCAGAGATGAGGCCACCCAAGTATGTGACTAGCACTGCTAACTCACCAAGGCTGAGCAATAAGAAGCACCAGGATGAGGTGGCCATAGAAAGAAAGACATTAAAAGTGCCAGAAGCTATTAGATTTCTAGATCCTCTCTTTGGATGGGATAGAGTACTTGGCCTATCATGTGGGAGACCTTATGTTCAATCACCAACAACACAAAAAAGAAACCAGGAGGTGGGGAGGAAAGCAAAGATTCTCTCCCTTGATGCAATCAGGGAAATGTTCTATATCCCTCTCCACCCAACCCCACTCCCACGCCCCACCACCACTCTTCTCAGCCTGTAACCTGCACAACTCTTTTTCTTAGGAGATATTGGACTATGGATCAAAGGAGAGCAGTCACAGCTGAAAGCACAGGTATGGTAATGGCACTGTGGCTGAAGTAAAAGTCTATGTGATAGTTAATCTTACGTCAACTTCACTGCCTAAATGTCTGATTAAATATTATCTCTGAGGGAGTCTGTGAAAACAAAGCAAATAACAAATTGTCCTCAACAGTCTGGGTTGAGCATTCAGGGTATGAATAAAACAGAAAGATGGATCAAGGGAGGGTTTACTCTGTGCCAGACTTCATGAGGTGGATCATCTATCTTTTGCTGCCCTCAGGCTTTCAGAATAAGACTTGATTCTGCACCAGTGGCTTCACAGTCAATGCTCCAGTTCTTGGGGTTTCAAACTACACCATCTGCTCCTGCAGGTGCTTCTGCTTGCAGACAATTGTTTGTGGGACTTCTCTGCCTGCCCACAGAGTCAGGTGAACTATGATAGGTAAATAAGTAGGTAGGTAAGTTGAAAGATATTCTATTGGTTCTCTAGAGACTCCTGGCTAGTACAGTGTATTTACTGAAATTATGAAGATACTATGGCCTCATACCCTCATTGGTCTTTAGAGATATTTTCAAAACAAGTATTTAAAAAAATACTCTCTGGATAGAAACTAACAGCTATGCCTTTGTTCCACTATCTTATACCTTATCTAGGGGTTGGAAAGCCCTAAAGTACTATTGTAGAGTATTATTTTCATGTGTGAATTGACAGCACGCATTCCCACACAAATACTAGAAGGCCACTAGTGTAAAGGACAAAGACCAAATATAAACCATCAACTGAAAAAGACACAGAAGAATCAGTCAAGGGAGAGTTACTGTAGGAAACATTTTTTTAACCTGTAATTTATACATTTGGAGCTAAAAGGAGCTACATTCCAAAAAAAGTATGTGACATTATAAAAAGAACAGAATAAAAAGAGCACTTGAAATTGAAATAGTATGAAGAAAGTAATTTCATAGATTTATCCAAGTTGAAAACGTTATACATAAAGTAGAATAAAAAGATAAGAGGACCCAAGGCACCAGCGGTTCATGTCAGTAGTCTTAGCTACTCAGGAGGTTGAAATTTGAGGATCGAGGTTCTGAGCCAGCTCAGGCAGGAAAGTCTGTGAGATTCTTATCTACAATTAACCACCACCACCACCACCAACAACAACAAAAACAACTTTCAATGGAGCTGTGGCTCAAGTAATAGAGCATGAGCCATGAGCATAAAAAGCTAAGGGCTAGTACCTAGACCCTGAGTTCAATTCCTAGTACTGAAAAAAAAAAAGACTTGAAATCAAACATGAGCTCAATAAAAGTGAAAAAAAAGATCCACGATCAAATGCATATGTTTGAAAATACTGGTCACTAAGAGGGGATCCTAAAGCTATTTTGACACAAAGCAGGGAGGGGAGGAATACAGGTTCATATTTTTTTTAATTACCTATAAAGTAAAAGAAACTATAATGTCATAGGGTTTCTCAACAACACTAGGAACGAAAATATCGTGAAGCAAGTGCTCCAAAATTCTTCATGAAAATTGTTTTCAACCTAGAACTCAGTGCTTAGCCAAAACACAGGTGAGATTTAGGGCGAACACAGGTGAGGGTGTGGTGAAGGGAGAAAAAGAAGCCACACCTGAGAGTCGAAGTAAAGATGACTTGAATCCATCTCAAGGAGGAATAGGGCATGGCCCAAGTGGAGGAGAAGGGGTAGAGGGGGAGGGCAAGGGAGAAGGAGGAGGGGGGAAAGAATGGGAGGGTGGGGGAGGGGAGGGAGAAGGGTTTACTTGGGGGGGACAGAGTCTGGAAGGGGGTGGGGAAGGTAGAAAGGGGAGGGGAAGTGAAGGAGATTCACCTCCGGGGTCGTGTCAGGAGGGGGGGAGGGGAGAGGGGAGGGGAGGGGATGGAGACTGGCGCTTCTGGGATAGTGTCGGGCAAAACCAGTACAGTGTGGGGAGGGGGGGATGTACAGTGTGGGGAGGGGGGATGTACAGTGTGGGGAGGGGGGGATGTACAGTGTGGGGAGGGGGGATGTACAGTGTGGGGAGGGGGGATGTACAGTGTGGGGAGGGGGGATGTACAGTGTGGGGAGGGGGGATGAAGGCGCGTGGGAGGCTAACCTTAAATAAACACGCTTTTAAGGGGAGGGTAGCATCCTACAATAAGCCCTGACAGCAGGCACGTCTGACAGGAAAAGTTAGGCCGGCTTACTAGATCCAAATTGGACCCCCCGCGCGTCTCGGGCTCGTCACCAACTGGCTGGCGATTCTGGCGGGGCGGAGCGGCCCACGCGTCTCCAGCCCGTCCCGTCGGGGAGTGGGCGGGGCCTCCGCCAGCCCCGCTCCGGGCCTCGGGGGGCGGGTCAACGGGCGGAGCTTCCCCTCGAAATTGGCGCGCCCGCGGCAATGCGGCCTTCGGGATTGGTGGGTGTTGAACCCGGAAGCAGTCTGGGATGCTCGGAAGCAGCCGGAACGCGAGTCGCGGCCGACGCTGCGGCTGCAGGATGGTCGGAGGCGGTGGCCGTGGCGGCGGCGGCGGGAAGCGGCGGCTCGGCAGAGAGGGACAGCAGGTACCGTCCGAGAGACCGTGCGCCTCCGCGGGGCGCTTTGGGTGATAGCCAGGACGCCCGGGGCCGCCCAGTCCATTCATTCCGCCGTCCTCGAACGCCTGCCCGGGGGCTCGGGAGGCCCGGGGGGCCCGGCCCCTCCAGACTCCAGCCCGGGCCCGCGGGGATCCGGGTGCGGAGCGCAGCTCCACTGCGCCTTTTCACTCCTCTCTCTTGGCGCGGCTCGTGGGGAAGCAGGTTAAAGCCATCGACAGTCCGTCCCTCCCTCCTGCCACGCTGAAAACGAGTCAGGATGAACTCTGTGTTGAGCCCTGGCCTGGGCAGGCCGGGTGCAGTGGATTTGCATTTTGCTGTCTTGTGTGGTGGTGGTGATGGTTGTTTAACTTGAGATTATAACGCCGATGTGTAGAATGTTGTGGAATTTCTGAAGGAGGATCTGACAAGTTCTGTTGAAGAAGACTTTCAGGAAACTCACGTTTGAAAAAGATCCAAGCAGGCAGAGAAGCAAAAGAAACTCTCTTGACGTTAAAGAAATGATCATCATAAAATGTGGGGCGGGGTGTCAAGGAACGATCAGCCCGGCTGGAGCCCGGGAGATGGGAGAATGAACGGGTGGCAGCTGAACATAAAGGCACCAAATGAGGGACGGGGACAAAATATAGGCATTCCTTAATTTTATAATTTCCGGAATATGAAGCACTGCTGTAGCAAGCAAGGGAATTAGGCAGGCAAAACGTGTCATTGTGATGAGTGAAGTTTTGCGAAGGTTGTTCCAGTGTTCATTTAAAACTGAATGGGGTGAGACATTGTTCAAAGGTCTGTGCAAGGGACGTGGTTATGAACATTTTTTTTTCATATTGGGTGATGCTTTCCAGAAACACTAAGAAAATGTGGAGCTTCTGAAGGGAATATGTCTTCAATTCTAGTTGTGAGGGATATGGAGATGTTAAAACTGGTGTGTGGGGGCTGGGAAGGTGGCTCAGTGGTAGAGCGCTTGCCTTGCATGCATGAGGCCCTGGGTTCCATTCCTCAGCACCACATAAACAAAAAGAAAAAAGCCGGAAGTGGTGCTGTGGCTCAAGCGGTAGAGCGCTAGCCTTGAGCTGAAGAGCTGAAGGACAGCGCCCAGGCCCAGAGTTCAGGCCCCCCGACCGGACCAAAAAAAAAAAACAAAAAAACTGGTGTGTGGTTTAGGGCAGCGTTGAAAATTTCTCTTAGAAGGTACGGTGTTTTGGCATTATAATAGGCTTAATTAAGAAAAAGTAGCAGCCAGGTGCTGATAGTCTATGTCTATAATCCTAGCTACTCAGGAGGCTGAGATTTGAGGCTCCCAATTCAAAGCCAGCCTGGGCAGGAAAGTCCATGAAACTCCAATGAATGAGAACAAGTGGGAAGCAGAGCTGTGGCTCAAATGGTAGAACCCTATCCTTGAGCAAAATTACTCAAGGACATTGCTCAGGCCCAGAGTTCAAGCCCTAGGACTGTTTTGTTTTAAAAAAGGGAATATAATACCAAAGAGGAAGAGGATCTTATAGAAACTATAGCTGATGGGGCCTGGGAAGGTGGCTCAGTGGTAGAGCGCTTGCCTTGCATGCCTGAGGCCCTGGTTCGATTCCTCAGCACCACATAAGCAAAAAGAAAAAAGCCGGAAGTGGTGCTGTGGCTCGAGTGGTAGAGCACTAGCCTTGAGCTGAAGAGCTGA
>NW_012267220.1:5702346-5706427 GCF_000151885.1 Dipodomys ordii | reverse complement strand
TGGTGCTGTGGCTCGAGTGGTAGAGCACTAGCCTTGAGCTGAAGAGCTGAGGGACATCACCCAGGCCCAGAGTTCAGGCCCCAGGACCAGACCCAAAAGAAAAAAAAAAAGAAACTATAGCTGATGATATACAGCATTAATGTATTATGTGCCAAATGTTTTATGTGCTAAGTGATTATCGCCTTCCTGGTAACAACTCTGATGATTACAGGTACTACTTAGGCTTTATTATAGAAGCCAAAAAAAAAAAAACACAAGGGGTTTAGTTTACCTGCCCAGGGTGACAGCCGGAATTCAGAGTTAGAAGTCAATCTAAATATCCCATCCATGAGGCAAAACTGCCTTCTCAACAAGTCAGGCTTTGAAAGCCTAACCAAATATCATTACAAAAGCAAGACAGGATAGGTTAGGACTTAATGTGTTTCTATTGTTCTGTATTTGTAGTTGGAATAAACATCATGATGAAGTAAAGAATTGGTGTTCTAGAGCCAGAGTTAAACCTGAATGTAAATCCTTGCTCTGTGCTGTCTAGTTGTCTCATCACCCATAAAATGTGAATAATAATATTGGCTCATAAGTAATACTGAGGATAAAATGAAGCCGTAGCTAGTGCATAAGACAGTAATAAGACAAATGCACACAGTCATTACTTGTTTTAAGATTATTATTATGGTACTTGTTTGCTATTGTTGACATCTGTTTTGAGATCCATATTTAAAGTCCTTCTGTTCAATTTAACTTTTTTCATGATTTCAGATAAATGTGTAGTAAACTTTGATGTATTAAATTTGTCATTGATAAATTTCTAGTCCTTTTACCTTCTTTATTTCATAACACTTATGAGCCCATTGGCCAACCCAAGAACTGAGACATAATTACATGTATGCATGTGTTCCCTCTTACTCTTTCTGCCTCTTTCTGTAGCCCCTATTCAATGTAACTACTGTCTTGAATTTTGTATTTTCCCTTGCCTTTTATAACTGTATCTCTTATGCATATATACCTAAACAATATTTGTTTCACTTTTAACTTTATAAAAACTATCATGTTGCATGTAATCTTTAGTACTTTTTTCTTATTCTGAGTCTCCATAACAAATATTTTACTATGTGTAATATTCCATTGCTTGAAAGCCATTATTCTCCTGTTAGTAGGCATTTCATATATCCACTTTAATTGCTTATGGCCATTCTTCTTATTTGTCATCGGCTTCATAAATTCATTTTGTAGACTTTGTTACCTAAAGTTACATCAAATAAACTGGAGCCTACAAGAGAAGTGGAAGAATATGAGAAACTAGGTCAGAATTCTCAACTTTAGCTCTATTGACATTTGGACCAGTTCAGTCTATTGAGAGGACCTGTGCATTTTAGAATGGTGGGCAGCTTCCCTGGCTTCTACCTCACTGGATGCTGAGGATGCCCCTAGCACTCCTCTCTCCAAAGTCCAGGTCCAGATATCATTAAATATCTGGGTAGATGGGGAGTAGAGACAGATTCTCCCCTGGTTAGGAACACTGATCGTGATAGAAGGAAAATAAAATGGAGAGAAATCCAAAAAGAAAGGAACTAAGTTCCCAGAAAGAAAAACAGAAGACTATTTAGAAATTGAAAAATAGGTAGGCACTGGTGGCTCATGCCTGTAATCCTAGCTACTCAGGAGGCTGAGATCTGAGGGTCGTGGTTTAAAAACCAGCCCAGGCAAGAAAAGCTGTAAAACTCTTATAATAAACCACCAGAAAACCAGAAGTGGTGCTGTGGCTGAAGTGGTAGAGCACTAGTCTTGAGCTGAAGAGCTGAGGGACAGTGCCCTGGCCCAGAGTTCAAGCCCCATGACTGACAAATAAAAAATAAAAATAGTCTTCACCTAAAGTATATTGTCTTTACAGAAATGTATTAAGTAGGTAACAGCATTATAAAACCTAGCAGATGTGCTAGAAATTACTTAGAATCCTGCCATTAAAAAGCCATTTTCAGAGTGGAAGGCTGGTAGAGTACTTACCTATCATGTTCAAGGACTTAGATTTGATCTCAATCCCTGTAAAAATGAAATAGGACAAAAAATAACTTGGGCCTATATTACCAGCTGATGCAGTAATAACTTTAAAGTGTTTAAAATATGCACACAGTTCATGGAGATGGGTGAATATAAATGAGGTATGCAAAGTGTTACTGAAATTACTTTTGAAGAATTAAAGTTGTATATGCTAATTTTCAGTGTGAAAAGACAGTTGAAGAAAAGAAAAGTAAATCTTGTGAAGCTGATATCTCCAGTGATCTTCGAAGAGAAATAGAAAATCATTATAAGCTTTCTCAGCCTGAAGATTTCTATCACTTCTGGAAGTTTTGTGAAGAACTTAATCCCGAAAACCCAGCTGGTAAGTTTCTTCATAATCATGGAACTGTCTCTACAAATGGAAAAATCAGAAAATTGGACCAAGCATACAAATAATTCATAGAAAAAGTATTTCTAATAGTTAAAAAAAAAGTTAATCTATTTCACTGTCAGCTATTGTATTGGCAATGACATATGATTTCATGATATTCTTTGTAAGGAGAAAAAAGTAGGGACAGAAAAGAGGACAAAAGAACAAGTCATAAAACAATCTGATGTATAGTAGTGGTAGATAGAGCATTTGCCTGCCTAGCACATGCAGAATCTTGGATTTGATGCTCAGCACAACAACAAAAACGGAATGAGATGGGAGAAAATCAACCATGCAGTCACTTTTAAAATATGTATTTATATCTTTCCTAGTATGGAAAGTTACTGCTGTATGCCAAAATTTTAACCTTGTTATCTTTGGCAAATAAGATAAGAAGTTCTAGTTTTCTTGTTGCTTTAAAACTTAGTATGTGCTACTGTCCTACTTCAGTTAAGCTGGAGTATTGTGACAAACTATCTCCATGCCTTTATTCATGTTGCCACTTCCTGAAAGGATTTTTTTTTTTTTTTGCTTTCTCCATCCATCCCTCATAATATAACAGGATCCTGCCTCAAGGGACTCAGGATTTCCCCTCTCTTAAAACGAAACATCAAGGACATATCAAAGTTGGACATTTGCATAGTGACTTTAAGGTTTTATTTGGCACTACACCTCTATAATCTATATTTGGAGAAAGAAGATGAAATTTTGAAGGGGTAGGGGCTGGCCAGAATCTAGGGAATCTGAAGTGGTAATTAGCTGAGGAATAGAGAGAAAGGAAAGAAATTTCTTTCTTTTTTAATCCACACTGTGTTACCTCTGTAGTCTCTCTCTTACTGTATATTTGTAGAGGACAGCATTGTCATACTGAGGCAGAAAATGTGCTTGTGGCTTTCTTATGATTGTAAGAATGCAAAACAGTCTTGCTTTTAGCAAAGATAAGGAATGTTTAAAATGTGAAGCTAAGTGGTAAATTTAAGAGGAAATCCTAAACATAATACCATATGTCTAATACTGATTTTTTTCTCCCATTGTGTATTGAGAACATCTTCCAAAAGATTTAATTTTTTTTTAATTTTATAAGCTCATTTTTACGATGTTCTTTAGAAATTGTTTACAAATGAAAAGGTATTATTTCCTGCTTGTGTCCTGAATAAACTTCATTTTCTTTATAGATTCACTTTCTACAAGCCTTGGACTTCGATTAGTGGGTCCTTATGATATCCTTGCTGGGAAACATAAATTAAAGAAAAAATCCATAGACTTAAATTTTAATCTTCACTGGAGGTTTTATTATGATCCTCCTGAGTTCCAGACCATTATTATAGGAGATAATAAAACTCAGTACCACATGGGATATTTCAGGTAAAGAATCTTCTCTAAAATATTGTCCTACTAGTGAGTATAAGTAGAGTCTACTGACATCACCCAAGGTAAAAGCCCATTTTTCTCTTATTACAAAATACATGAGCTATTATTGCTGTTATTACTTTTTTTTATTGTAAAGATACTATACAGAGGGTTACAGTTACATGAGTGAGGTAATGAGTACACTTCCTCTTGAACATTGTTAGCCCCTCCATTGTTTTCCTCCTACCATCCCCTCCCTCCCTCCCTCCCTCCTTTCCCCGAAGTTCTTTTTTTTTTTTGATTGTG
>NW_012267220.1:5616723-5698346 GCF_000151885.1 Dipodomys ordii | reverse complement strand
GGTCTCTTGGGGAGATTAAGCGTTGGAACTCGAACTCTCTTTTTGGTTGGAGAGAGCTGTGGCGTTTCCCTACTGCCCCGTCGCCATCTTGGTCATCACCGCTGTTATTACTTTTAACCTACCCTAGGATAATGAACCTTTTAGGTTGAAAATTACTGTTCTATTATTATTATTAACATTGTTTAAATAATGTTTTTCTCCCTTTTAGATTCAAAAGCTCTCCTTTAGCTGGAGAAATAGTTTATAACAGCTGGTATAAGGGGGTTATTTTGAAACAGTTTAATGTATTGCCCATGTTGATCTCAAACTCCTAGACTCCAGCAGTCTTCCCACCTCCGCTTTCTCCAGCAGCTGAGAACAGCTCTTTTTACTTCAATAATTCATGTGCTTCCAGGTATCCAAGTGGCAGCTGGTAATTAAGAATGAGTTGTCATAGGCTCTTCAATTGTTTCTCATGAAGCTGATAAAATTCTCTTTAAGGGTGGGGGTTGAGAGACAGGCTCTGGAGCCAGAAAAACTGGTCCTACCCGACTGTATGCCAGTCATTAGTGACTATGACTCTGTAATTCAGTTCCCTTTTCTGAAACAATGGGGATAATAAGTGTACATACTTGATAGGAATATTAGGAGAGCTAAATGAGATGCTTACAGTGTTAAGAAATAGAAGTATCATGAAAAGACCTTGTCCACATGTACTAGTGGTAGTGCTTTAGGTAGAAACTAAATTTAAGATAATAGAGGGGAAGATGGAAACTACCCAGAAAGTACTATGCAGAGGATTGCTCAGTTACTGTGTATAGATTCTGCTTCTGACTTTGACATTAATTTACTAGGGCCTTCAGAGTAGCTTAACTGCTCTGTAATTGGTTTCCTTGTTTCTGAAAACAAAAGGAAGAGAATCTTTTCATCAGTAAAGTTGGATAATCCTTTGCCCTGTTTGTTTTGTTTTTCCATTTTTACTTTTGGTTTCCTTTCATTCAGACTCAAAAATGAAGGTCATCAGGTTGTGTGAAGTTTTCTCTACTTCCTTTAAAGGAAGTGTATTCCCTCTTTCTTTGAATTTGGGTGTAAAACTTAGATACTAAAAATCTTAATTTCAGGTTCTGTTGTAGGAATAAGATGTGTCATATAGATTCATAAGAAACTTGAACCTGACAGAGCTTAGTAAATTTTTCAGTTTTTTTATAAGTATAAATAATCATCTATAGAACCAAAATTCTACTTGCCTGATAATTATGAAATGCTATATTTTTAATATCTTTTGTTAAACCAGAGATTCTCCTGATGAACTTCCTGTGTATGTTGGTACAAATGAAGCAAAGAAGAACTGTGTAATTGTTCAAAGTGGAGATAATATGTTTGCTGCAGTCAAGTAAGAAAATATTTTATTTTGATCCCCCTGTGTTCAATTAAACACCGATGGGTATACATGTTTACAGAACATTACAGAAGAGAATTAGGAAACTCAAGGTTATAGATTTCTAAAGATGATTTCCATGGCTTTTCTAGATAGTTTTATTATACACTTCTGTTTTGCTTCTCCACCAAAAGGTACCTTATCTTGAAAGTGTGATGAAACCAAGTGCTAGAGAGTAGGTTTGAGGCTAAGAGATAGTCATAATAATGAAATGAAGGTGATGCAGGAACTTCTTGGCTGTACAAGACCTTGCTAGAAAGAATGCCAAGAAGTGTGTTGTAGGCAAGGGAACAGCCCATTTCCATATGTATTAATGCAAATAAGTGTCATAGAGTAGTTGAAAGCGCTATATGCAGAATATAGTGGAGAGTTCAGAACATTGATTCAGAGTTCAGAACATTGATTCAAATTTGACATCATTAAATTTGCATTTTTATGGTTAATGTGATTTTGGTGTTTTGGGTTTCTGTGGTGCCTTAGCGCGCCCTTGCTAGTGTTCTGAGCTTGGGTAAGTTGAGGGTCTTTTGTGCCTCAGATTCCTGATATGTAAAAAGGACTGAAGAATCACACTAGAAATGTATAAATGTTCTGAGCCTTTTATAGTATTCAGCCAGTGGTACCTTCAAATGTAGGTGGCAGATACAAATGTTTTTGCCTGGGTTCTAGAACTGAGTTCAGAGGAAGAGGTTGACTTTCGTCTTAAAGTAGGTGCCATTTCCAGTTTTACTCTTCACTTAATATCACAAGCAAAAATATCAGTGTGTTGGTGATAAATATACATTATTTCTAACTGGCAATAATATATTGGTTTTATGTTCTTTTAAAATTTCCTTGAAGTATTCTTTTATATAAGCTTATAAAGTAGCATCATTTTTCTACTATGTTTTAAGAATATCTTAGCACAAATTTGAAGTTAACATTTTTAAATCAATTAAACTTAAATATCTAATGATGTCCTTTGGCTCTGTTAAAAAAATACCTTTTGGATATCACCCAACGCAGACGAAATAGTTGTACTGTCAAAGCTTTTAGAATTCACAACCTTTATAGACTAAGATAATGACAGTTTGCTTTGTGAAGGTTCAAATGTGTTTGTGACTTTAAGTGTCACTAGCCTACAATTTTGTGAAATTTGTGAAATTTATATAATCAATCTCAATAAAAAAATTGTAAAAAGAAATCCTCGTGGTATCTATATACTATTTTTTCTTCTTATTCTAGACTTCTAGACTTCTCCAAAATAATCTTATCTTAATATTCAAGCAGTGAAACTAAAAGTTGACTTAATTTCAACTTTTTTTTTTTGCTGGTCCTGGGGCTTGAACTCAGGACCTAGGCATTGTCCTTGAGCCTCTTTATACTATAAAGTTAGCTCTCTATTACTTGAGCCATAGCACCACTTCTGGATTTTTCTTAGTAGTTTATTGGAGATAAGAGTCTCACAGATTTTATTGCTCAGGCTGGTTTTGATCCAAGATCTTCAGCTCTCAGCCTCCATAATAGCTAGAAATCGTGCATTAGCCACTGGCACCTGGATAATCTCAGCTTTAAAATGATTCTTACCATAATGTTTATAAAAAATACATAATACAAACTCCAATCGTTTGCTGTTTCTGACTGGTAGCTTTTAATACTTTTCTCTTAATAAAACCTTTTAGAAATTTTGAGAGAACCATTGTGAGACTTTTTTACTGGACTTTCCCATTTTTAATCTTAGCTGCTTAAACTTCTGTGTATAGTGGCCAGCAATATAATGAGGCTTTTACTTCTTTTCAGATTATTTTTGATGAAAAAACTTAAAGAAGTAACTGATAAAAAGAAAACCAGCCTCTTGAAAAGCATAGATGAAAAACTCACAGATGCAGCCAGAAAATTGGGATACTCACTGGAACAGAGAACCATGAAGATGAAACAGAGAGACAAAAAAGTATGATTTCATGCTGTTAGTCTTAACTTGTGCTGTTTAGCAGATCTCCTCTTGATTTCTCCCTTATTCTGTAGCCCTGGCTCACAGAGAGCTGGATGCCATTCCTTAGGGCAGTGGAGGTCCTTCAGGGCTATCCAACACCTGAATCTCAGATGGCACTGGAGTAGTAGTCAGTGAACTCTTAAATTTCTTTTTTTGTTGTTGTTGTTGGTCATAGGGCTTGAAATCAGGGCCTGGGCACTGCCCCTGAGCGTTTTTTGCTCAAGGCTCATATAGCATGCTACCACTTAAGAGCCACAGCTTCATTTCCAGTGGTTAGTTGGAGATAAGAATCTCATAGCCTTTCCTGACCAGGCTGGCTTTGAATGTTCTGAACCTCAGATCTCAGCCTCCTGAGTAGCTACAGGTGTGAGTCAATAGCACCTGGCTTTTAAATTCCCTCTTTTAATGGCTGATATTTCTTGATTTAGTATAGTGTTTTCAGGCAAGAATCGTTTTTTTTTTGTTTTGTTTTTTGTCGGTCGTGGGGCTTGAACTCTGGGCTTGGGCGCTTTCCTTGGCTCCTCAGCTAAGGCTAGCACTCTACCACTTGAGCCACAGCGCCACTTCCGGTTTTCTAGTGATTTATTGGAGATAAGAGTCTCATGAACTTTCCTGCCTGGGCTGGCTTTGAACCACAATCCTCAGATCTCAGCCTCCTGAGTAGTTAGGATTATAGGTGTGAGCCACCGGTGCCTGGCTGGAAGAACAGTTTTATAAAAATACATTCAATTGTATTTTTAAGACCTTAAATGTAATTCCCTTTTGAGAGAGTACATTTTAGGATTTGTTAGGTTTCTCCAGTAAATGTGTACAAGCAGTTCTTCCTTTTTCTTCATTGATCCCTTCACCATTTCTTTTTACATTTTTTAATGCCTGAAGTGTGAAGAAGTATTTTGTAAAGGAGCAAGTACTTTTGGGTTTTGAATTGGTTTTTCAGTTACAAATTTCAGAATAAGCTAACAGGAAAACTGGAGACTTCGCTCTGGCAGAAAATGTAATATACCCATTTTTAATATAATAGAGTACCATTCAGCATACTAGATATGTTTTTATAGACAATACCTAATAGTACTTTGGAATTCAAAGTGTTTATATAGTCCCCACATTTAGACCCTATAATGTATCTGCAGAGTTGGAATTACCTTGTTTTACAGATGAGTACAATGAGGTTTATGAAGGCTTTGTGCTTTGTCTAGAGTCATGAGGGACCAGTCTAAGAACTAACTCCACACCTTTCATCCTTTCCACTGTATCTTATTAGTTATATGCCTACCTTCACTTTCTAATACTTAACATTTCTCCATTTTGTATAAATGAACATTGGTTAAATAATGTTGTAAAATGAGGCTTATATCTTTCCATCCACTTCTGAGGCATGCCTTAAGACCTCATCCACCCTATAGAGGGATTTCCTAAGTTATTAATCGTACTCCTCAACATGAAGATTCTGATAATGTGCTAACAACTAGTACTTTTTTTTTTTTTTTTTTTTGGGTGGTGGTGGGGCTTGAACTCTGGGCCGGAGTGCTGTCCTTTAGCTCTTCAGCTCAAAGCTAGCGCTCTACCTCTTCAGCCACAGCACCACTTCCAGTTTTCTGGCGGGTTATTGGAGATAAGAGTTTTACAGGCTTTCCTGCCCAAGCTGGCTTTGAACTGCAATCCTTAGATCTCAGCCTCCTGAGTAGCTAGGATTACAGGTGTAAGCCACCAAGACCGGCTACAACTGGTACTTTTTTTTTTTTTGTCAGTCGTGGGGCTTGAACTCTGGGCCTGGGCGCTGTCCCTCAGCTCTTCAGCTCAAGGCGAGCACTCTATCACTTGAGCCAGAGTGCCACTTCCGGTTTTCTAGTGGTTTATTGGAGATTGGAGTCTAGAACAATTAGCATGTAGTTAATCATCTACGAAAACACTTTATCATCCTTTTGTTGTATTTCATTCTTCCTGAAGGTAAGGAAAACTTTCTATGGTCTTTTTCTTATCACTGTTGTATGAGAGCCAAGACTATCCTTGAACTCTAAATTCTTCTGTTTCACCTCCTAAATTCTGGGATTACAAGTATGAACCACAACTCTTGGGTGGTTGTAGTTTTTACTTGTTTTTTTTTTTAATATACTTAACTAAGTCTTCCCCAACACAGAATTATAAAAAGTACTTCTGTTTCTTCTAGTACTATGTAATTTGGTTTTTACTTGTAATCCTAAATTCCATGCATACTTATTTTAGTATAAAGATACAAGGCTATAAACTTGGTGCCAGTGATTCATGTCTGTAAACCTAACTACTCAGGGAGCTGAGATATGCAGATTGTGGTTCAAAGACAGTTTGAGCAGGAAAGTCCATGAGACTCATCTCCAGCCACCAGAAAAAGCTCGAAGTGGAGCTATGGCTCAAATTGTAGAGTGCTAGCATTGTAAAGTACTAGCTTTGAGCACAAAAGCTCAGGGAATGCAATAAACCCTGAATTCGAGTCCCAGGACCCAAACCAAGCCCCCTGCCCCCAACAAATGTGTGTGTGTGTGTGTTCATGAAAACTTCTTTTGAATAATGTCTCTTCTAGTGGTTTAGTAAAAGATAGGAGAATGAAAAAGTAGAAGTATGAAGGTAAGGAAGTTTTTATATCAGAGATGCAGGTTAAAACACTTTTTTAAAATTAGAGATTTTGGGTTATGTCTTCTGTCTTGGAAGATTTCACTGGACTTTACAAAGAAGTAGAATATTTTATTTGGTCTATTTGCCATAATTTAATATGTTTTTGTCCCTCCTTAGGTTGTTACCAAGACCTTTCATGGTGCAGGCCTGGTTGTCCCAGTAGATAAAAATGATGTTGGATATAGAGAGCTCCCTGAAACAGATGGTAATGTACTTTGTATGTAAACATGTGCATACATGCTAGTGTATACATGTAGAAAGGCTTTCCTTACATTGTGAAGTACTCACAAAGAGCAAACTTAGGCTTTGTCAAAAGTAAGTCTAATTAGATATTTAGTACATTCATTTTATGTACATCTTGAGATCTGGTACACTGGTATTCAGAAAGTAATGAAGAAAATATTGAAGGCCAAAATAGAATTGTTAGCCACTTATTTTTTTTTAATAGTCTTGAAATAAACATTATGAATTTTCCCTGGACTCTTACTTCAGACTATAATTTTGCCATGGCTACACTTCTCCAACTTATGGTTTTAGTTTTTGAATTGATTTCTTGTCTTTCTATTATTGTCTTTTTGTTCTTAATTCACAAGTTTTTGTTTTTTGGCAGTTGTGGGCTTGAACTCAGGGCCTGGGCTCTGTCCCTGAGCTCTTTTGCTCAAGGCTAGAGCTCTACCACTTTGAGCCATGGCTCCACTTCCATTTTTTCTGATGGTTAATTGGACAGAAGAGGTACTTTCCTTTCCGGGCTGGCTTCGAACCATGATCTTCGGACTTCAGCCTCATGAGTAGATAGGATTATAGGCATAAGCCACCACCACCTAGCTCATGGTTTTTGTTTGTTTTGTTTTCGTTTTCTTAAATATCTTTTAAAAAATAAAGTAGGACAGGTAAAAAAAAAATTCAGTAACTTTGTCTATTCGGGATTTTTTTTGTTGTGGTCATGGGGCTTAAACTCTGGGCCTGGGCTCTGTCTCTGCGCTCTTTAGCTCAAGGTGAGCGCTCTACTGCTTGAGCCACAGTGCCACTTCTAGTTTTCTAGTGGTTTATTGGAGATAAGAGTCTCATGGACCTTCCTACCCAGGCTGGCTTTGAACCATGATCCTCTGATCTCAGCCTCCTTAGTAGCTTGGATTACAGGCGTGAGTCACTGGCGCCCGGCTGTTGTTTTTTTAAAAATCCAACTCCTAGAGGTTTGGTTAAGAAGTTGGCCAACTTTCTAGACAGGGCCAGATAGCCAATGTTTTCAACTTTGTGGGATACATGCAGTATTTGCCGCATATTCTTGTTTTCCAACCATTTGTAAATACAAATCATTCCTTTTTTTGAAGGCAGTTAGAAATGAAGTGAGCCAGACTTGACCACAGTTTGCTGATTCCTAGACTAGCATACTTGGGAAGCCTTGAAATCATGACTGCAGTCCTCAGGAGGATAAGGCAGGAGAACCCTTAGTTCAAGGCCATTCTGGACTACATGGTGAGACTCTTCTCAAAAAAAAAAATCCTCTTGACTTCAACTAACTGTGAAGTACACTTTGCTAAAACAAATTTTTTTCTGCTTAGCCACATTTTATGCTTGAATTCTAAGTAGAAGAATTATAAAACTGCCAATCAAAACTGTAGTGTGGCAGATTTGTCAACTGGAAGAAAAAATGAAAAAAAAACGAACATAGAATCGTTTTGCCTTTAAAAGTGCTATACCTTAGCCAGGTACCAGTAGCTCACACCTGTAATTCTAGCTTACTAAAGAGGCTAAGATCCTAGGATCGTGGTTCAAACCCAGCCCACTACGGAAAGTCCATGAGACTATTTCCAGTTGACTACCGAGAAAAAAAGAAATCTAGAAGTAGATGTGTTGCTCAAGTGTTGAAGAGTGCTAGCCTTAGGATAAAAAACTTGGACTGTGCTTAGAACCCTGAATTCAAGCCCCAGGACTGGCAAAAAAAAGACCAACAAAATAAAACAAACCCCTTCCCCCCCCATTACAATGGATGACCCCTTTATATCATTGATTTCTTTCAGCTGACCTTAAGAGAATTTGCAAGACAATTGTTGAGGCTGCAAATGATGAGGAGAGACTAAAGGCATTTGCTCCTATTCAGGAAATGATGACCTTTGTACAGTTTGCTAATGATGAATGTGATTATGGCATGGGGCTTGAATTGGGAATGGACCTCTTTTGCTATGGTTCACATGTGAGTAAAACTGCTACCCACCTGCTGCTGCAAGTGCACACACATTTGTATTTGGAAATACAATGCATTTGGTATATGGATACATTTGGTATATTGAACCACCTAATATATTTGAAATCTAGTAAAGGTGAATAACCAAGATTATTTCCTATAGGTTTAAAGTATATTTACCCGTTAGACAAATGATATGAGTATGTCATTTGTAATGTGAGTGAGCGTTTTTTTTTTTTTTTTTTTAATTTGGGGTTGAATTCAGGACTTTGTACTGTTAGGCAAGTTCTCTGTTACTGGAGCCATACTCACAGCCCTTTCAAATTTAATTATTTGGGGGTAGTCTGTTTTCTTGCCTGGGTCAGCCTGGATGTCAGTCCTCCAACTTTTTGCCACCCCATAGAGCTGGAGTGCCTTACTCAGGCACTGGTGTTTAGACCTTTAATCCTAGCCACTCAGGCTGAACTCTGGAGGACTGGTCTGAAGCCAGCCTGGGAAAAATCTGTAAGACTCCATCTCCAAACTAGCAAAGAGTTGAACTGGAAGTACTGGCTTCACACAGAGCCAATCAAGAAGCAAACCTAAGCAAGCACAAGGCCCTAAGTTCACACCTTGGTATTGGCAGGAGAGGGGGAGGGAATAATATGTATATGTATATGTAGGATGATAGTCGACCATTATTTTCCTCATTAAAGAAAAACATCAGCTGCCTGAGTACTGTAACATGCTTCTGGATGGAGTGAGGCTGGTCTTAAAATCTTATCTTCCCCACTTGTGTAACTTTTCTAATATCTTTGTATCTATTTTTTTACCTATAAAATATCTGCCCATATCCACACTTGCATGTACTATTTCTCATTTAAGCTACTTTACAACTGGATCACAAAGAGGCAGAACATCTTACCCAAGTTCACAAAGGCAATTTGATTCTAGACTCAAATCTCTATAAACTGGGGGCTGGGAAGGTGGCTCAGTGGTAGAGTGCTTGCCTTGCATGCCTGAGGCCCTGGGTTCGATTCCTCAGCACCACATAAACAAAAAAACCCAAAAAAGCCGGAAGTGGCTCAAGTGGTAGAGCGCTAGCCTTGAGCTGAAGAGCTGAGGGACAGCGCCCAGGCCCAAAGTTCAGGCCCCACGACTGGACCCTCTCCCCACCCCCCCAAAAAAAATCTCTATAAACTGTAAAGTGCTTAGGAATGACTTGCTTCTAGGTAAAAAACAAATTATTTCTTGGGTCTGACACCTGCCACTTCCCATTTCTGATGTGCTCCCAGGTGATGGTGACTGCAGACCACACTGAGGAGCAAGACTAATCCAGTAGAGCTAACTCTAGCAGGCACCAAAATCATCAACAACTGTTCCAACATGGGTTCCCCATGTTCTCCTGCCTCCCATCCCATTGAGAGCTCTGAGTGGGTCTTCAGAATTTGCATTTCTTAGTTTACCAGGTGATGCCACTGGTCAGAAGAACACATTTTCTGAACCCTATCATAAATCCTACTGCCCTGCCTTTCTCTGCTTGCCTCATATATGGTTTCTACCAGTAAAATAAAAAATGTCTAATAGCCAGAATGACAGCAATCTGGAAAGTGCTTAATCTGCTCACAAATAGTAGAATAAACCAGCTAAATAGGAGACTTGAGAATTTTACATAAGTATTGAATAGATTTAAAGCACAGCACTTAACCACGCTAAATGCTGAATGTTTACTGTTACTGAGAATGTTGTATTGCTAATTACTGTATACTATGCATGTATGCAATAGCACTGTAAAACCATTCAATAAGCCTAGGGGGTAACTCTTAACAGGTAATGTTTCTGTGGTAAGGGAAGAAGGAAATAAAATACAGGAGAGTGACAGTGACATTTAGCATTTCAAAGAAGAATAAAGCTTAATGTCTAACTAGTAAGAATATGCTGAAAAGATAATGAGGGCATAGTTGGAAGACTTTTTTTTTTAACAAGTTGATAAAATTTGAGATGAGAACTTAAATATTTGTTTTCTTCTAGATTTCCTTCAAGGTATTTCCATTAGTCTTGTATAGATATGCACAATTCCCTCTTGAACAGAATACCAAGTACCTGTGCCAAAGTCAGTTTGTCAGTTGAAAAAGTAGTTAACATGATCTTGGAAAGTAGGTTTTGTAAAAATGGACCATTTCATTGTATTTTTTCCAAACACATAGGGCATCTGCCCTTTCCTGTTTAATGTTATATTCTTTTGTCTTTCAGTATTTTCATAAAGTTGCTGGCCAACTTTTACCTCTTGCATATAATCTGTTGAAGAGGAATCTGTTTGCAGAAATTATTGAAGATCATCTGGCAAACAGAAATAAAGAGAACATAGACCAACTTGCAGGATAAATGAGGGTTTGTTCTGTTTGGTGTATATTATTTTTAAATGCCATATCATACTTACGGGGGGTTGTTTTTAAGGAACACGGAAAATAAATGGAAAAATGGAAACATTTACTAAAAACTGACAGGCTATTCTGGACTTCTTTTGCGTACAATAAAGTGAACTTACCTGATTGGTGACACCTGACATTTTGGAAGACACTGCATGTTATAGGTAGTCACTGTCTAGTGGATTTGAAGAACTAGACAGTTACTACTTTCAGGGTGTCCTCTGTTACTATCTGGGTTGAGTATTACTAATCCAGAATTCTCAAGTCAAAAATCTTTGAGGATTGACATGATGCTGAGAAGTTTTGAATTTTGAAGCATTTTAGTTTTGGGATAAGGGATGCTCAACTAGTGAAATAGATCTATGAAAATATTCTAAAATTCTGGTCCCATGACTCACTAATGGGAAACTCAATTTACTGTATGAATAATACAGTAAATCTTGAATTAATACAGCTATTCCTTTAAGGGCTGGAATTATAGTGGTATATAAACAGGGATACAGGAGAGGTAAGTTTACATGGAAACTCATGTTATAACCATGGCTAGTGTAGATGATCCCAGGCCTACCAATGTGCATTTTAGTTATTTCCAAGTAACTCATAGTCTCCCAGTTACCAGTCCAGTCCTTAAGACATTCCTTCCTTTAGAATTGAGTCTGATTTAACAATGACCAGAACATAGGTATATTAATATAGTAAGTGGTATTATATATCATATAGGTTCTAGTTTTCCACTGAAATTCATTTTTGATACAAACCAGTGGGTAGCTGTGATTTATTCCTTATACCTGACAAGAATCTTTAGCCTTAAAACCTAAGTGCAAACAATGACATACAAAATTTGGCGGATCATGCAAAAGAGCCTCTGCATATAAAGTTATCTGATTTAACCCGCATAGATTTACCCAAAGAACTTTTGTTGAATGGTCAGTGGTTTTCCAGAGTTGTTCTAGCTGGCACTCTAAAACAGATTTACTTTTTAAAATAATGTGGTAAATACAATGCGGTCTCATGGCCCCAGTTAGGCTACAAGCTTTTGTGGGAGGGGAGAGGATTTCACACACACAGTTCTGGGGGTTGAAACTCAAAACCTCCTAACTCAGGAAGTCAGCTTTTTCACTCACAGCTGGCACTCTGAACTACAGTTCCAGCTTTTTGCCGGTTAAATGGAGATAAGACTCATGGATTTGTATGCTAGGCTGAAACACCCAGGGAAAAATGAAAGCTTATAAAAAAAAATTAGTGAGATGCTGCTTTATAAACTACTCAGCAAGGGCCTAAGTCCCTCACACTAGCTCAAACAGACTGTACTGACTCAATGTCAAACTATTCCTATGTAGATTCTTGCTTAATATTGATGGGTAATCCAATACCCTTACCTCAGTTCATTCATTTCCAAAGATCTTGACTAGTTGGTGTCAATAAGGAAAACCTCCCTAACCTAAACTACAAGCATTCTAAATATCACTTGTCTTTCCATCTTCTTTTACTAGCAGCCCCTTCTGTTCATTCCATTCTTGCTTCTGCACTCAAACTAGGTTCACTTTCCCATTAAAATCATCCTAATCATCCCTACATTCTAAAACTTGCCCACTCCTTAGCTGAATGTTCTCAGAATCAAGCAGCTGTACATTTTAAAAACATTGCATTTAGTGCCTAACACCCAGTAAGTTCAACAAACACTCAACAAATGAACAAAGATCTACCCTAGATTTTTAGTGTTTTCCTCATAGAACATTTAATATTAAGACTGAAATTTCATTCAAATGTTCCGTTTATCACCCTTTCTTAAGGTTCTATTAGAAAACTGCCAAGGTAATTTTTTTATAGCAGGTAAATCATTTAACCTGCTCTCTTTGTGCACGTTTTTCTCTTTTAAAAAAATGACACTTTTGAAAGTGAACGAACTGAAATAATTTTGCAGACAAACCTTCCACTGACACAGGTTACAAAAGCATATTGTTAACATGCACGGACAACTTGCTGTTCTACACAGCATCTGCTCTTCTCAGGATTCTTGTTTTTGTCTTTTTTTTTTTTTTAATAAAGCACAGAAATGGCTTTCTAACCTGAGAAGCACATTATAATGATCACCTTTTTGAGACTGGCTGTGCGTGTCAGGCATATTGGCCTACACTGTTGGCTAGTGCAGCCAGCAGTACGGGGGGAGGGCTGTTACAGGTTAATTAAAGGCCAAACCACACATCATCATATAGATTTTAATAGATTTTTTGATTAACTCATCACAGTAATCACTTTTACTGTAATGATATGCAGCTTTACTACACTAGTATAAATAAAAACAGATAAATACAGCTCTAGGCAACATCACAGATTAACAAACTAAACATTCTTCATGAACCAAAACTGAAAACAATTATTAAGAGGAAGAAATGCTGACACTCTTGCCCATTCTCATCATACCTTCTCAAAGAGGGTACTCAAATAAGGCGCTACGTTTATTATATTGGTCAATTAGTTTGCCAATTAGCTAGGCACATGTATTTTATGGTCTCCACTAGTTCATTTGGTTGAAAAGCAGACAAACCTCAATATATCAAAAGGAAGGATGAAACAGATGGTAGTATGAAAGAAAACCTCAGAATGCATTAAAAATACGGCACTTTTCCTGTATTTCAGCAGTAAGACATCTCAGAAATAGAAATATACCAAAGAAAATTTATGCTTTAATATTGACCCTGAAATGTCAATCTGATGAAAAATGGGCAATGAAATTAAGGTCTGAATTTAAAAAGAAAACTTTGGAGAAAAATCCATATGTATTTTATGTATGCAACTATTTGCAAAAACTAGTTTCTCCTTTGAAGGCTTAAAACTCCAGATAGTTTTCTGTCAGCCATGCTAAGGAGTTAGTTCATAGTCTAGCAATGCTTTACAAATAAAAGTGGAAGAAACAGAACTGTCATTTAGAAATCTTCACTCTGGATATCCAAAAGAACTTTGAGAGGCCTGTGACAAATACTTGAAATCTGCCAAAAATAGTAAATAATGAGGATAATATATTAATTTTTGGCAGATAGCACAGGTAAGAATGTTTCACAAAATTCCTAAAATTTTGCTCAACTTTCAATCACTAATATGGCTTCATGATCTTAAGTCTTCAAGATCACACAGATCTTATGTGGTTTTGCAGATGCTACAGGCATATTATTATTAACTAGGAAGTGAAGCATCTTTCAAAATGTAAAAATGGCTCATTGCCAGTTATGTTTCAGAAAATGTCTGTCTGCAAAAATTCATTTGCCTATCAAAAATGCACAATCAGGATATTTAGGCCTGTCCTTAGAGTAGTTACTGCCTTAGAGTAGTTACTGCCTTTGCCAATAGTGAATTACCATGATTCGAAAACCAAAACATTCTAAACGTAACTAGTACATTTTAACTGACTCTACAAAAATGTGCAATGTAGCTATTCAAACCATCATGGAACACTTCCAAAAATGAGTATAATTTACCCAGAGATGAAAAGTTATACTGAGATGAGAATTTTAAGTACTACCTTTGCGATTTATTTTCTTTCTTTTTTTGTTTTCTAGAAAAAGTTTAAACATTAACTTTTGGGTTTTAGTCTATTGAATAATTTGTGGTGTTTTCGTGTTTTCAACTTTCCAGTTTGTAGGCCAAAATGGACAGGTCAGAAGACAATCCAGGAAATGGCAGTGAGAGATCAGATAAAGATTTTGCACACACTAGATCACCAAAAAGTAACCACCTCTTCTAAACACTGGCTTCCATTGTAAACTTTGTTCATATCTCCATATTTGTAAGTCTGAATTAGTATATAAAAATCACATTAAAAAGGTAAAATTATTTAAGTGCGATATTAACTGATCTGTATTTTATAAATTTTAATCCATAAAAATATAAATAAGAATGGTAAATTTTAAGAAAAGAAATATACATTTAGTGCAAGTTATGAATTACAATTCATCTTCAGTGTCAGCAATGCATCTTGAGGAAAGAAAATGACTTATCTAATTCCAAGAAAAAAATTCCAGTGTTTTATCATGCATTTAATACCAAATACAGCTAAACAGAACACTTCCTTCTCTTTACTGTCATAGCAGCAGCATTGTTTAATTATGCTGAACAGCACTTCTATACCATAGTAGTAGTTTTAGAAATAGAAAATTTGCATAAGACCAGGTCACATTTTCCATAAGTCTGTAAGGAAAAAAATAAGACTGTTTATCCTTTAAAGTCAAAGTTTTTGATTCTGAATCACAAAGCCTACTAACTGGGAGATTTCATTCACACTTCATTCAAGATTTTACCTGTTTGGCCAGCCTTTGATGTGGTGTGTGTGCTGTTCCAAGCCTTTAGTGATGGTATAAACTACATGGTTAATGGCACAAGAAACACACCCTTCTTGTGAGGAAACCTCTAAAATCACAGTACATCTCAATATGAGAAAGGACTGCTTCAAAAGGGTACACCAATTCAAAAGGCTTTGTTATAGCTCAGGAGAGAAAGAGAGAGAGAGAAATAAAAGCTCTTCTGGAATGTAGAAAGGTAATGCTTAACTATAGAATTCATGAATTAAACAGAACAGTTCAGATTTAAAAAAAAAAAAAAAAAAGAGGGGCAAGACCTTGCAGTCTTACTGATGGCTCAATTCAAAGGAATCCCTCCAGAAACAGGGACTGAGAACGTGTCTTTAAGATGTTGGATTAACAGGCCAGGTGCTCGTGAACTTTGAGGTCATTCATCTCCATTGAGGCTCAGGCCTGCACCATCACGGCACGTTGTCTGTGAACACATCCAGTGAAGAACAACAGAAGGCGGTTTGCTCATCTCTGTTAGACGGGGAAATACCTTATTCCTTTCCTTCTCCTTTCCCTCCTGAGACAATTCATTCCACCAGCATTATTTGCAAACCCATGTTGCAAGTGCTCTGCCTTAATATCTTTTTTTTAAAGAAGAAAAAAATGTGGACGACTCCCCCATGTTAAAGAGTTGTGCTATTCAACAAATGAACTTCCTCTTCTGTTTCTTCTCTCTCCTCATCTACGAGGTTCAGTTGAACATTATTGAAGCGGGGTCTTGGTTTGCCGTCTGGGCCATATGACGGAGGATATCTTTTTTTGTTATAATGCCAAGGAGGCGTCTGAAAAGGATAAATAGAAAGGTGCTGTTAAAATGAGAAGGAAAAGAAAAAGAGAAGCTACATCTATAGCAAAATCCTTTTTGTTGACAGGAATAGAGCAAAGCAAGCGGTCTGATTTTGTATTTTCTATTACTAAAGACAATGAAATCCAGCAGCTATTCTTTGATATAAAAAGTATTATGGTCACTCAGAGCATAAGGTCCTTTCCACAAACTCTGAGGACTGCATGCCTCATTGAAAGAGCTATTTTTGATTAATGTATGCCAACAAAAAAAGCAACAAAAAATGGGATGGCTTATGGATACGAAGTGGTATCAATCCCATTTGAGAAGGAAAATTCACTCCGAGCATATTAAGAAAACAATAAAATTCAATCCTTTCAATTCATTAACCAACTTTAAAGAAATAATTTAAGGACTGTCCAGTTGTATGCAGAATTCATAAAAGCATACAATTCATGTAAATATATATATAATATATATATATATATATACATAATGATCAACACAAAACGTCACTCCTAAACTTCAGAATCCTAAGAATAAATATGTAGTACAACCCAGGTTTCTAGTATATAGTTAATGTTTGCCCCTTCTTTTTCCTTATCTTGCCCCACCCCAAAAGACAGTGCTTTTATGAAAGTCTTAAGTTATTAATGGTTACATAGAAAACGAGAAACAGTCCTAAAGGATTATTATAAGTGAAGCAGAAAGCAGAATGAATGAGTAGCTCCTATATTATTCTGGTTAGTAGTTTTATAAATAAGGATGCATGAAATACTTGTGAAATATTAGCATACAACAGCAACACATAATCAGTTGTGTACTTAAGCAAACGGGATAGGTTTCATTTAGGTATGACAATTGCAGGACCAAATTAATTTCAGGCACTAATCACTAAAGCCAGACATTTTTTTGTTATATGGTTAACATAAATCAAAATTTATCTGTAGTCACATAGCCACTAAGACATAAAGCCTGTTAGTACAAATAAATTTGACCCCAAAGCTGCTTATAGCATTCTAGAAACATACAAAAGGGGCACAAACATGATCTATGTACAAGTTCACTAAATGAAATGGCAGGACACACATTCTGACTTTGAAAATATGCAGGGGACAGCAGAAAAAAACAATGTCACAATCACAGATATATATATATACGTATATATACAATGCTCTAGTTAGTGTGCCCATTAAAAATCTAATTGTCTGTAATTCTAACTGCTAAGCTCAGTTAAGATCACTTAGAGCTTAGGTTTACCACAAGACAATCACAGACTAGGAAGCAAAAAAGAAAAAGGGGTTGGGGATGATAGAACAGACATTTTTAACCAGTCAGGAGTCTTCTGAGACCGGTGAATATGCTAGGTTAGTCAGATCTGTCACAATTTTATACTTAAGCATGTCCAACATTTCCTCATTCAACCACCAAACTTTGATAATTCTTAAATTGTAAGTGATGATTTTTGATGAGATGTTAACTTTGCTCACTTTCTATGAATAGAATTTTATAAATATCTAAATTGATCTCACAGACATCTGATCAAACACAAATATAATTGGCAGCATGGTAGTATTTTTTGTTCAGCAGGTATCTGGGAGAGAACTGAACAGTTCACAAGTTTCATGCCTCCTGACTTCTAAGGTGTCTAGTGAGGAGATCTGATACATCTAATCACCAAGGGGTCCACGTGCTGCTTTAGTTGCTCGAGATGCTCTAAAATGTTCTTCTTTGTGATGATCCCCAAGACAATCCTGAAACAGATTATTATGCTAATAACTGTGAGAAATTAAATAAAAGAGGTTCCAATAATAATGATAAAGAATGAGAGAAACCAAAAATCATGAACATAAGAATGCTTGTCATGAATGTTAGAAAAATAAAAATGATTTTTAAAACTCTAGATTCTCTTGACACATACTCAACTGACCTCAAAAGAAATATTGGTAGGTGTTCTTTTCAAATAAAAAATCAAGAAGCTTAGAAATCAGAAAGTTCAGAATGAAGATGACTATAACACAAAGTATAAAAGAAACTTAATAATGAAACATAGCTCTGAACCTCTGAAATTTAGAAATTTCTGAAGCCTTTGAAAATTGGAAATTTCCCAGTGTTCACTTAGGGGAACAAATTTCTAACTTGTTACAACATAACAGCTATCATTTGGATCTACTTTAGCAGTGGAGGAAAGTTTAACTCTGATGCCTACAGGAAAACATAAGAAATCCCTTGGATTCACATTATTTTGACTTAAATTAAGGCAACATGTATTAAATATATAATACAACTAAAATTCTTTCTCAATATCAGGAACTGAATGGCATTTCTTAAACTTATAAAACACATTTATGAGCAGAAGCTACCTTTTTTTTTCCTAAAAAATAATTATTTTCTAAATAATTATTTCTCAACTTACATGTCAAAAGTAATAGTTATAAGTTCTCATATTAATACTTGAAACTACTTTTAATTATTGAAATTTATGTCTGGTTACTGGTTTGATAATGAAAATTAATAAATTCAACTGCAGATACACCATGTGACAAAATAAAATAATTAAGAAAAAAACTGAAAAGACAATTCTGGGGGAAAAAAAGATAAATTCTTCCAAAATGACCCTCAAATTTCCTTGGTGATCTGGATAAGTGAACTTCCCTGTTAAACTGCCTTGAATATTTTGACTTCTTCAAGAATGTCATCAGGGGTTTCAAAGCAGTGGGCCATACATCTGTGTCTGTTATATACAACACCTTAGGGTGAGGGTCAGGGAAGCAGGGGACAGAGAATCAAAAGGGCAGAAACAGGTTCTGTACCCATGTTTTCTTCCTATGTTATAAAAGTAACAGACTCATCTATAAGTGAAAAGTTTTCAGACCACAGGAATAATTACCCCACTCATGACTCAGAAACTATACTACATACATTGAGTGACTTGCAGTCACTCAATGGATATTCTTGACTTAAGTAGCTGAGGTTAAAAAACAAAAACGCTATTAAGTTACTCAGTGTTATAGCTGGAGGTAAGAAATGTGAAAATCTTGGCAATTATTTAAATATAGTAACATCATTTTGACACGCTTTTCTATCCAATTAAATAGAATGATTTAGTTAACATCACTTTATAGTAAGCTCCAAAAGTACAAAGAAAGTTATAAATTTATAAGCCCTAAGTGGTAAAATGTACAGAGTTAGACTTACAAAGTAATCACTTCATTAACAGAATAATTTCCCTAAAAAAAGGAGAAATTCGGTTTCATTTTTTTAGTTAACAGAAGAGATTGACTGGAGAGTAACAAGGCAAGGATCAGTGCTGCTTTATTAACTTTAGAGAATAAGAAGAAAAAAAATCATTGCAAAATGTGACTTAAGAATAATTTGGTATGGGGGGGGGTGAGGAGTCTTGCTAATAATAGCATAGCAATAGTGTAAGAGCTAATAAGACCTAAACTTGCATGTCCCAAGAAACACTAGTCCCCATGACATCATCTACCCACTTCACCCAATCAGAAAAGGGTTGCATTTTCAAATACCTTTAGAAAGCTACACTGCTGTTACCCGTTACTGAGCCATCAAAGAATATCATTTTAAATGTTCTCACAAGTTCAAAAGTATTCTCAACCACAGTTAATACTTTCCAAACTCATATGGTCTCAAAAACTTTAAGTCACTTTTATTAACATCCTACTGGTTCCACCAAAACAAATTTTTACTAAATTACAATATGAAATGTTTATCAATATTTAATATCTTTGCAATTTAAAAATCAATTTTTCTGTCATCTAACTATTCTTCCCCACCAACCCATTGCCGTTGAGATCCCAGATTTGTATGTCTGTTTATGCAGCTATTTTCTTCTCTGACATCCTAGTATAAACTTCATGCTCTTCACTGAAAACCATTCATTTATTTTCTGGATTTAAACTACCTCTCCAAGTGATCACTTTCCTCTCCATATATATTTATTTTCTGGGAAGGACAAAAATAAGGG
The DNA here is from genome assembly GCF_000151885.1 of Dipodomys ordii. Taxonomy (NCBI): domain Eukaryota; kingdom Metazoa; phylum Chordata; class Mammalia; order Rodentia; family Heteromyidae; genus Dipodomys; species Dipodomys ordii. The sequence continues at coordinate 5,678,600 of NW_012267220.1, read as the reverse complement.
AAACATGACCAAGACAGTTAAGTACACTCACTTAGAAGAAAGCTTCCCCACTTTTCACACAAAACCAGCAGCAACAGATAGAATTTTAATTAGCTACCTCTCTTCCCCCTAACTATGCCATCATTATTTTATTACTGTTCTCCCCACACTACTCCCAGCCAGCACTCTACCGTTTAAGCCACACTGCTACTTCTGGCTTTTTTCTAGTTAATTAAAGATAAAAGTCGTAGATTTGTCTTCCCAAGCTGGCTTTATTTAAACCTAGATTCTCAGATCTCAGCCTCCTGAATAGCTAGGATTACATATGTGAGCCACCAGTGCTTGGATAGTGCTTCCTTTCTAGTATCTGTTCTACTATCTACACTGCAACTTCAGGGAAATGATCAGCAAGGTGAAATATGAAAATTGGTTCACATAGTAAGAGTTTTATGGTCATAGTTAATCATTATTTAAGAAATAACATTTATATCTGCTAGTACAGAAAAGACAAACTTTTCCAGGTACAGAGAACAAAAGCACATAATAGCTATTATTATTCAACTTAGGTTCCAATTAGACCATTTAAAAAATGAAAGGACCAAGTGTAAAGGCTAACAAATGCAATCTTAGCCAGATGGGAAGAGATGATTTGGAGGATTGAGGTTTCAGGCCCATTTAGGCAAAATTATTGACGCTCCATCTTAACCTATAAAAAGCTGCTGTGGCATGTGTCTGTCACCCTAGCTACATGGAAGCATAAATAGGCGATCTCTGTCCAACCTGACCTTGGTGTAACCTAAGAATCTATTTGAAAAAGTAATTAAAGCAAAAAGAGGTATAGTATTTGCCTGGCAAATGCAAGGCTCTGAGTTCAAGCCCCAGTGCTTCAAGACAGAGAGTTTGATAGTATAGATAGGTACATGGATAGATAGAGATAGAGACAGACAGACAGACAGAAGTAAAGCTGTACTAATTAGTATTTAGGAAGGGCTTTTAAAAATTATAGTGTACTATCCTTAAATGGTTGTATAAAGGAGTCAACATTCAACCCAATCAGTTTATAAATACAATTCATCTTAATGTCACCCCTTTGATAATTCTCCCCCATTATTTCCAACCCTATCCCATCCCTCAATTTTAATTTAGTAAGTTTTAAATAATAAAGTTTGATAATACTATTTTTAAACAAAAATAAATGAAGGAACAATCATAGTAATGTTTATTGCACACATTCCTTCCGTAATCAGTATCTGATACCTAATAATTCCAAATTCGTGCCCTTAAGATCTATATTTCAATGATGCATTTCATATTCCTAAAGTTACTTTATTTAGTACACAGAAAAACACTATGTGGATCTAATTCTCTGGCTTTCTACTGCTTTATAGAAATACACAGGTCAAGCCAGGCACCAGTGGCTCAAACCTGTAATCCTAGCTACTCAGGAACCTGAAATCCAAGAATCACGGTTCCAAATCAGCCTGGACAGCAAAGCCCGCAAGACTCGTATCTCCAATTAACTACCAAACAGCCAAAAGTGAAACTGTGGCTCAACTGGTAGAGTGCTGCACAAAAAACTTCAGGGACAGTGATCAGGCTCTGTGTTCAAGCCCCAGAACGGATACAAAAACAAAAACTTCCAGTAGGAGTCCAAGTGTGGTGGCACATATCCGTAGCCCCAGCATTCAGAAAGATGAAGCAGAAAGATCACTAGCTCAAGCCACCCTGGGCTTCATAGTAAGATCCTAACTCAAAAAAAATAAGATAAAATAATTTTAAAAATTAAAAATCCCAACAAGGAACAGTAATATGATAGATATAAAGGGGTCTAAATATAAAGGGGCTGGGAATGTGGCTTAGTGGTAGAGTTGTTTGTCGAGTACGAATGAAGCCCTGGGTTTGACTCCTCAGTACCACATAAACAGTGCTAGCCTTGAGCTAAAGAAGCTCAGGGACATTGCCCAGGCACTGAGTCCAAACCCCAGGACTGACAAAAATAAATAAATAAAGTGTGGACAGAGATAGTGGACAAATAGAGTTGGAGCATTTGTTGAAGGAAGTATTTGAACACAGGACTTCACATTTGCTGGGCAAATGTTCTACTTCTAGGCCACGCCCACAGCCTTTGTTTGCACTGGTTTTTGGAAACGGTGTTGCTTTCTGCCGGGAACTGCACTGGGACTACAACGGGCCTATTTTATACATAGCATCATAGCTGTCCCCACCTTCTTCCATTGAGATCCGAGTCTTGCAAACTTGTATGTTTGTTTTCTTTCATGTGCTGACCTGGAACCAAAATGTTCCTGGATCTTAGTTTCCTAAGAAGCTCGGGTTACAGTGGCCAGCCACTGGTACCCAGCTGTTAAAGGAGATTTTTAGCTAAAGTACAAATTTCACTTATATGTCCTTTCCTTTCTCCCATGATTAAGTCATATATTAGTCGAAAGACTACACAGCAAAAATATTTAGAAAGTTATAACTGTACTACAAATTTGTAAGAATGAAATACGTAAGAAAAAATAGGTTTTAGTACTGTCATACAAGTGAGACCCAGTATTCAGCTAAAAAAGTAAATAGTTTAATCTTAACACGCTGTCCATGTTGGCAATCCTTTCACACCTCTTTTCCAACTTGGAAGTACACTATTCTTGACAAAGCTATTTTATGTTTTGGCAAACAGTGGGTACTTGACATCTTTCTTACTCTCCATACTGAATCACAGGCTTTTCTCCATGGGGAGCTGACTCCCCCTTTGCCCTAAAAAGAAACCTGCATTAGAGAGAATTAAACTCCGGTGAGTGAGCCGGCCTCCGAGGGGCCACACTTACCCGTTGTGAGTTACAAGGCATTGCCTCAGACCCAGCTTTCGGAAGATGTCCACCACAATCTCCATGGGGGTGTGGTCTGTCACGGTGAAAGGGCTCATGTCGAGGATGCTTCGAAGTTTCAGCGGCCGAGGGCTTTCTGCGGGAAGGGATGGGGTGTGCTGCGCAAAGCACACACGGGAGCTGCCGACGATGCCTTCTTGTTTCTTCCTGGCGCTTTCTGAAAATGAGATGGAGAAGATGGAAAAAAAATTACACGGAGAGCTTTTATTCTTTCGGCAAGTTGCTCATTTGGAGATAAATGTATTTGTCTCCCTTCACTTTTTCCTATTCCTTAACTCAGAATGGATTTGGTCATTTCTTCTACTTCACTAAATTAGAATCTACCAATAACCAAGAATCTTCATGTAAATAAGATGTCTAACTATCTAAGATTACAATTTTGTTTATGGAGCTTACGCTGTTTTCTAACTGTTTTCAAGCATACTGGGACTATGGAAGACAGTTTACTGTAGGGATCCATCAGGGTGTAAAGACTGCGTATGCTGAGTGTCCCTTATTCTGCATTGGAGTTGAGAGTTTCATCCTTTTAATAATAGTTGGTTCCATTAATAATAGTTGGTTCTTTCTATTTTCTGATGTTAAAAGTCTAGTTGTCCAGATGACTCATGAGCATCACAGAGACATTGAAACTATAATTATGCTTCTAATGGATACAGACTGACTTTTTATGTAGTTTGTAAGTAAGGGTTCTGTCAGTTTGGCTTCCTCCCTTGTGTGGTCTGCTCCCTGTGCTTCTGTTTTGCCACTATTTCCCCACCCACTTTTGAAACTGCAACCCCAAAGTGGAAGGAAAGACAGGAAGCAAGGAAAAGAAAACCCACAAAATAGAATACACACACACACAAAAGTCATTCTGCTTATGTTTTTATTTTGAGTTAATACTCTTCAAGACAGCATGATTGTATTGTATTTGTTATAGTGAAAATATGTGGAACTTGAATTTTGCTACAAAAATGCTAAAGCCAAAACAATAAACAGCCTTGATTAAGAAGCAGAAATTACTATCATAAATGAATACCACTAAAGTCTTCTTAACTGAGAGAGAATAACAGACATTCATATGCTAAATTGTTTTTTAGACCATAAGAAGGATTTAACTAATAACTGATGCCTGTCACCTGAGTGGTATGCTGTAAATTCTAACAACATCTGCTGTTAATGGGTACACAGGATGCAATGATTGAAGTGTGACACCAAAAGTATAACAAAATAAAGGAGTAAAGCTGTCAAGTTTTTGTATGTAAATTAATTTACCAGAAACATATCATCCAAAGGGGTGTAAATTATTTTTAAGTCTAGTATAAGAATTAAAAGCAAACGTTCAAAAATAAAAGCCAGGCACCAATGGCTCAAGCTTCCTCCTAGCAGCACAGGAGGCTAATAGCTAAGATCCCAGTTCATAGCCAGTCCAGGCAGGAAAGTCTGTGAGACTCTTATCTCCAATTAACTACATAAAGCTGGAAGTAGAGTTCTGGCTCAGGTGGTATAATGGTAGCCTTAAGCAAAAAAGCTCAAGGACAGCACCTAATCCCTAAGTTCAAGACTCAGAACTGGTACCAAAAATAAAAGAAAAAAAGCCTACAATAAGTCATCAACAGAAACAGTAGGAAAAGATGTGAAGTATAATAGTAAATAGCATGTATGACATTTTTAGCATGTATGACCACTCAAGTGGTAAAACACTCTTGAGCAAAACAGCTCAGAGACAGCACCCAGGCCCTGAGTTCAAGCCCCAGGACTGGCCCCACTCAAAAAAAAAAAAAAAGCCATCATGTGACTAGTATTCTGGTGGCTTGTCTTGATGTGTTATATATCTAAAGCACCCAAGTCCTTTAAACTGCCATTATTTCCTATCTCATTATTTTCTCTCTTAAGACAGTGACAACAACTCACACCTATACTCCTCCTAGCTACTCAGACTTGAGAATCAAGATTTGAGCAGACAAATCCAAGAGACTCCTACCTCTTCTAACAAAAAGCCAAACATGGAGGTGTGGCTCAAGTGGTAGAGCATAGGTTAAAAGTGAAAAAGCAAGTGTAAACCCAAAAGGCCTGAGTTTGTCCTAGTACTAGAAGAAAAAAAAAAGACAATGACAAAACTTAAAAACATTTATCTCCATACAAAGTAAGAATACTAGTTACCCTTCATTTTAGCAGTATCTTCTTTACCTTTTAAAAACCTAGCCTTTTTAACTTCATGTATAAATTCCAAAATTCCGACCTCTAGTTTTCTTGATTGGCTATCAGTAAAACCTAGAGAAGGGATATCTACACATAGCAGTTCTTTCCTGACTAGGTTCAGCCATGACAGTGGATGGAAAGCTAAAACTAAAAAAAAGCTAAAATTGCCAAGTCTGACAATTTAAATCTGGTATCCTATTACCCCCCAAAAACTTTAGAATGACAGGATCACTAGTCTGAAAAATATGAATGGAACATTCTCTGTAGGATCTTTTTAAAATTTTCCTTTCTTTTTGGCAAATAGTAACTTTCCAGTTTGAGAAATGCTCTACAACCACATATACTGTCTAGTCTTCCCTCTTCAAGCGGCAAAAGAATTACTTTGGAAACCTTTTGCAGTAGCCTTACAGGTTAATATGGAAGAGAAAGATATCTGGAGACATACCAAACTGCTTGACATTTACAGCTAAAGGTCCTGCACAAGAAACTGAGGAGACAAAAAAAGCAATAGCTTTACCACACCTATTCTCTATTGCTTACTTATTAGAGGATTTAGATTATGTTGAAAAAGATTAAAGTTTCACCGGTTTGATCAATATTGCAGAACTAATCCTTTCATTTAAATTAAAAGATAAAACCATCCATTGAGGCATAAATTCCTTTCAAAGGGACATAAATGTTCCTTGTGTTTAAAAATCTAACTAATTAAACTTTCTTCTAGAAATTATGTCATATTACACTACACACACACACACACACATGCACGCACGCACGCACGCGCACACACACACACACACACACAAATAGATATAATTTTTTTTTCGTCAGTCATGGGGCTCGAACTCTGGGCCTGGGCACTGTCCTTCAGCTCTTCAGCTGAAGGCGAGTGTTCTACCACTTGCCACAGCGCCACTTCTGGCCTTTTCTGCTTATGTGGTATGGAGGAATCGAACCCAGGGCCTCATGCATGCAAGGTAAGCACTCTACCATTGAGCCACCTTCCCAGCCCCACGAATAGATATAATTTAAAAGGTACCTATTGCAATTGTCAGGTCTCTTCTGAGAGCAAATCCCACTAATCTCTGAGATTCTTTTGACATTATGACAGGAAAGCCATTGTAGCTGGTTTCATTAATCATGTTTTCTATATCATCCACGGTCATATTGTCCTGCGTGAGAACAGCTAAGGGAGGGTCATTCCTTCTAGGTCTCATGACATCAGCAGCAAGAGTAGTATGAGTGAATTCTTCTTTTGCATCCAAGAAAGGGTATCCATTTAATCGGATGTGTGCTTCATAAATGCCCTCTCTACCAAAGGCATCTCCAACCCATTTACTGGTCATTACTGCAGCCATAAGAGGAACAATATATTCCAAGCCTCCAGTGAGTTCAAAAACAATAACCACCAGAGAGACAGTCATTCTTGTCACACCACCTGAGGGGAAAACAGTACAATTGGTCAGAAAAGACAGGATCTTAACCACTATATGTCACTATTTTATTAGGATATCACACACAAATTATAGAACACAGTGAAAAGCATTGCCATCAAAAACTTCACTTCTTTTCTGGTAGGATTAAAATCAGTACTTTTAATAAGATTTGGAGGAGAAAAAAATCTTCTTTGCTTATAAAACATTATAAATAGAGGGGCTGGGAAGGTGGCTCAGTGGTAGAGCGCTTGCCTTGCATGCATGAGGCCCTGGGTTCGATTCCTCGGCACCACATAAGCAAAAAGAAAAAAGCCGGAAGTGGCGCTGTGGCTCAAGTGGTAGAACTCTAGAGCTGAGGGACAGTGCCCAGGCCCAGAGTTCAGGCCCCACGACCGGACCCAAAAATAAATAAAGAAATAAAAATAAAACATTATAAGAACTAGGCACCAGTGGCTCATGCCTGTAATCCTAGCTACTCAAGAGGCTGAGATCTAAGGATCGCAGTTCAAAGCCAGCCCAGGCAGGAAAGTCCGTGAGGCTCTTATTTCCAATTAACCCCAGAAAACTGGAAGTGGCCCAGTGGCTCAAGTGGCAGAGCGCTCACCTTGAGCTAAAGAGCTGAAGCCCAACGATCAAAAAAAAAAAAGTTATATATACATATATATATATATATACATAATATATATATATATATACACACATACATATATATATATATTCAAAATTGTTTATCTTATTAAAAAGACAGAGTTACCCAAAAGAATTATTTTGGAATCCTTATGAGCTCAAGCCCAAAATTCTGGCTACTCAGGATGCAGAGATGGGGTGTCATAATTGAAGACTAGTCCAGGCACAAAAGGTCATGAGAATCCATCTCAACCAATGGCTAAGCACAGTGGTACGTGTTTGTCATCTCCAGCAACACAAGTAGGAGGACTTCAGCTTAGGCATAAACTATCCCCAAAATATCCCCTATCCCCAAAATAACCAATGCAGAAAGGGGCAGGAAGCATGCTTTAAGTGATAAGAGCAACTTCTTACAAGCATGAGGCCCTGAATTCAATCCACAGTATGTTAAGTAAAAAGAAAAGGAAAATCAGAGCAGACCAGCAAAGTAATGCCTGTTTGAGGTATTGCTGTAGCAAAAGCATCATTTTACACTCATAAAAGCTTGCTAATTCTTAAGGAAATGTGGTGCTACGTATCATGACTATCTGATTTGCCACCAGTTTACAAATTAAACTTACATATGGGTAGAACATTAATTTTGTAAGTTTCTCTCTTCTAAACTTTCTTCAAAATGAATAAAATAATGATATTTTGATTTTTATTAAAAATGTAAATAATATTCCCCATAGAAAATCATCTGTTCTAGGCTAGAGGGTAGCTCAGTGATAAAGCATGCATAAAGATCTGGGTCCAATCCTCACTAAACAAATTTAGTAAAAATGATTTACCCAAATCATAATTCTTCTACCTAAGACACATCTATCTACTTACTGTTGTCTTTGTCCCACAATTCAAATGCGATATGCTACTACTGTATTTATGTCATTTTTCAATTGCAGAGACTTTAGGTGACCCACTGCCACAGAAAACACTACACATTTAAAACAAAATTCTTCTTAACCAAAGAAACTCTCATTCCAATTTCTCATCCAAAAAAGGCAGACGGTTATTCTATTACTCTGTGTGTGTTTGTGCGCGCGCATGCGTGCGTGCGTGCGTGCGTGTAGGCTTTACATATAAAATGTCACCACATCCAATTTGGTTTCCTTTGTAAGATATCTACCCATGGCCCCTGTCTCAGGATTTTGATATAAGCTAGTCTGGGTCCTGAAGATGTCATTCCTAATTTCAACACCAACCTAATCTTACTTACCTCCATTAACTCTGGCCCCTATTAAAGTTTAATCCACTTTATAAGCCATATTTCCAAGTTAAGATTTTGTTGAAATTTGTATAGCAGACTTTTAGTACTTTCTGTAATCATTAATATTGCTCAATATTGGGTTGAACAACAATAATAGTGAACACTTGCTATTTGGATGAAATAATTCTGTTCATTTGACATTATACTTCAAGACCACTAATTGCAAAATTTTGACTCACTGAACAAGAGTCAAACACCAACTTTATTACAATCAAAGTTTAACTGACAGACATTTAAATTACAAAGAAATAAGTATTTAACATGCCAAAAAGGCAATAAATAGTTCCATAGTTAGTGCAAATATTTTCTTTCCACTAAAATAAGAAGTTGTCTTCTAGCTGCAAATGTGCCTCAGATGATCAAGGACTGGTAAATAAATCTTTTAGTATGGATGAAAATAAATTACTGCCAAGCTGTTCTGAAGCTTGTTAGAAACCAGTTTATAATTAGTACACATCACCTACAGCCTTAAAATGAAAAACCAAAAATCTCCTTGGTCAGGATTCAAATGAAGCCTATGCTGCATGGAAATGGTTTCTGTCATCAAGCATCATGACAAATATGCCTACTACTCTTTAATTGCTGCATTAACAAATGTTCCCTGACAGGCAAAATGAAAACCATAAGAGGACCCCTGTCTCGTTTCTGTTATTTCTTCCCTCAATCCTGCATTCTCCTCCACCAAAGCCCTTATTAATTAAGCACAAGCATGCTACCATTGGCCCTTTCCAGTCAGACTTGCAAACATTCACACACAGCAGTCACAGTTATATTACCTAAACATGCAGCGGCGCCAACCATAGCATATAGGCCCGGTGTAATGCAATCGGCCCCGACCTCACACCACTCCTTGAATATAAACCAGTCGTGGTGATAATAGGCAAGCTGTTCCACTGCAATCCCCACAATCCTTCCTGCAATCGCACCAATGGCCATGCTGGGGATGAACAGGCCTGATGGAACCTGCAACAATAACAGAGCCTCGTGAGCCTAATGAGCCACAGGGCTTCAGAAACGCAGTCTGAGCCCCACACTCCAGTCATGGATTTCTTTCCAGAGCCTTTGACTCCTTTCCCATTTGTTATGGCAACAGCCTAGCAGAGATAGGAACAAGTACCATCAAAAGCCTAACAGAAACAGGAGTATATCTTAATCAATAGCACCTTGGTTATTCCATGAATTCACTTCCAAGTGACAGAATACATTCTCTAGGCCAAAGAGGAAGAAAAATCAAATGTTATACAACTTCTATCTTAGAGATTCCCTACTGCTAAATCTCTAGCAAAATTCCCACAGGTCCATTGTAAAATTCAAAAAGGGGGAGGGGTTATGAAGTGTTTCTCATAAAACTTAATCAACTCAGTTTGAAGTACTATACTTTGCTCCACAAGACTATGCCCTTCCTACGTATTTATAAATAACAAAATCATTAGATACTAGTCTTTGTAAGTGATACAATGTAAAGTGGGCAACCTTCTCAGTTCCCCTTGTATTAAGTGAAATATATCAATTAAGAATAGCTGAGTGCTGGTGGCTAATGTCTGTAATCCAACTACCCAAAGAGGATGAGATCTGAGGATTGTGGTTTGAAGCAGGTCCAGGCAGAAAAGTCTATGAGATGCTTATCTCCAATTAACCACTAGAAAACTGGAAGTGTCACTATGGCTTAAAGTGGTATAGCACTAACTAGCCTTGAGAGAAAAAGTTCAGGGACAGCACCCAGGCCCTGAGTTCAAGCCCCATGACCAACCCCCCCCCCAAAAAAAGCAAAACATTTACTAACTTAAATTTAAAGAAGGCAATAGGAATAGTAAACACCTTAGGCAAATTACTTTTAAGACTACTGATAGAGCCACAGCCCTAACCTGTTCTGGATATTAAACAATGACATACTGTAGGACATCAGGTCATGAAAGGGATACAAAACACAAAGCCTGTTTTACAAGGTCCTTAACAGCTATCTTTCGGCAAGAGCTTGGGACTTAAAGGCTCACCAACCGACTCCAGCTTTCTTACATAACTATAATTCCTTGTGGTGTAGATTACTGATGTCGAAGCAACAGAGATTTGCCAAAAACCAACTGACTATAGACAAAGGAACTTTTAACAGCTCCTTCAGCTTGATTTGCTATGAGAAAAAAATATAAAACTTCAAAGCTCTTCTATTATTTGGCTCTCGATACTTTATGGACTAAATAAAGACAAAAGAAATTTTACTTCCAAAAAAAACCCACTACCATTCTAATTCCAAAGAAAGAAAGCTATTTCTTCACATAATTTACATCTGTGACAGAATATTATCACTAACAAATACTAACTATAACATGAACTAGGGATGCAATAATTTAAAGAACAATAACAAGTCAACATCTGCTTCCTCATAAATACCAGCTTATATTCATTGATCATTAATCAATGAATGTTATTCTCACTTTCTCGGTCCAAAATAAACAATGTTCTGATGCATAAGCCTTAAATCTTTGATAGAAAAAAAATTACTATGCTTGGTGATCTCATAATTCAATTCTGAGTTTATAACGTCTTTTAAGCAGTAGTATGACAGGCAGAATAATGGCTCCCCACAGACGTCTCTCCTAATTCCTACAACCTGCAAATAAGTGATGTTACTTGGCAAAGAGGAATTCAGGTTGCTAACCAGGTGATCTTAGAATGGAGATTATCCTGGATTATCTGAGAAGGTAGAAAATAATCACTAGTGGTTGTTTACTATGAAGGAAGGATTTATAAGAGGTAAGCGTCAGAGTATTGCAACAAGAGAAAGACTTGCTGGCTTCAAAGAGAAAGGGAACAATAAGCCAAAGGATGTGGCAGGCTCTTTCCTACAGGTTCCAGAATACCATGTGAACAAACCACCTCCAACTCAGCCCATAAAGACCTTTTCAGATTTCTGACCTCAGCACTATAAACTCTTAGAAATTAAAAAAAATGCATTTCTCATTTCACATTAAATTTTTGAAGATTTCAAGATTACTTCAGCACCACCTTCCATTAGCACTTACCTTAATACCAAAAGTGAATACTGTCATTATGATTTTAAATATGAGTGCCAAGCAGAGCTGCCAAATAGCTGAGTATACTCCAACGCCTGCTGGACGATCAGGAATATCATCAACAATTTTACTGGCATTCATGTCATTTCTGTAGTCACAAAGAGAAGAGGATTCCAGGGGACCACAATCTGTAAAAAGCTCTTTAATCAGTTCACTGGTGTTGAGCCTAGTGTATGGATTAGGGAAGGCTATCACGGCAGTAATGGCTGCAACAATAATGACTTCAAGAACAGGATACTTTCCAAATCTGGTGGATTTGCGTCGACGACACCAGGCAATGTTTGCCCTAATGAAAAAGGCTCCCCAAAGCCCTCCAAACACCCCTAGGAGAATAAAAGGAAACAGTTCAAAAAGGTACCATGGTGTATGATACTCCACATAAAAAAGGACCAGCCGGCTGTTACCAAATGGATTGATGGATCGCAAAACAAATGCAGCCACTAAAGCAGCAAAAAATGATCTCCATAAAGTTTTGAGAGGGAAATAGTAGCTAACCTAGAAAGAGAAAAGAAACATGAATGCTATCATCTTACGCTTTTGACTTGAGTAAGCATTTCTCTAAATATTGCTATAGGTAGCTCTAATTCTTGACACAGCTAGAATTTGCGTTTTATGGTAATAAAATGGTAATGACTTTAGTAGTGATGTGCTACACCGCTAAAAGTTCACAATAACTGGTCTTAAATACCTAATAATTTAGAATAGCTAGACCTATTTTATTTTCAGAGGAGTTTCACATCTAATTCAATCATGGCAGTTAAAAATAAATTACCATCACCAATGCTTGTTAGCTCATAAAAACATATTTGACTTGCCTTTTAAGTGCAGCTTTACAAACAATCCTAGTGACATTTTTGTATAAAAGCACAAAAAAGGAAAAAATTTAAGCATCAGTCTGAAAAACATATAGTATATTCTACTGAAACAACTAAAATTATCTACATCTCCTAATAAGTCAAATTTACATATTTAATTATGTTAAATACCAACATTTATACACGAATAACAGTTTTATAAGTTTTCTTTAGGCATGCAAAATATTTTCATTTAAGAACATGTTAAAATATTTCTAAATATAAAATGGAGAACTTCAAAACTAGCTATGTTACATCAGCTAAAACACAGTGCCAAAACGTATTTGTACTAGCAAATTACACGTAATGTTAATTGCTGTACTTCTGAACCTACCATAATGTTAATTGCTCTGCTTTTGTACCTACCTCCTCCAGGCTAAAAAGAACTCCTCCAATTGGTGCACCAAAAGCTACGGAAACACCTGCAGCTGACGCAGCTGATAGCACCTAGAAAGAAGATGTGGCTTATTTCTTACTGTCTTATAAATTCAAATACAGCAAATAAAAGCTCATATTACATCAATTTTCCAAATACTTCTACTAAAATTAAATACCCCCCCAGCAAAGGACAAGTATTAAGTTCTTTTAACAGGTATTTTTCTCTTGTACTTTAACTGAAAGCTCATTCACACATTCATATTCAGCCCAAACCATTGCCAAATAAAATAATGTGATTACGTTGTAATGAATAGGTAATGAATACAGATAACTTGTAATGTGAATAGCTGTGCATTCAGGAAAACAGGACAGAACCCCCAAAGTCTGGAAGTCTATAAAAACTCAAAGTTTCCAGACAGGCCCTAGAACCCATATTTCTTCCAGAAATATCCACAAAAATGTTGAAACAAGTGGCACTGTGGCTCAAGTAATAGAGCAATTGCTTGAGCTGAAGTGCTCAAGGACAGCGCCCAGGCCTAGAGTTCAAGCCCCACAACCGACCCCCTCTCCCCCTGAAAAAATGTTGAAGCATGAAGAGAAGTCTGTAATTTATTTCTTTTGATGAAGTCTACAGTTCAAAAATGCGCTAAAAGACCTCATGCTGACCTAAAGAAATTGCCTAAAATCAGCTAAAGAAAGATTTTGCTGGGCACTGGTGGCTCTCACCTATAATCCTAGCTACTTAGGAGGCTGAGATCTGAGGATTTCGGTTCGAAGCTAACCCAGGCAGAAAAGTCCTGGGAGACTCTTATCTCTAATTAACCACTTGAAAACTGGAAGTGGCACTGTGGCTCAAGTGGTAGAGCAATAGCCTTGAGCACAAAGAGGCTCAGGGACAGCACCCAGGCCTGAGTTCAAACTCCTCAACTAACAAAGAAGGAAGGGAGGGAGGGAGGGAGGGAGGGAGAGAGGGAGAGAGGGAGAGAGGGAGGGAGGGAGGGAGGGAGGGAAGGAAGGAATTCCCATATTTTCCCTATAAAGTGAGTTTCTGATTTAAACTTCAGGAAGTTCTACAGGCCTTTGGAACTTACTCATGATGCAAGAAAAAAGCTTTGTACAAATCATGCACCATTTCCACTGACATTAGACACCACCTCTACCAGGAAAACATAGCAAGTTAGATTTCACAACCCTGACATACAATAATGTTGACATTATAATGTTACACTTAGCATACGAAACTTAAAGGAAATGCAAAGGGCACTACCTAATCTACCTGAAATTCCAAAATAGAGGCATATTCTGAGCAGCAGAGGAGATAAGATCCTAGATCTTATATGTTCCACAAAGGAAAAGAAACAAACTAATCTCAAATAAACACTTTAAATACAGACTCTATCCAAAAAAGTAAAAGTAAAATATGGTCTATAAGATTCCTCACAGATATCAAATATGTATTTTTCTGACAAATGAACCACAGAAAACACTTACCTCCCTTTTTTTAGCTTCATTTGTGCTGTACTTTGGAAAGAGGTAGGAAAAGATATTTCCACAGCAACAAGCAACGTGTACCAGGGGACCTTCTTTTCCTAAACTCAAACCCGATGCCACAGCCAGTACTAACGTGATGGTTTTAATCATTAATGTCCATTTTCCCAAATAACCTCTGATGATGAATCCACTCAAAATAGTTTTAATCTACAAAGGAAAGATTATGGCATCTTAATTTCCTTGTAGAAACATCAGAATTTGTTCTTTAATTTTTATTTATTTATTTTGGTCCGTTGTGGCGGCTGAACTCTGGGCCTGGGCACTGTCCCTCAGCTCTCCAGTTCAAGGCCAGCGCTCTACCACTTGAGCCACAGCACCACTTCCGGCTTTTTTTCTGCTTAGTGTGGTGCTGAGGAATCAAACTCAGGGCCTCATACATACCAGGCAAACACTCTACCACTGAGCCAATCTCCCAGCCTGAAATATCAGAATTTAATCTAAAATATTCTTGTTTTGCTCACAAACTACATGCAAATTTTGAAATAATTGGCAATTTTTTAATGATATATATAATAAATCTGAGTTTTATTCTAGTTTTCTATTCAAGGACAGAAAGTAACCCTGTCTTATAAGAAAACAAAAATAATAGGCTAAGTTAAATACAGCTATTTCTTGCAAGGCTTATAATTATATTACCCAAAAAGGCAAATTTGAATTATTTTTGTTGTAGAAATGTAGAAATTTGTTGTTGTAGATACGTATCAGGCAATGTCATCTGCCTTCTTAGGCTACTGTAATCAAATGTTTTTCTATGTATCAAGAAGGATGAATGAAAAGTGCTGAGAAGTGAACAATATTGCTCTTACTAATCCGGGAGCTGGTGACTCATGCCCATAATCCTAGCTTCTCAGGAGGCTGATTTGAGGATCATGGTTCAAAGCCAGAAAAAAGTTGGAAATGGTGCTGTGGCTTAAGTGGTAGAGCACTAGCTTTGAGCCCAAAAGAGGCTCAGGGACAGTACGTAAGGCCCTGATTTCAAGCCCCAGGACCAGCCTCCACCTACCCTCCCCCGCCCCTCCAAAAAGGTATCTTTAATATAGCCTTAAAATTTTATTGGCTGAGATAAAGTCTCAAAAACTGTCTTTAAACATTGATCTGCCTTGATCTCTGCTTTCCAAGTGAGTCAGTTATAGGCATAAATGATTGCTCCTGAATCAGTCTACCTTTTCTGAATTTCCTTTTACACGAAAAAAAAATCCATTTCAAAAAAAATTCCTAATAAAAAATATCCCAACAAATATTGCTCATGATACTAAGAACTGCGTGGCTTACCTCCGGAATTCCAGATCCGCAGGCATATGGAGCAAACACCTTTACCAGAGATACTGCAAGAAAAGCAAAGCTCAAAGCCCAGAAGATGTACATTATATAGTTCATGATGTAAGAACCAGGACCCTAAAAAACAAGAGCAGTTTAAGAATATGAGGTTGATTTATAGTACTTCCTATATAAGCAACTAGCATATTTTTTCTGATCCCTAAAGTTTTGCTACCAAGGTATTTCCATTACACTTCAACCTTCGCCTACCCACCAACAACTTTTTGGCAATAGTTAATGGAAACAAAAGTAGATTGGCACTCCAATTTCATTCCATTCCAATTCTTCTAAAGATCATTAAACTAAATTCAAGGTAAGAAACAGCACATTGCACATCTTATCAAAAAACATTCCTCTTAGCTCTAAGGTTCATCTATAACACATTATATAATACATATCCGCCCACATGACTACATATAATCTCCTATAGTCCAGGACATTGTTAATACATAACATTATAGTAAAGATAGTCAAGTGCTATAATGCCTCAAAGAAAATCTTAAATAACTGAACGTATCTCTACTTATACTGTTCATTTTACCAACTATTTAACAATCTACACTTTCATAATTCTTATTTCCTAGTCTTACTGATCTTTAGGATAAATTACTCTAATAACACATCTAATTACAATGATTTACATCTATTGACAACCTACTACAATGATTATCATTTTTCTTCCACCACAATAAATTTGTGTCTTTGCAAGTAACCTGTGTATAACCATGTACTTTAATACGAAAGCTGCTTGAAATAATCTTTATATTTTTTTGGTATTATGTAGTCACATATTTTCCATTCTACCCTATTACACAACTTTTCTTTAATATATGGTTCAGTCAACTAGGCTGTGATTCTTTTAAGTGAATTGGTACAATTATCAATCAACTCATCTTGAGCAAAGCAAGACTTACCTCTGCTTGACCTATGATTAATTCTGCCCATGTTTTCCATTGTGGACATTTATCCCGCTCTTCAAAAGTTGTTTCATTAGATCCCCAACAACACTGTTCATGGTTGTACCACAATGCACTAAGGCAAATGCCCTCCTTTAAGTCAGTCATCCAATCAGCAGCAATGTCTATTAATCCAGCCAATGCCCCTGTAAAAATGTGTTGGAGATGGTCCAAAAAATAAATTCATTTTGGGAGGATATGGTTATGAGTTTAATCAAAAGTGGGAAACTTTCTACAAAGGTTTAACTTGTAATTAAATATATATTCTTTATTTTTTAAAAGCCTGCAAATAAGTATTCTTTAAAATAAAACTGCTATTCTTTGATTGAAATTAAAAATCCAACCACATCATTCAAATTCCCTATAATTACAAAAGGGAAGGAGGGAGGAAGGAAGGGAGAAAGGGAGGGAAGCAGGGAGAGAAGGGAAGGAAAGAGATAAGAGGGAAGGAAGAAGAGAGGGAGGGAGGGAGGGAGGGAGGGAAAGGAAGTGGGCAAGACATTTAGAAGGAGAAAGTTGCCAGGGTGATGACATATCTGGACACTGAAGTCAAGATTTTTAAGTAGCCTACTTCAATTCAAAATATAATTAACAGACTAATAAGTGATGTCAGCTTTATTAAAACTTGGTGTCCATTAAAAAGTCGAGCTCATAGCATTTATGAATCACTGTAATTGATTTACAATTTTTAAAAAATATATGCCAAGATTATTTTACTGACAAAATACCAAAATGAATACAAAAATTCACTGTCAAACCTGAGTCATTCCTATTATATGAAAACATCAATGGCTTATACACAGAAGACCGCAAAATTCACATGCATGCCAATTAGTTATCAATACTTTTCTTTATTCCCACAAATGTATCATTTGTTAACATTTTCTGGAAGTCAAAGTGACTAAAGCAACCCTTAATATTTGTTTCCAGATCCTCAACTATTTCTGTTTTCTTTTTTTGTTTGTTTTCTGCTGGTCCTGGGGCTTGAACTCAGGGCCTAAAAGCACTGACCCTGAGATTGTGTTCAAAGGTAATGCTCTATCATTTGAACCACAGCTCCACTACTGGTTTTTTTGGTGATTAATTGGAGATGAGTCTCACAGACTTTCTTACCCAGCTTTGAACTTTGAACCTCAAATCTCAGCCTCCTGAGTAGCTAGAATTATAGGTGTGAGCCACTGGCACCCAGTGCTCAACTATTTCTTAAAGTCTCAAAGGAAGAAGGGACTTTGTAGCCAAGCTGTGGTGCAGTGATGAAAAAGCTCATCTCTTGCATTAACTTGCTGGAACTCAAACCCTGGCGGAGCCATTACTGGCTATGTTACTGCAGCTGAGTTACTTCTCTTGTGCTTTAGTCCCTTCATCTGTAGAGGGTTATAATGAGAATATTTATGCTGTAAGATTGTCATGAGGTTTAAATATATACAAAGGTTTTAGACTCCTACATGACACATAGGAAGTGCCCAATAAGTATTAGCGGTTATGATGTTAAAAATACTTTATTTGCCATCTGATCCAAATCACTTGTTCTATGGAAACTGAACCCAGAAAGATGATGCAAGTTGGATCCACACCTGAAAGTGAAAGCCAAGTCTAGACTAAAAAGCCTCCTGTCTCCTAGTCTTCTATTTAAGAAGATTTTTTGAGGAAGAGAAACAAATGCTTTCATAGCACTAATACCTGGGAGAGGGGAGGAAAACTAAAGAGAGGGAAAGGGAACTGTTTATACTTCTCTTATCTAAATGAATAAATAAAACGGTGTTAAATTTTTTCTTTACCTGATGCCAATCCTGTTAATGTTACTACTAACCATCCTGACCATGCGTCATATAAGCTTTTTGTCATTTCCCATGCTGATTCCTTCTTTTTGCTGTTGATCTGAAATCAGAAATGTATATGTATGCTTCACTTTTCAAATGATGAATAGAAGCCACTATTCTATAATCTAGCATTTCTTTCTCAGTTGTCATATACAGAACACAATATCTTCTGATTAATTCTATAATTAAGTGAACTGGAGCTACTAGGAAAAGTGAATTAGGAGCGAAATCACGACATCATAAAGTTGTTAGACTTATAGACTAGATGGCAAGAATAATAAGAACCTCAAAGTCTGAGTAAAGAACATCCACAAACTATATAAATATCCAATCAAAATTGTTGAAGTTGAATCAAATTCAAACTTTAACTGGTATACAGAGGGATCCTTTATACTTGTGGAAGATGATAAAGCTGGAAATGTCTGTAATTCCCTGGTCCTAGTATTTAAGTAAGTTTTAATTTTTTTGGGGGGGGGTCTGGTCATGGGGCCTGAACTCTGGGCCTGGGCGCTATCCCTCAGCTCTTCAGCTCAAAGCTAGCGCTCTACCACTTGAACCACAGTGCCACTTCCGGCTTTTTTCTTTTTGCTTATGAGGAATCGAACCCAGGGCCTCATGCATGCAAGGCAAGCGCTCTACCACTGAGCCACTTTCCCAGCCCAGTAAGTTATAATTTATATCAATAAGTAACCTATATACACACAATGTATAATAATCAAGTGACTAAGGGATCCCCAAAAGTTGTAGGATTAAATACTCAAATGTGGAGAGCTCCAGTTCTATCAGTTGAATCTAGACTCACACTCTTCACTGTAAGGCAGAAGTGTCCTCAACTGATCACACTGTAGGCAGTCAGGAGATTAACAGTAAGATAATAAATTAGATGCAGATCTTGCCTTCATTAGTAAGAACACATTTCTAAACCAACCCATAACAAGTCTAGAACTGTTGTCATAATACAATTCTTGTTTTAAAAGCTGGATTCTAATGCTAAAATATCCTGTAGAAAGACTGTAATTGGAATGACCTGGTCTACTTCAAGTACATGATCTATGTGAAGCCACAATCCCCATTAAAAAGGCATCGTAAGTTTTAAGTTGTATGAGGCAATTTGATCTCTTCTATACTGTAAGCATCCCAACACAAATATGAACCATTTTTAGAATCAGAAGTAGGTCACTTCTTCTGAAAATAAACATTAAATTCCACGTTGCTTTTGTTTAACTAAATATGATAATAAAGTCATTTTCGGATAGTCTGCCATTCTCTTCACACCACTACTTACACACCACCAATGGTTTAACAAATACTTGTAAAAAGGTATGTGTGTGTAAGTGTTTATTCATCACTACCCCTAAGCAACATCTGGAAATCATCTAAAATATTATCAATATATCATACTGGTTAAATAAAACTGTTAATATAGATTGCATGCAATGAAAAAATACATAGCAATTAAAAGAATAAGATACATGCAGTGTTATGAAGGACAAAAGCAATATGGCTAAAAGTATGCTGTTTAACAAGGCTAAAAAGTGAAGAATAAACTATGAAATGAAAATCGCATGCACACATTTTTCAACATATAGAATGTGTAACGAAAGGTTCTGAGACACTTACCCGCCTGTGCCTTTCTCTATCTTTACATTTCTCTCGCACCCAGTCAATAGTGTGGAAGTCATCGTATGTACCAACACCTGGAATTGGCTCATCCAAAAGGTCCAGTAAGTGAGTGGAACTATTAATGCTACCTCCATTTGTCATTGTATAGTGAGTTCCTGCAGAGCAAAAGAGGAAAAGTGACTATATTTTATAAAAGACAACAATAAGTTTTCTTTCTGAGAAGTTCACTGGTAAGTCATGCAGAAATAATTATCACTTGAAATAATTTCAAAATAGAAGAAATGTGAAGAAAACTGATCCAACACTTACACTAAGGAAAAAAGATAATGTCCTTTCAAAGTTGTATTATAGTTATTAACAAGCCTAACTGCAGGTGAGGACCTGATATTCTGTTATTCTGATATTCTGATAATTCTGTGTGACTCACTTGACAAAGGGAGTCAGTAAAGTTAAAAAACAACTTGTAGATGATTGATAAATTGAGAAAGAGGATGTTTTTTCCTCCAGTAAGTGAAAAAAGAATCTGTCTCATAGTTGTAGGTAAACCACAACTCTCAGAAGTGTGTGGGTGCCTCATAAGAAATGTCTTTCCTTCACAGATTGTACATTTCAGACTCACACGTTGTCCTTTAAATCAGCTTTGTCATCATACTTGCTCTCTCATGGGAGCTAAATAAGCTTTCCGCACATGTTCACTATATAGTTTATGATAAACAGACTTATAGGAGGTTCTACAAAGGCTGTTGAATGGTAAGTCAAGAAAAATATGGATGGAATTTAAGTAAGAAAATAACTTCAATCTAACTATAAAGAAATACAAAAGCCGGGCACTGGTGGCTCACGCCTGTAATCCTAGCTACTCAGGAGGCTGAGATCTGAGGATCACAGTTCAAGGCCAGCCCAGGCAGGAAAGTCCATGAGACTCTTACCTCCAATAAACCACTAGAAAATTGGAATTGGTGCTTTGGCTCAAGTGGTAGAGCTCGCCTTCAGCTGAAGGGCACAGGGACAGCGCCTAAGCCCAGAGTTCAAGCCCCACGACGGACAAAAAAAAAAAAAAGAAATACAAATCAAATGTACACTATCACTTTCTTTTAATACGAGGGGTTGAACCTAGGACCTTGCCCATGTTAGTCAGGTACTCTCTACCACTTGAGCTATGTACCCAGCCCACGATATCACTTTTCCCAGTAACAATGGTGAATTTCCAAACTACTTGCAGCATAGATAAACAAAAGAAACAGCTAGATCTCTTTTAGTTGAAAAATAAAGACCAATATCATTTTTATGAGGCCAAAAAATTGCCAAAAGCATACATATAAAGCACATCTTCCTTCTTTTCCAGACTAATGTTTCTAAAGTTTTGTTAATTAGTAAATAATAATATGGTTTTTAAAAATTGATACATGAAGGAAGCCCTCGAACATGAAGAGATCTTCAAGATGAAATAAAGTGGTCAAACCACTGCTTCCGAGAAACACTTTTCCTTTGTGATTACAACTCTTCTTACAGGTGGATTTTCTTCACTTAAGATGACAAGCTGTCCCCTGGTCTTCTCATTTGTCAACACAGTTGCAGCCCTCATTTAGTCCTCAGTGAAGACAGAAATGGAAATGTAGTAGAATACTTTCTGAATACACAAATAAAGGTTTGAATTTGTGTTGACAAATAGCAAACAAAAAGAAATGCAATGCAGAATATAATGTTTCAAATTAAGGCACAATATGAAACAATTCAAAAGACAAAATCATGAAAACATGTACTTTTGAGTTGAGATGAGTTTCAAAAATCCAAGTAAAAGGGCTTAGAATTTCAGCAACAAGCCAGATAAAGAATCAAGTTTTACTTAGCTACATGAAGTATACTGAGGGAGGAGAGAGAACAGGGTAATAAGAAAGTTACAATAAAGAGTTAAACTGGCAATTCATTGACTTTACCTTTTTACCATACTAGCACACTTGCTATTTTTATTTTTCCATTATACATTCTACAAGCTAGTTAATGTCACTAAATGAACATTGCACATACATCATTTCTGGTGACTTCAGGTTACTTACTGTATTTATATAACTTATTATAAAAGTTATAAGCTTTACATAAAATTATTATAATTTAACTAAACTTTTAGGTTAATTTGCCATTATAAGCAGCACCTTGGTCATTTTCCTTTCCAAGAATTTTTAATTGTGTTTTTCTTGTTCTTAATTTTTTTGGGGGGATCTGTCACGGGGCTTAAACTCTGGGCCTGAGCACTCTACCACTTGAGCCACAGGGCCACTTCTGGTTTTCTAGTGGTTAACTGGAGTCTCACAGACTTTCCTGCCCCGGCTGGCTTTGAATCCTGATCCTCAGCTCTCAGTCTTCTGAGTAGCTAGGTTTCAGGCATGACTCACCAGCACCTGGCTCTTGTTCTTAATTTTTTCCCAACCTCACTCCAGATATTCAATACTAGTAAACTGGTATATCCCCAAACTTAACCAAATTATCCTCTAATTATACCTAGATTAGAGCTGTTATTTGTGTAATGGGCCATTATTGGTTTTGTCACTTAGTAACTCTTTTTCTTCTTTCTGCAACTGATCTCAATTAAGGAAACATTTATTCCCACATAGCTACAGTCTTGGTGGAGGGGGGGGGTTCTCTGAAATTATTCCCCCAGGCCAAAAAGAAAAAAGGGACCTGCGCAAAGGGTGTATGTAGCTCAGTGGTAAAACACTTGGCTAGCACAAGTCAGGCCTGGGATGGTTTAATACCTACCCCTAGGAAAGAACAAGGAGAAGTAGCAAGATATGACTCCATCTAGACCAATCAAAACTCTACCTGCTGGGTAGATTCATCCCTAGCATAAAGATAAATTTTAACATGGAACCTTCAAATAATATGATAGCTCCTGCAATCCAGATCTCAGATCTTAGATGATAAGAAAGTATGCATCAAGAAGTACTTACAAAATTAAGAAAATGAAAATCAGAAACTTTTCTGGAGGCCTGACGATCAGGTCACTGACTGCCGTCTACTGTCTAATTGTACATCCTCTGGCTGGGAAACATTAATAAAAGAGAGACTGGAAAGAAGATCACTTTCCTTCAGAGTGGCTTAGTAGAGAAATTCCATGACCTTAATACATTCTGAGGTTAGAAAGATCTAGAGTCAAATTCCACCTCTGTCACCTATTATTCCGATCATGGAGCCCAAGTTACTAATTTACCTCCCTGACTAGACCTCATTTTGTCATCAGAGTTAAAATAATCTTTCCTGTGGAGAGGTCAGACACTAACTAGTTCTAGACTAATAATAGCAACTAGAATTTCTGGAGTATTTATCATATACCACACATTGTTCTTAATAGTTATATGAAACAGATCATTTAATTTTTACAACTTTGTGGGATAGCTTTTATTATCTCTACTTTATGTAAAAAGCAAAGCATAGAATACTAAAGAAATATGCTCAGGGTCAAACTGCTAGTGGAAACGGGGATACAAACTCAAGCCTCAGTACCACTATGCAACAGCACCTAAAACTAATTTCATGGTTGGCTTATATTATTTTAAGACTTACACTATTTTAAGCTACGTAGGTACTTTCCTCCAAGAGTAGGCTAAGAACAATTAGACAGTGCCTGCTTCCCAGACACAAATGCACATGCACGCAGCTTACGGACATGTGCTGCAACCCTACCTTTTACCACCTCTATCCTTCCCATGCCTCTGGCTTCGGGCACTGGGCCACTTTTTCCTATAGTGTGTGATTTGCTGCAATAAAACCATATATATTGCAATAACAGTCATGCACAATGCTTTGCACTCGCAAATCTCAGCTCCAGATTCATCTTCAACACAGGAAGCCTACCATTTACCACAGGCAGAGCAGAGGCACCCCGATGTACAGTTAGAAACTGGATTTTAAACCTTTTGACTATGATCCACAGCAAAACTACTTCCCATTGACATACCACACAGATACCTAAGTAAAAACGAGGTCCAGTAAACAATACTACTACAGGGTAAACAATAACGGTGATAGTTTATCTTTTCCTTTTCCTTCCTTTTTTTTTTTTTTTGTACAAATACTAGTCAAAACCCAATCAAAGTCAACCAAACCAAGGTTTGCTTCAGCACCGGAGGGTCACACCTGTAATTGTACTCAGAAGGCTGAGCTCCACAGAAGTACAGTTTAGGGCCAGCCCTGGGAGAAAAGTCTGTGAGACTCCATCTCCAAAATAAGCAGCCAAAAGCTGGGTTGGAAGTGTTGCTCAAGTGATAAGAGTGCTAGCAGAGCAAGCAAAGTAAGCAAGCATGAGGCCCTGAGTTCAAATCCTAGCACTGAAAAGAGTCTGACAAATACTGAAGTAGAGAATAACAAACATTAATGAGATTATCTGCTTTTCCCATAAAGATAAACTTTTACATTCCTATCCACCAGCCATCAACATACAGTCACTATGCTGAACTAAAAAGGAAAAAAATGATTGCTGCATTTTAAACTGAGTTTATTAATAAATCTCCTAGTCACACTGATAGCAGCCTAAGACTTTTCTCAAAGGACAACATTCAAATAACTCTTCCATGCAAAAGCAGGCATACAGTTATCCAAATGACTTACTTATGGCATCTAAAGCTAATCCCCAAAGACTGGAGAAAAGTAATGCTTGCAATTTAAATTCATGGTACAGATCACTAGCATACAAGACGCATAAAATACACCTTTCAAAAATTATGGCAGTAGAAATCCAACATTCCAAGTATTCCCTGACAACTGAGTTACTTCTGTCTATTAAGAGCAGAAAGTCTAGTCTTCAATTTGTATATTTTTTCCCTCCTTCTGTAAACTTACTGATAAGGAATGGTCATTCTGACAAGGAAGGGGAAAGTAAATGTTAGAAGTTGATAGGGAAGTCCAGACAGTTAGAGGACTCCCAAATCAAAGATTAAAAAAGCAATGGCCATCACAGTATCCTAACATTCTTGGAGGTTAATTAAATGTTAGCTAGATAAACAAACAGTATAAGTGAAATGCATGCTCTTAAATTTATTTCAGCCATCTACAATCACATTTAATTAAACTGCAAAGAATTAAAACTTAATACTAAATCATAGAAGCTAACTATATACACACACCAGTCAATAGCAATGCTGAACCCACTACTCAATTCAATGCACTGTTTTCTTCTCTGTTCTGATGCCACCTGAAAATAAAAGGTCACATCCTTAGGTATATATGATAAAGTGGATATTTCAAAATATGTATACTTGAATTCAATATTCACTTATAATCTCTCAGGTATAGGATAACCTATATTTTACATTATATAAAGTATAAAACTTGCCCAAAAATCCATAAAATCATATTTTGATCTAATTGAAGTGATAAAGGACTACAAACTAAGTAAAATTTTTAAAAATAATTGAAGCTACCAGTCTCTTGCATAGGTACAAAGCAGAGACCCCCTTAGGGAAAAGAAGCAAAACTATAACCCTAGTAAATGTGGCCAAGTAAATGTGTATGACAAGCATGACAGGATATAAATTTAATCATAGGAGGGCTAGTGGAGTGGTTCAAATGATACAGCAACTAACTAGCAAGTAAAAGATCCCTCAATTCAAACCCCAATACTGCCCGTGGCTCACAATTGTAATCTTAACTACTCAGGAGGCTGAGAGTTGAGGATTGATGTTCAAAGCCAGCCCAAGCAGAAAAGTTTATTAGCCTCTTTTCTCCAATACCAAAAGGAAGTAGAGCTGTGGCTCAAGTGGTAGAGAGCTAGTCTTGAGCAAAAAGAAGCTCATGGACAGTGTCTAGGTCCTGAGTTCAAACAAAATAAGCAAACAAATGAATTAATAATAATATAATAATAATAATGTATCAGTTATTTCTAGAAAATAAAACTGAAAGTAGTAGTATGATGGAAATCTGAAAGTTAAAATACTTAGATGCTGTGGGCAAAATAAAAACAATATAAATTTATATGCAAAGACAATTTTGAAAAGAAAAGTTTCAAGTGAAAATTCAGAAGTTTTTTTTATTTACAGGCACTTAAATGGATTGATTTTTAATAAGATGTTTAACTTTCTGGTTGGATTTTTTAAGTTAAGGATAATAAAAGCATAATAAAATTTGAACCCTAAAAAAAATTGAATCCTAAATTCATTTTGCAGTAAGTCTACAGAATATCCCTATGGCAACAAGAATACCTGAAATACTGAACTTCCAAATAATGTACAAAATTTTAAAAAATACCTTCACAAATGATAATTTAGGGAGTTAGAAAAACAGGCACATTCACCTGCTATATAACAGGAAAAAACAGGATTTATTCAAATATATCTACTTTTCTTTACTGTCTTCTTTACTAATCCATAATAAAACTATTCTGTTGGTTCTGAAGCAACAAAACTAACCATAGACTAACACAGTAGGCATGTTCATACTTACTACCTAGATGGCACTGACTCATTTTATTCTCTCTACCTTGAATATCCTGTCAAATTATCCTTGTGTCTTGAGGAAAGCCTTAATAACACTTTAATAACTTTAATAACATTTGCCAAATGAGCCTTTTCCCTTCCTCTAGTAAAGTTCCCCCCCACATACACACACACAGAAAAAGCACCTTAAGGGTTGGTTATAGATATTTACTAATTTCCTCTGGGAGTTGTTTCTTTGTTTTTAGTCTACAAAGTTTATCTTTCTGGATACATTTTGAATGGAGGGAGTATTAAAAGTTCAATATGACTGAAATTCTAAAATCGTTTTCCAAAGAAAATGGAATGTCCTTCCTACTGTCAATAAGAATGTTTTTACCGCTGGGTTTCCAAATAATATGAGTGACAATCAATATATCTTATAATTAGAACATGAGCCAAATATCTGAATCAAGCCCTGATTTTTTTATGTTTGTTTTTGTCCGTCATAGGCTTTGAACTCAGGGCCTGGATCCTGCCTTATCTAAGCCTCTTTGTGTTCAAGGTTAGCACTCTACCACTTGAGCCAACAGCACCACTTCTGGCTTTTTCTCAATAGCTTATTAGAGATAAGAGGCTCATGGATTTTTATGACTGGGCTGGCTTAGAACTGGGATTCTTAGATCTCAGCCTCCTGAGTAGCTGGGGTTACAGGCATGAGCCACCGGCATACACTTTGTTGTTTTTACTTCAGTTTTCTCTATTTGAAAATGGGGAGTATAACAATACCTATGCCACAAGGTTGTGATGAGGATACACTGAAAACATGTGGCCAATCTATAGCAAACAGTAAATTCTCTTATTGCCATTAATATTACTATTATTCTCTCTCGTAAAGTATACCTTACATAACACTGAGCACAATAATTTACTTGCAATTTCTAATTTAGTCAACAAGAATAATTTATCCAACAAAGGTAACCCCTAGCTCTAACACTCAGTGATTCAGTAATCACATACATGTTTACTTTATCAACATTCTTTACAAGTTTATACTTTGTTTCTGTCTCTTTTCCCTTTTATCAGCCTGAAGATCTGTTCTTAATCATTGTGGTTTTGTCTTTACAGGGAAATTGGTTTGGTTTTCTTGATCCATGTTCCTTTATGTTGATGCATGAATTCAGTGGATCCTAGATTATGAAAAAAGTAACTCCTTATCCATACATATGAAACATACTCCAGTATGTTTTAGTAATACAGTATAACCAAGGAAGACTGATTTGTACTACATATACACATTTTTAAATTAAAAATGAGCTTGTATAAATACAATAAGTCTTTATCAAAGGATTAAAAAAAAACCTATTTACACAGCCAAGACTGGGATTGATTTAGGCCTTAAGTATGAACCCTAAGGGATATTTATGAAAATATAATAGAAATTAAATTTCCATTTTGTTAGTATCAGTCATGATGGCTGCTCTTAAAATTTTGACTTATTTCTTGTTGTGCATCTATTTTACAGAGATAGAGTCAAAGTAAGTTCTGTCAGACTGTCATATTGCACAATTCAAATTTCTCAAGTCTTGGCCTTCTAGTTTATCATCATTAACACATGAATGCTATAATAGCTAAGAGAAAAAAAAGTGGCCTGTCTGGTTTTACAGTTTACTGATTAGCAAATAATGTTAAGTTTAAACAAGCATTATTCATTCACCTTGCTTCCTGTTTAAAGAATTTCTTACCAGAAAACTGATGAGGGGAACACAGGAGCATGCAGACAACAAGTTGACAGGAAAGAAAAAAAGTCTTAGGTGTTAAGATTAGGAGAGATTATTTCCTTCTCTATTCTTCCAGGCATTTCCCCTCATGTTCTAACATACATACATATATATATACATACATATATATATATATATATATATAAATATATGCGGACAGTTTAAAAAGGCAACCATAAAAAGAATATATATATATATATTATATTTAGAGTTTTCCTAAAAATACAGAAAATCTTTTACTCACTACACAACTGCAACTACCCAGAGCCTATCAGACACAACGCAACTAATAAGTATGGCATGCATTGTAATTTTTAAGTTCTCATGAACCTCAAAAGCATTATCGAGACGTAAAGTGTATTTTAAGTAATGCGGGCTAAACATACTTAAGAAAAAAATCACGACTTCCTTATTGGCTTTATAAATGAAAAGTTTGGGTTAAACCATGAAGTTTACAA
The DNA here is from genome assembly GCF_000151885.1 of Dipodomys ordii. Classification (NCBI taxonomy): domain Eukaryota; kingdom Metazoa; phylum Chordata; class Mammalia; order Rodentia; family Heteromyidae; genus Dipodomys; species Dipodomys ordii. The sequence goes on along the minus strand of NW_012267220.1, from coordinate 5,649,973 downwards.
TACCAGGCAGTAATTCAACTTCATATGGCTCATGAATAAACACATTTAACGGAGTCATTTTTCCTGAAACTTTTTTTTTCTAGAACAACGATAGCAAACATTTTTTAAAACTATCAATTTAAGGAAAAAGAAAGGGCAGGTTGCTGGACGTGAGATTGTTCGTAAGGAGAACGAGGCAGAGGCGAGGCCCGCGGGAGATTACACAGTGACCTGGGAGCTCTGCCGCCCTCCCGGCGCTAAGCCGCTTTTTCCAGATGTTTGACACATCAAATGGCACACGATGGTGGTGGAAAACAGGGTGGCACGGTCGCCAGCGGACACACACACGGAACAAAAAGAAAATTCGCTTATTTCTGCAGCTCAGGGCTTTAGCTTTCGCGTTAGACGGCGTGTGTGCGTGTGTGTGTGCATGTGTGCGTGCGCGTGTACGCGCATGTGTGTGTGCGCGTGCGTGTGTAAAATTCTACCTGCTGCTGGCAGAGCTTAACTCCAGCAGCCCGGGCTGCGGCTGGAAGGACGGGCGAGCGTTCCGCCTTTGGCTCTGAGGTGCCTGCAGCCCAGCTTCCAGCCCGCCGCAGACGCGGCCCCATTCATTCCCAGGGTCAGGGGAGGGAGGATTTTCACGCCGAAGATGGAGTCGGGGCCGCGCGGGGTGAGCTGGAGCGGAGAAGACGCCCGGCGGGCGGCGGGGCGGCTGCCGAGCCCCGGGGCGAGCCGGGACCCCGTTCCAAGGAGCGCGCCGCCGCATGCACCCCGACCGACCGACCGACCGGCCCGCGAGCGAGGAGGAGGAGGAGGAGGAGGAGGAGGAGGGGAGGGCCCGCGTTACCTCGTTTGTGCAATTCCCGCAGGGGAATGCTGTCTCCTCCCCCGTCATATGGCAAGTAGGGATCGGAGGCAGCGTCCATGACCAGGGCTTTTTTTTCCCCAAACCAAGAAGAAGGCGGCGGGGAAGAGGGCGAAGGAAAGAAAAAGAAAGGATCGCAAAGAAACGCAGCTCGGGAGCTTCGGAAGGCGGCGGCGTGCCGGCGGGCGCTGCGGCCGCGGCGGGCGGGCGGGCGGGCGGGCGCGCGGTCGGGGGGGGGGGGAGGCCGCGGCTGACGGGCGGGCGCTGGAACGGCGCGCGCGGCCCGCCCCGCCGGCGGAGCGGCGGCCGGGCTCCGCCACCGCGGTGATGTCATCAAAGGGAACCGCGCGCCGCCCGGTTGCTAGTGGCTACGATCGAGCGAGCGAGGCCGGGTCCGCTCCGTGGGGGGGGGGGGGGATGACTAAGCGCCACGTCCAGCAGACGGACCGGTTGGAGGGGCGGCGCGGGCTGCTGGCCGCAGGGCGAGTGCAGACAGACAACGGGAACAGTCCTTTCTGATTTTGAGATACGGTCGCAGGAACGAAACATGAAAAGGGAACTCTAGGCGGAGACAGTGACCCGCTCCACCGCCGGGGCGAGCGATGCCAGGGCGTGGGGGGGGGTGCCACAGACGCCCGGGCTAGAGCCGAGCCGGGCCCGGAACGCGCACGCCAGCCCGAGGCTTCCCGGGAGACCTGCTTTTGAGACCGATCTTCATTGTCTGACACGCACGGCGGGGATCAAGACCCTGAAGAAAGAGTGCTTTATCTCACTAAGCCCAGGGGCCTCTGGCTTCCTCCCTTCAGAGAACCAGCCAGTAAGATATTCTCTCTGGTTCTGGAAGAGAAAGGGGAAAAAAAATCTATCTGTGATAAGTGACTACTAAGTAACAACTGTCGTGTGGGGGTGTGTGTGCACACCATGGGAGAAAAATCAGTTTGCTAAGCACATTTCCCCACATTTTCTTTTTCCTATCTCACTTAAGGGTTTTTTTTCCAAATACTTTTAATAAAATGTGTATTTGTGAAGTAATCATATTCTCATATTGTCTTTTTGCTAAACGCTTTTAGGGAATCTAAAAATGAAACACATGGCTTGGGGCTTAAAAAGAATAAAGGTTAAATAAACAGTTCTTTATTCAAAAAGTTTGAACTTCAGATAGATAGCATCTTATAAAATCCCACCTGGGATTTGGGAAGACAGGCTTAGGGGAAAGGTATAAAACTAGAATATTCCATCTAATCTTGATGCTGCTATTAATATTTAAATATTTATGTTGGAAGAGGAGGTAGGTAATAAGATTTTTTTCTATATTTCTAATTTTTCATGGAAAGTTTCATTTTAAACAAGGAAAGCTTTGGCAAAGAATTTTACTGAAATAGCTCAATATAAACTTGACCATTTGTTGGTTCCTTGATATATTACACTGCCATAAGACTATTGTAAAAATCTATGTTGCACAGCACATATAAGTGATTACTTGTTATGATATTACACTATGTTCTCACACGCCTTTGCATAAAATGAAAACCTGTCTACAAGCTTTCCTGGTAGTTGTAGGCACTCACCTTACCTGTTCTTCCTGATCTACAACTTGGTCATAAAGAATAAAAGAAACAGCACCAACTAAAGGGAGGCCATCTGACCTGTAAAATGTTGACATGCTATGTAAGTTTTCAGGGCACTTCTGATGTATTACTGAAATGTATATGCAAGACAGACAAATGTACCATTATTTGAGTGATTGATTTTGGAATGAGGCACACCTAATAACTTCTACCAAGGAATGTGATAGAGGTAGGAATGTGGGGTTTGCTTTCATTGCAGTCAGTGTTTATTCTAGAGGATACAGCTCCAGGATGGAGCCCCAAAGCTATTACTTTGGGGAAGGGGGAGTACCAGTACTGAACTTGAACTCATCCACCCCGTCCCCTGAGCATTTTTGCTCAAGGCTGGCACTCTACCACTTGAACTGCACCTCCACTTCCAGCTTTTTTTTTTCTGCTAATTGGAAATAAGTCTCTAATTTGTCTGCTGGGGCTGGCTTCTAACCTAGATACTCAGATTGTTATTAGTGCAGCTAGGATTACAGATAAGACCCACCTGCAGTGGGCTAATATATTACTTTTGTAATAATAAATGTGGAAATATTTTAATCTCAAAAGCAAATCTCTCATTTGTGTGGGGTCCACATTTTCTCTTAAAGAATCATTATACAGGCTGTAATGCTTTCTAACCATACTTTAGAAGAAAAGGACAAGGTACATTGGAGATGTGGCAGAAGAGAACTCTGACACAGATCAGGGAGAACCAGGCTTAAGGGGGCAAGAAGCAAGAGACAACGTCAAGAATTTCTATGTACAGCTAGGAGAGAAAGCTAATAAGGGTAGAGCCTCTGAAACTACAGAAAATTCAAAAGAGGAGGCCAGTTTTATTTTCAAATGCATCTGGATTACAACCTCAACCTGATGTGAGATTTCAGGTAAGTTACAATCTCTCTGGATCTAAACCAAGAGGACAGAATAAGTGACATGGTCCAACCTCAACCTTTAAACTCCTTTATAGCATGAACATTCAGCCCAGCTAAGTTTTGACATTGTTTTTTAAATTAAACAAGTGGGGAAGTGTGAGACAAATATTAATTACATAATTAGCATTAACATTACATAAACAAATGAGCCTAGTACCTTTTTCTTAATTTTTGACCCATGTCCAGAAGGAACAGAGAAACAGGTCAAATAATAGCTTAGGGATGAAACCGTCCTTTAGTTTTTTCCCTCAAAGCTAGTGCTCTACCACTTGAGCTACAAATCCACTTCCAGACTTATTTACTTATTTTAATTTATTTTTAGCTAATTAGAGATGAGTCTTATGGACTGCGTGGCTTCAGATTTCAATCCTTAGATCTCAGCCTCCTGAGGAACTAGATTATAGGTGCCCAACTGTTATCATTTTATATAGGTAGATATTAGTCTAGAATAATATCAAGCAACTACTACCTAAACACCATGGATTATTCTAGAAAACCATATGTATAAAAGCAGGAAACAAAGGTATACATACCAAATTATTCCATTTTTAACTTTTTTTTTTTGGGGGGGGGTCTGGTCATAGGGCCTGAACTCTGGGCCTGGGTGCTGTCCCTCAGCTCTTCAGCTCAAGGCTAACCCTCTACCATTTGAGCCACAGCCCCACTTCTGGCTTTTTTCTTTTTGCTTATGTGGTGCTGAGGAATCGAACCCAGGGCCTCATGCATGCAAGGCAAGCACTCTACCACTGAGCCACCTTCCCAGCCCCCTCCGTTTTTTAACTTTCAAAGAAATAATACAAAATTATATTCTTAAGGATGTAACATCAGGTGATCAAATCATTAAAGTAAAGCAGCAAAGTGAGGAGAGAGAGGGAAAAAACCCTATTTATCACTAGAAGAAAAGGAAGTATTGTGAACAGAGAGGTACAAGTAGAAGGTTTCTAAAACATGGCAAAAAAATATGTTTTCTTAAGTTGGCTGCAAAGATGCTTGCTTTATAATATCTTATTAAACTGTCCAACTATGTTGTAAGCATTTTCTGAAGGTAGTTATGTCACATCTCAGAAGCCTTTAGAAAGTTATCCTACATCTCTAATTCTATTAACATCTAATGGTATTTTTTTTTAATTTTTCCCCTTTACTAAAGCCCCTCTAATCTTATTTACGAGTTCAGTTTCAGGCAGTAAGTTTCGTAAGTATCTTCACTGACTTTCACTTTCATTGGTCTAAGTGGGAGAGGCAGGGGGGAATTCAGGCGAGAGCAGTGCTGAGTATTACACATATTAAAAACCTTATCAATGACATGACAGCTTTTAAAACTTAATTTCTACAGAGCAACATCAATAGCTCAGATGACATCTGAGGTACAAATAAACAGGTTCTGTATAATAAAAATTAAACCTACTTCTTTCCAACGATCCTAATTCATTATTTAGTTTCCTTTGTATTATTACTCCTAGTATTTGAATCTTAAATCACAACACTTTAAGCTGGGCACCAGTGGCTCATGCCTGTAATCCTAGGTACTCAGGAGATGTAAGGATCACGGTTCAAAGCCAGCCCTGGCAGGCGGTTTATCTCCAATAAACCGCTCAGAAAATGAAGTGGCACAGTGGCTCAAGTGGTAGAGTGCTAGCTGAAGAGCTAAGGGACTGCGTTCAGACCCAGAGTTTAAGCCCCATAACAACAACAACAACAACAAACCCACAACACTTCATAACTTCATATGGTTTAATTCTCCCTCAGTATTTTAACCTTTCTCTTAAATAAACACAAATGTGAACAGTCTCCTACTTCCACATACGTTAGGCAGGTGGCTCTGACTGGAACAGTATGGAGTCTTAGATACAGTAAATGTTTCCAAGATAGATGGTAATAGACTGTGAAGGCTATCAAATACATTTAGACATGACCTTGCTTTGAATAAGTATCAGATTATTTCTAAAAATAATTTTGAGTAGACCATTTCAAAGAATTATGGCCTTTCTCCAATAACTACTAATGGTAGCAGTAATGTTTTGATAGCTTTCTTAAGAACTTCCAAACATTTACAGGAGCTACACAATATAACTATTTCATACTTTCTAAGAGACATAAGTTTATGTTGCCAATATGACTTTATAATTTCACATTACAAATGTCTCACGCATTAGAACAGTATCACCAATGTTACTGGAAGAAGCCTGGTAAAACAACACAGCTAAAATCAACCTGTCATTTACCAAAGACAAACGCACAAATACAACCTTTGCAATTTTTCTACGTTAGATTTTCTTTCCCAGATTTCTGAGTTATAACACAATTATTACGAGAAACTTATTTTTGCTTTTAAGTTCAGTACAAGGATATTGTGTTTACTAAAAAGCTAATTTTGGATTACTTATTCATGTTTTCTACCTGAAGATCTCACAGCTGCATTATTTATATTCATAAAATCAACTGAATTCAACAGTCTGTAGCATTTAGACTTCATATCTTTAGCAATACTTCTACTATAAACTTTTAACACACTATACACAGAATAACACTGACAAAGTCAGACAGCTCGATGCTTTGTCATTTCCTCCTGGCTTTCCATCCTGCTCTTTTTTCTCCTGGGTGACGCTACCAGGGCCATTGTGTAGTACTGTTGTAACGATACAGATGGATGACACAGTTCAGTACTCTACTGAGTATTCTACCCACGTTTACAAGTGTCCAGTCAAACCAAAACTTCTCTCTATATATCTATACTAGTTCAATAAATAAAAATAAACAGATGTAATCAGCTAATATATTAAATAGATGAATATTTTATAAAACCACAAATTGTTCATCAGCACCTACTGTATACCTGCCAATGTATAATACACTGTTAAAAGAGAATATAAATAACTAGCACTTTTTGTGATTGCCTATGATGTACTAGTATCTCACTACATAGTTCAGAAATAAGGGAAATTAAGATTGCTCATCAAAAATTATGTAATTAGAAAGATTAATCTATATAATTAAAACATAATGGAGCAGTTCTAAACAGAATTACATGAAGAAGAAAATAAATTACTGATAAGAAAGCAGAAATTGGTAAGAAATTTTTACTGGAAAAAAATGCGTAGCTTAATTTAGGAGAAAGCCTGGCAATAAACACGACAAATAAGGATCAAGTTAAGAAAGCCAACATTATAAAGCAATCGAATTTACTACACAGAAGGAGCCCTTAACTTCAACTTGGAAAGCAGGTGGTCAGCTGAGGTGGAACAAGGCTGAGGCAAAGAATTCAAGGACAGGCTGAATTATGAAAGGAGTTCTAGGCTATATAATTAAGTTCCTCTCTCAAAAAGCCAAAACAGGACAGAAGAGAAAAGCAAAAGAGTAAGAAGAAAAGAAGGTAGGGATTTCTAGAGGATCAAGAGCTCATTTCAAGAAGCAAAGTACAACAATAAAAGATCTAAACAAATGGTAGCAGTCACAAGTTTAAACCTAACATATACAGAGTCCAGGGCAATGATACAAAAGAAAGCCCCATTTACCATAGGATTGATTAAATATTTAAAAGTTATCCAAGTTTTTTAAACTATTAATGAAATAGATCTATCCTCCTAAGTAACAGATAAATCTTATGCATGTAGGTTTAGGTTTATAATTCTGAAGCCAAACTGTTGAGTATTTGGAAAACTCTGAAACATATAAAGAAAAATAAAAAGTATCCAAATTCCTTCATCATTAATTTTTTTGTATTTCCCTTCGACCTTATGTGTATGGTATTTTAGGAGAACTGAGGTATTATATATACAGATGACTGTTCCCTTTTTATATAAATCTTCCACTCTTACAGTTTATAATGCAATATACTGAATCACCTTATTCACTTATCCAGTATACATTTGACAACTAGTTTACCTTGAAATAGAATTTTCAGAGTATGTTCAACTATGGTCTGTTAACCTCTAAAGATATGAAAATTTTTTCTCACGGTTAGAAATCATTCTCAATAATTCTAAGACATTTACCAGTTTCTTACTGCCACTGTAACCAATGACCAGAAATGTACTGGCTTAAACAACATAAATGTATTCTCTTACAATTCTGGATATCAAAAGTCGAAGAGCCAGGTATCAGCAGGGACACTTTCTTTCTGGAGACTTCAGAGGAAAATCCATTTTCTTGCTTTCTCTAGCTTCCAGAAGCTGCCTTCATTCCTTGATTCATAGTCTCCTCCTTGTACCATTTCAACCTTTTCTCTCAACTATCTGTGTGACTGAGCCTCTGCCTCCCTTTTTCAAGTATCTCTGTGATTACATTGGCGCCAGCCACTCAAGTAATAGCAGCTGTTCACACATCTCAAGATCTCGGGTTTAATCATAACCACAAAGTCCCTTGCATCAAGTACAGGTGCCAGGAGTTAGGGTGTGGCAGGGCCATTACTCAGCCAACTACATTCTCAGTTTTCTTCCTTGTACAGACCTTCCAATTTCTGATAGATACAAAAGCAATAGGCTAAAAACAGCTGCCAACAGAAGTAGCACCAAAATGTGCTAGAAGAGATTGTATTTTTTACTACCATAAATTTGCAAATAAGAAATTCCTGGTCTTTTTTCTTCTAAGTGGCATTGGTAAGACATTCTATCAAATCACAACTTGTGAGTATATTATCCAAAATGAAACAATGACTTCTCTATTGTTATACAATGATTTCATCTTAAAGAAAACACTATATGGTTTTTTCCACAAGTACATTTTTTATTGGAAAGAACACTAGTTGCTTAGAACTCAGAATCTGGCAGGCATTTTCTCAATGTGACTTAACTGTGCCTGTCTTTCAAGTTAAACAACTGACAGTAGTTGACACCAATAAAAATAATAATATAAACTCTTGCTAAGCCTTTTGTGCTGAATTATAAATCATGGAGAATGGTGTATATTTTCATGTGTAGGAAAATTTACAGCATCAGTATTAGTAACAGCTAAAATATGCTGGGGTTAAAGGTGTGGCTCAGTTGGTGGAGTGCCAAAAGTATAAACAAGTCAAGCAAACTTGAGGCCCTGAGTTCAAACCCCCAAACTAACCAAGAGAGAAAAAAAAGCCAGATATAAAAGATTACATATACTCGAATAGCTGGAAAACTCATTTATATAGAAATCAAGCAATAATTATTTAGAGTGAGGATTCTGAAACTACTGGTAATGTTTCATTGTTGACTGAAGAACTATTATATAAATAGTGTTTATTCTGCAGATATTCAGCAGTTCAATTCCTATGTTTTAATGATGATACATCTCTTTATATTATGTAGTTACATTGAACAGTTTGCTCCACTGTAGAATTTCCTTTCACAATTCCATTTTCAGTGATCAAAATGTTTTGGAGAGGGAAAGGTGAGTTGGAAGGGATGAATGAGTTGAAAGAGGTGACATCATTGATCAAGATGCTTGTATTCATAAACTGTTTTGTTGAATGGCAACTCCTCTGTACAACTACTTAAAAGTTTTATATATATATATATACAATTTATTTTTGGTCGTAGGGTTTGAACTCAGGGCCTGGGCACTGTTCCTGAGCTCAAGTCTAGCTCTAGCTCTACCAGTCTGGCTTTAAACCTCAGATTTCAGCCTCCTGAGTTTCTAGGATTATACACTTGAGCCAACAGCAGCCAGCTAATAAATATATATATATTTTTTTTTTGCAGTCATGGGATCTGAACTCTGGGCCTGGATGCTGTCCCTCAGCTCTTCAGCAAAAGGCTAGTGCTCTACCACTTGAGCCACATCCCCACTTCCAGCTTTTTCTGCTTATATGGTACTGAGGAATTGAACCCAGGGCCTTATGTATGCAAGGCAAGCACTCTACCACTGAGTCACCTTCCCAGCCCTAAAATATTAAAAAAAAAAATGTTTTGGAGAGACATGAGAAAGTAGTGGTCAGGTTAACACTGACAATGTGCTAATGTCATTGAAATGTTTATATTGTGTGGATTGACCTCAATAATCAATAAAGTTATCCCAAAAGTCACTGTCAGTAAAACGGTGCCTACATTTACTGGCAGATATTCATGACTACAAATACTGAATTGCAATGCTGCACTTACCCACTGCTGTGTCACCATCTAACAAATTGTCATCTTCAGAAGTCTGAAAGTCCATAATAACACCTGCTCCATCTAACAGCTCCTCGTCGCTACTCGCACTGGTTATACTGTTGTAGCTGTTTCTATAGTAGCCTCTATGGAACAGCTGCTCAGACTCCATTTAGCTGTCTGATTGTCTGGAAAAAAGGGGGAAAAATGATTTTAACATTTTTCCAACATAAATAATTAAACTCATCTAGCTTAACATGACAAATGGAAAGGCAGGGAAAATTCCAGGTTCACCAAGAGTGGTGACACACAATGTGTAATCACGTCACTGGGAGGAAGATCGTGAAGCTGGCCCAGGCCCCACAGCGAGACCCTATGACAAAAGATAAAAGACAAAAACAAACCAACATAAAAATAACCTACGTCACAACATCAAAAGTAAGCTGTTTTACCTCTAGTATGCTGTTTCTAAAATAATAATTTCTTCTCACTATGCAGCAGAATAAAGAAAATTTTTTTCAAGCACTGGTATAAAATAATCTCTATTATCAACTAAGTGATTAAGGTAGCAAGATACATTCATAGCTACACTTTTTCCTTTTTTTTTTTTGCCAGTCCTGGGGGCTTGAACTCAGGGCCTGGGCACTATCCCTGAGCTTCTTTTGCTCAAGTCTAGCATGCTTCAACCTGAGCCACAGCGCCCCTTCAAGCCTTTTCTGTTTATGTGGTACTAAGGAATTGAATCCAACACCTCATGCATGCTAGGCAAGCACTCTACCACCAAACCACATTCCATCCCTTCACAGCTATATGTGAGGTTTCCTCCACTCAAAAGAGAGAAGTAAAGGAACTGATAAAAGTTCATAACTGATAAATGTTTATGTATGGATATTTTTTTTTTTTTGTCGGTCATGGGGCCTGAACTCTGGGCCTGGGCACTGTGTCTCAGCAATTCAGCTGAAGGCTAGCGCTCTACCACTTGAGCCACAGCGTCATTTCGGGCTTCTGCTTATGTGGTGCTGAGGAAACGAACCCAGGGCCTCATGCATGCAAGGCAAGCGCTCTACCACTTAGCCACCTTCCCAGCCCAGATAAATTATTTATGGAAGGATTTCTAAGAAAGTTCCAAGAACAAATGACTAAAGTAAAGAAAGAGAGATTGCTGTTTTTGCGTATTTTTTACCAGATCAAATGCTCAAATATGACAATTTTAAAATTTAGGCCTACTTAATTCTATAGATTACTTAAATAATTTATTTTATTTGTGTGTTTGCTAGCTGCCAGTACTGGGGCTTGAATTCAGGAGCCTCAGGCTTGGCTTATTTACTCACAGCTATTGCTCTACAACTTAAGATATGACTCCAACCCTACTTTTTGCTGCATTGCTTGAAGCTATAGTTTCTTGGACTTTTCTGCTTGGGTTAGCTTCAAACATATTCTTTTTATCATTCTAAAATTTAAATTAGAGCACTATGTCAAACATTATAGACAGACAGATATAAGGGTAATTTTAAATTTTTTCAAAAAGTAAACCCAGAAAAACATGGCTTGATTGTTCTTACTCCTCCAAAACAGTTCAAAACAATATTCCTCCTACATAGTTAGGCTTTTATTTATTCCTCCAACATCAAAATAAGTAAGTATACTGGCATTAGTAATGGACTTGTAAATTACATGTGTAGGACAATCATAAAAGCAGTCAAACTAGCAAGGCAAATAAGACAAGAGGCTCTAGAGGTCATACTAAGTACCTACAGAAAGTAAGATAACAAAAGTATTTTCCACCTCTAGTGCTTAGTATAGCAGTGACTTCTGAACACCTAAGATTCCCTTAAGACAATGTCTTGTCCTATGGAAAACAACTTCCCCCAAGAGCTTTAATAATTAAAAAAAGTACTAATAACAGTTTTTAGAAATATAAAATACTATTAATATAGATTTTTGTTGTTGGTGGTGGTGGTTGTGGGGCTTGAACTCTGGGCTTGGGCGCTATCCCTCAGCTCTTTGGCTCACGGCGGGTGCTCTACCGCTTGAGCCACAGTGCCACTTCTGGTTTTCTAGTGGTTTATTGGAGTTAAAAAGTCTCACAGTCTTTCCTGCCCGGGCTGGCTTTGAGCCATGATCCTCAGATCTCAGCCTCCTGAGTAGCTAGGATTATAGGTGTGAGCCACCAGCGCCCCGCTAATATAGATAGATTTTAAATGCATTCATTTTATAAATTCATTGTCTTAAAGATCATAAAGTGACTTTTGTTTTGGGTGCCAGTCCTGACGCTTAATCTCAGAGCCTGGGCCCTGTCCCTGGGCTTTCTTTACTCATGGCACTCTACTATTTGAGCTACAGTGCCACAATTGACTTTTGGATAATTAGAGACAAGAATCTCATAGACTTTCCTGCCCAAGCTGACTTCAAACCATGATCCTCAGATCTCAACCTCCTGAGATTTGAGACTGGCACCTGGCTATGAAATGACATTTGAAAACTTTTTGAAGGCAGGTCTCAATTGTCAGCATCTAGCTTCAAACTGGTAATAAATGTTAAAATAGTTTAATCAATGAGGTCAAAAAAGAAATGTCTTCAGTTTCCAATAAACAAATCCTCTTTTTAACAGTATTAAACTGTTTTTAGAAAAATAAAATAAACCTAACATACATTTCAAAGGAAAGATTAATATTTGCTGTTTTCCAGTTTTATGAATGTTAGTTATCTCTGTCAAAAATGGCCTGTTAGGGGCTGGGTGGCTTAGTGGTAGAGTGCTTGCCTAGCATGCATGAAGCCCTGGGTTCGATTTCTCAGTACCACATACGCACAAAAGGCCAAAAGTGGTGCTGTGGCTCAAGTGGTAGAGGGCTAGCCTTGAGAAAAAAAGGGGGGGCCTGTTATATTAAGATTATTAATACATGGAAGTGGCGCTGTAGCTCAAGTGGTAGAGAGCTCGCCTTGAGCTGAAGAGCTGAGGGACAGCGCCCAGGCTCAGAGTTCAAGCCCCACGACCGACAAAAAAAAAAAAAAAAAAGATTATTAATACATTAAGGGTTTATAATTAAGTTAAATCATGCTGAAAATTTTACAGTTCCTTTGAGACAAGCAAATTAAATATTGTATCTCTTGTATAAACAACTAAAAGGTAATTTGCTTGTTTTTATTTGTTTCATAATGGAGCAAGGATGGAGAGTTTTATTTATTAGGTGAAGGAAAATGGAAAATATGAGGTGCTATATTTTTAAGATTCACGAAGCAAATCATCAATTTGCTGATTTTCCAGGAATGCAAGAACATTTCCATTTCAAAGTGTCAATTAGGAGGACATAGAATAGTGTGAACAGCAATCAGGGAGGTAACACATCTGCTCTTCCTCTTCGTTTTTTCATCTGACTGCCTCTGCCTTCTTCCTGTCCCTGTCCCTCACTCTTCCTCTTTCACTTCTCCTTTCTCTGCCTCTGTGTGTGTGTGTGTGTGTGTGTATTGTGTTTGTGAATATATTGTGTTCTATGCCACACAGTCCTAAAACCCCAGAACTTGAGGCAGGAAGAACATGAGTGGCGGGCCAGCCGGTACACAGAAAGTTCCAGTGTAGCCTGGAGTCATAGCAGGACCCTGTCTCAAAACATACAGGAAAAAAAGGAGAGAAGGAATGTCGGGTCAAAACACTGCAGTCAAATGCAGTAGCTTGCAAACATATACTTGCAGTTATTGAGCTTAGACATAGCTTGTGAAAATCCCGAGGTGAAGCCTGGTTGACTGTAATAAACTCATAAATGATCCATGCATACTCTCCTTGCCTGACTCCCCTTTGATCTCCATGCTGCAGTCAGCAAAGCTTTTTCAAAAAGCAAGTCTGATCACTAATCTCTCCACTCAGTGGATTAAAATTTTTTCATAATTTCCCACATCCCTTAGGAGACAAACTCCTTAACACAGCAGAAAAAAATGCTTCTGTTCTCTGGCCTGGCCTGGTTGCCCAGCGTCACGTTAATACCGTGAACTCTGGACTCACTGACCTTTCCATCTCTGCCCCATCAGGATCTTTCTTTCCCATCTCCTGCCCCCTGAAGACTTTCCTACCCCCTCTGCCTGGAGCCTATCCTCAACTCCTCACTTAATTAACTTTCTCATTCCTTTTTCAAATCTCACATCAAGCACCCTATTATTACAGGGCACAGAGGTACATGCCAGTAATCCCGTCTACTCAGGAGGCTGAGGCAAGAGGATCTCAAGGCCAATGCCAACCTAGGCAGCACACAACACTATCTCAACAAAACCAGAAACACTGAAACAGAGCTTACTACATGCTAACGCTATACTAAACCTTCACAATTTTTTTTTTTTTTTTGCAGGTCCTGGGGCTTTACCTGTGGGCCTAGGCTCTGTCCCTGAGCTTCTTTAGCTCAAGGTTAGCACTCTGTGTGCTACAGCGCCACTTCTGGTTTTCTGGTAGTTAACTGGGAGATATGTCTCATGGACTTTCCTACCTGGGTTGGCTTCAAACCTTGATCCTCAGATCTCAGCCTCTGGAGTAGCTAGGATTAAAGGCTCCCTGCTAACAAATTCATTTAGTATGCTTATTAAATGTAATCACAACCCTAAAGTTTCTGTGTTACCTTCATTTAACAAAGGAAGAATCTAAGACATGGAAAGGTTAAATAACTTGTCCAAAGTCATGAAGTTAGAGGGGAAAAAATGCTTCGCTGACCTATTTAGTACCTGAGTCAAATTTTCCCTGACTCAGTCAGATTTGCTCATTATTATTCCTCTCAGCTCTCCATTATAGCACTTACCAGAGTAGTAGTATTAAACATATTTTTGCAATTATTTTGTTAATGTAGCTGTCTTCCCTGCTAGAATGTATCATGAGATTTGGCACTATTTCAGTTTATGCTCAAGACTGCATATTCAATGGTTAGCACAGTATTTGGCATGCTAGGTATTCATTTGCTTTTTAAATTAAGCTGTTTTATTTTGAGATTATTATGCTTTAAGATCTGGTTATAACAAGTAATGCAGAAATCCTAGATACTTTTTATCCAGTTTCTACTAATGGCAACTTGTCTTGTAGAATAAAGCAATGGTACAGTCAAGACACAGAACATTCCATCATCACAGATCTGTCATATTGTCTACTTTTATAGCCACAATCACTTCTCTCCAGCAGCACTACACCTCTAGTGACTCCTGGCAATCGATCATCCATTTTCTAGAATTTTTCCACTTTAAGAATGTCATATAAATGGAATTATACAGTATGCTGCTTTCTGGGATTGGCTATTTGTACTCAATATAATGTTTTAGAGCTTTAATTTGTCTAGGTTGCTATCAAATAGCTCATTCCTTTCTATTGCTAAGTAGATCCATACTATAGACATATACCACAGTATAAAAACTGACCCACTCCACATCTGGCTTTCCTCTAGGTTTTGGCAATTATTAATAAAGCTGTAATAAATATTCATAAACAAGCTTTCAAGTGAACTTTAGTATTTGTTTCTCTGAGATGAATGTCAGAGTATAACAGTTATCCAATGGTCACAATTTAAAATTTTCAGTTTTGGGGCTGGGAAGGTGGCTCAGTGGTAGAGCGCTTGCCTTGCATGCATGAGGCCCTGGGTTCGATTCCTCAGCACCACATAAGCAAAAAGAAAAAAGCCGGAAGTGGCGCTGTGGCTCAAGTGGTAGAGTGCTAGCCTTGAGCTGAAGAGCTGAGGGATAGCACCCAGGCCCAGAGTTCAGGCCCCAGGACCAGACCCAAAAAAAAAAAAAAAAGTTCATTTTTGGTGGCAGTACTGGGGTTTAAACTCAGGGCCTCTTCACTTGCTTGCTTGATGTTCTACTATTTGAGCCACATTTCTAGCCTTTTTGTCAGTTATTTATGGAGGCAGTTTCAGGAATTTTTCTGCCCTGGCTGGCTGAAACCACAAACCTCCAGCCTTCTGAATAGTCAGGATTACAGGTGTGGACCATTATACCCATGTTTAGCTATCAAACACACTGCCAAACTGGTTTCCAAAGTAGCTAAACTATTTTACTACCAACAATGTACAAGTAACTCAGTTCCATTTTTTTTCACATCCTTGCTGGCACTAGCTGTTATCACTACTGCTTATTTTAAGTTTCTTAGAGGTTTAAAGTAATATTCCATTTTTTTTTTTTTTTGGTCAGTCGTGGGGCTTGAACTCTGGGCTTGGGCGCTGTCCCTGCACTCTTCAGCTCAAGGCAAGCACTCTACCGCTTGAGCCATAGCACCACTTCCTGTTTTCTAGTGGTCTACTGGAGATAAAAAGTCTCACGGACATATCTGCCCGGGCTGGCTTTGAACCGCAATCCTCAGATCTCAGCCTCCTGAGTAGCTAGGATTACAGGCATGAGTCACCGGCGCCTGACTTATTCCATATTCTTTTACTGCATTTTCCTAGTGACTAATGACGGTGAAAAATCTTGTATAGGCCTTCATTTGCTATCTGCATATCCTCCTAAGTTAAATGACTGTGTTTTTTGCCTTTTATTTTCTATGTTGGATTGAACAAGAACCAGAGATTCATTTTTTTTGCCCATTTTCTAACTGATCTGTTTTTGTACTGTTGGTTTCTAAGAGTTTCCTATATAGTGTAGATGAGTTCTTTCAGATGTTTTCTGCAAATATTTTCTCCTACTTTGTGACTTGTCTAAACAAAATCTACCACAGTACAAAAAATATTTAATTTTGATAAAGTTCAAGTCATCAATTTTTTACTATGGATTTTGCTTTTGGTGTTAAGTCACAGAAATTTTTGCCTAGTCCTACCTCTTAAAGCCCCTGGAAACAAGTCACTTCAAGGAACTACTTTTTCATGGCTCCCAATAGGTTTCTCTCTCCTTAAGGAAGACGGAGGATAATGAAGAATAGTGGCTATGCTCCAAAGGAGTGACAGTCAACCACATTTGGCAAATAAGCAAAACAGAATAGCAGAGCACATCCTGGGTAAAAGAATAAATAGAAATCCTCAATATCCGCGACCAGAAAGATGAAAAAGTCCCAAGACTGAGAGATCCAGGCATTTCTATGTAAGAAGCATTCTGGAATTCTCATCTGAACAAATTAAGAAGTTTGTGCAGCTGGACACTGATGAAAATAAACTAAGCAACTCAAGGGCAGCGATGGGAGGGAGGGAAGGAGAGAGCAAGAGAGAGAGCAAGAGAGAGAGAGAGAGAGAGAGACGGAGCAGCTTGTACTAAGCAAAAGGAAAGAAATGTACATATCATCCTATTTGGAAGAAATAGTTGTAGTTTGAAAGTTTGTAGAGTTCATGATAATGACAATGCATCTTGCGAAGGTTAAAATGTGTTTGTGACTTTAGCTAAGTATCACTATCACACAATACTGTGAAATTTGTGAAATTTATGTAATCATTTAATTTCAATAAAGAAATTTAAAAAAAGAAGTTTGTGCAGGCTACTGGTCATACATTAAAATGTGACAATTATGTTATGAATGTAAAAAATGATCATTTATATCTTGATAATCATATTATATCCTATCAATAGGAAACGGTACTTGATAGATGTCACAGAAGATGCAAAGACTGCTATGAAAACTCCGGGAAAAGAACAGAGCTCACTGGGATTGATGATGAGAAGCTTTCTTTGCAAAGTCCTTTGTGAGTCCTTAAAAGGAAAACTGCATTTTTTTTTTTATGGAGCAGAGATGGGAGAAAATACCTGAAACAAAATTAATGGCACGAGTCAAGGTATAGAGCAGAGACAATAAAAACATTGGAAGGTGACGACAATGTGTACAGAATGGTAATCTATAAAAAGGTTCCATGGTGAACAAGCTTGAGCAATCTATCATACTCTAACTTAGAATCCTAACAGCTAACAGCGTAAGCAAACCTGCAGTAAACAAATTCTTCAGCAAAATTTATTAAATGTTTCTCATATTTATTCTATCATAGAATGACTCTTCCACCCCATGAAACACCTGCTAACAGTCCATGTACTGTATTTCAAAGGAATACTGGCTGAATGCAAAAAGCCAAAACCCATGTAAACATGGAGAAAGAGAAAGCTAAATGAAGAACCCACAGCCTAACCATAAAAGAACTAGAATGTCAGATTAAATGCAGGTAGAAGAAGGCTGAGCAAAAGAATGCCACCAGGGCTAGGAAGATGGCTCAGTGGTAGAGGGCTTGCCTTGCATGCATGAGGCCCTGGGTTCGATTCCTCAGCACCACATAAGCAGAAAAAATAAAAAGCTGGAAGTGGCGCTGTGGCTCAAGTGGTAGAGCGCTAGCGTTGAGCTGAAGAGCTGAAGGACAGTGCCCAGGCCCAGAGTTCAGGCCCCACGACCAGACCCTCCCCATCCCCCCCCAAAAAAAGAATGCCACCAATTTTTTGGGTAAAGGCAACAGAAGAGTAAAATAGCAATTGTGTAAGGAATGTACACATCTGGAACATTTTAAATACTAATGTGAGATGTATCAAACTCATGAGGCACTGAAGACAGTATTTATATATAAAAACAGCACAATAAAACCATACGTAGGCAGGCATGGAATAGCTCATGCCTGTAATCCTCCTACAGGAGGCTGAGATTTGCAGATCATGGTTCAAAGCTGGAAGTAGAGCTGTGGCTCAAGCAGTAGAGTACGAGCCTTGAGGACAAAAGCTTGGTACCCAGGCTCTGAGTTCAAGCCCCAGGATAGGCATAAGAAGACGAAAAATTGTATAAATTTGTGAGGAAATTTAATTTGATAACTAGAATAATTCAGAGAGAGTCTAATACTCAGTCTTTTTAGGAAAATTCAGACTTTAAAATTTTAGGTCACTACTAGACAACAGCAATTACATGTGGTTTTAGGATTATATCACCACCGAGCAGTATTTAGTTTAAAACAAGTCTTATGCACTGGGAAGGTGGCTCAATGGTAGAGCGCTTACCTTGCATGCCTGAGGCCCTGGGTTCAATTCCTCAGCACCACGTAAGAAAAAAGAAAAAAGCCAGAAGTGGCGCTGTGGCTCAAGTGGTAGAGCGCTAGCCTTAAGCTGAAGAGCTGAGGGACAGCGCCCAGGCCCAGAGTTCAGGCCCCACAACCGGACCCAAAAATAAATAAATAAATAAATAAAGCAAGCAAGCAAGTCTTATAATGCTCAAAATTAATGTAACTAATCCTATAAAAGTTTAAATGTTCCCCTCTGTACAGTATTTTCACAATAAAAAAAAAATAAAAATATAATATTCTATGAAATGAACTCCAAAAAAGGAAATAAAAGATACTTTTTAGTTGCCAAAAAAAAAGAGAAAGTTTAAATGGTTAAAATCCTGATTTTAAACTGCTTCACAGGATTAGTTTTCTTTCTTCAGATGTGGTGACATATCATCTACTGTACTTGTGGTAAACACAGAAATATTCATTACCTATTGGTCATTGATTTCTATCAGAAAAGCAGGTAACATTTTGTAATATAGACATGAAAAATAAAAAAACCCTATTTTCTGTGTCCAAGCAAACAAAATTCCTAAGCACGTTATGAAAGTTCATCTACTTCCATGAAGTATGTATTATAGTAAAAGACATAAACAATAAAACTTCCAAAAAGGAAAAGGGGCAGATGGAAAGAGCAAGATCAGATGCAAGAAAGGTCTGTTTACTAACTAGATTTTCAGGTTTATTCAAGCAGAAAGAACTTATGCCATACAACAACAATAATCAATTGATCTCTCCCAAAAGTAAGAGTAACTGATATACTATTTTTACTATTTATTTTAGGCATGTGTATATCCAAATTGGGTCATTTATTCTTCTTCAAAGACAATAGAAGAATAACCTACTAAAGAAATTTCATTCTCTGAAGAAAACTTCTTAAAATTTCAAAATGTTTTATGTGCTATAGTCCATACAACCAAGATATGAGAACAACCTAAGTGTGAATAAGAAAGACACAAAAAACAAATAATGCATGATCTCACTTACACATGATAATTAAAAGAGTGAAACTCAGAAGGAGAGAATAGAATGGTAGTTACCAGGGAAAAGGTGAGAGGGTATTGACCAAAGCATTCAAAGGTTCTGTTACACTGAAGGAATAAATGTTGGTGATCAACTAATGTATTACAATGCTCAAAACTAATAAGCAAGCTGGGCACCAGTGGCTCATGCCTATAATCCCAGCTACTCAGGAAGTTGAGATTATGGTTCAAAGCCAGCGGGGGCAGGAACATCCATGTGACTCTTATGTCCAAATAACTACCAGAAAACCAGAAGTGGCACTGTGGCTTAAGTGGGTAGCGTGCTAGCCTTAAACCCAAGAGCCCTGAGTTCAAGCCTCACAGGGTGGGGGTGGGGGGAAGAAGAAAAAAGAAAGAGACACATGCTAGCATCTTTTACTTTATCTACATGTGTACATTCATCATAACTTCACTTTGTACTTCCTAAGTATATACACATAATCGTTATTTGCCAATTAAAAAAATAAAGAAAAACACAACTCAGAGAGATACATGCTAGCTTCATTTACTTTATCTAAATGTGTACGTTCATCATAACATCACTTTGTACTCCCTAAGTATATACACATAATCATTATTTGTCAATTAAAAAATAAAGAAAAACACAACTCAGAATTAAATATTAAATGACTTTAAGGGGCAAAGAAAAAATCCACAAATATATCCACAAATTATAACAAGGATGATAAAACAATCCAATAAAAAAAAAAGATGCTATGGAAGACTGAGTCTTTGAAAACAAAATAGTTTTCAAGACTTTCAAAGACTGAAATTATTTCTGTAAGAACTATATTTACTTGGCTCCATTACAAAGCTCTAGATTTCCTCAATGGAAGTAAGGCAGTTGGGGGTCATCCTTCATTTTAAATTTAATTAGAGATATCTTTAAAAATCAAAAGGAACCCTATGCTAGCAACAATGTGAATACACTTACAAAAAAAAACAAATAGTAAAGACTTAAAAGACTACTTAAAAGAAAAACTATTTTCAAGAGTTCTTGTAGTTAAATGACTCTAGTGCTATGTCTCTAATGCTTTCTCTACAAAATTTCAGCTGGTATAAACTACCAGCATAAACTACTACTATACCAACATAAATTACTACTATACAGCACATTTGAGAGCATTAACCTCAAAATGATACGTTGAGATTAGTTGTGACACTGTCATGGGACCTGGAACAAGTTAACTCGTCTCTCAGTGCTTCGGTTTCCTTCCGTATCTGCTAAATGAGAATAGTTAAGTATCTGTTAAGTATTTTGTTGGGTTGAATATTGAGATAACCTGCAAGCTATGAAACACGTAATATTATATATCATATTATACATTTGAGATGCCTGCTGACAAATCTCACTACAAACTAAGCTGGAGGTTCTACAAACCAGGGATAGCAGCCAACCCCCACAGGATACTTCTTTGATATGTAACCCACCACAGAGATCAAATCTGGCTTCCTGAGTGGTCAGGAAATGGAAAGTCTATCACCAACATGATCTGGACAATTGCCAATTTATAACATAAATCCCTACCCTCAACAAATCTGTTCTCCTGAACTGCATTATGCATGTCCAAAACCAGGCCATATGATTACCCACACATGTTAAGAGTTCCTAAGTAAAGATACAAGTACTATATATTTATAATGACTTCTTAAAATAACTTGCTCCTTCATGCTATCAGTCTTTGAAGTAGACAAGGGAGAGAAAGTAATGGGAATGGAATGCAATCTGTGATAGATTGTGTGCCAGCAGTAGTTGTCCTTTTTAAACCAGCGGCTATCCAAACTTTTCAACTTGAGAAAGTATCTATAGGTCACACACATTGTTTCTAAGTCACACTACACAACATGAAAACCATCAATAGCAAAGCACCTGTGATGTTAAATGCACTCTTGAACAAAATAAATGTAACATACAAAGACATGTCGAATTAACAATTTGTTTCAATCCTGACTTGATGAAAAAAATCTTCTAAATTAACTATGGATGAAAGGAAGAACATCTCTCGAGCCAACAACTATATCAACTACAATGATGCTCCAGGAACTGCATGACTCAAAAAAAAAAGTTTACAAAACTAAACTTTCAATTTTACAAATGTATATGTGTGTGTGTGTGTGTGTGTGTGTGTGTGTGTGTGTGTGTATTAAAGGGCATACTGATTCAGCTCTCATTTAAAAACAATTCCAAAGGAAGTAAATCTCAGTCTCTAACCCATACTTTCATGCGCTCTAATTTTAAAAAGGTTAGACAACACACAGCACGCTCTATGAAAGTTAACTCCTAAGGTTCTAAAGTAGTTCTTGGTCTAACCAGTTTCGCATCAAAGCACAAATATAAATACAAAAAAAAAGTTTGAATACACCTACGAATTTAAACCTCAGAGGAAAAAAAAACCACGAATTTTTTTTTTTGCAATGTGGGCACATTTAAAGTAAAATCCCACTCTCCAAGTGCAAGGTTAATCTTTTACGTGGTTTCCATTTCGAAGTGGGTGACAAGGTGAAAGCAGGTAGGAGGAGGTTCGCATCGCCGGGCTGAGTTTCACAGCACGGTCGGCCCCGGGGCGGTGAACACGACACCTTTAACCTCTCCTCGTTGCACTCACCTGGCAGCTCAGAGGCATAGCAGAATCGCCGGCTGGTGTCTGCGCTGCCTTTGGATTC
This sequence comes from Dipodomys ordii, assembly GCF_000151885.1. NCBI lineage: Eukaryota > Metazoa > Chordata > Mammalia > Rodentia > Heteromyidae > Dipodomys > Dipodomys ordii. Next base: position 5,627,894 of record NW_012267220.1, on the reverse strand, counting down.
TGCATCTGCTTCGAGGCTGGCACCGCAGCTGAGCCCCGGGAGCTCCGCCTGGAGAGAGCTGCACACCGTGGCGACTTCTCAAAGGGAGCCTGGAGACGCTGCAAAAGTCCCTCTGCAGGCTGGCACCTCTGTCTGTCTGTCTGTTGTGTCCTCCGGCAAACCCGGGCGTGGAAGGGCCCCAGAGTCCACCTTGCTTCGGTCCCCAAATTCAAACCAGAAACCTCCAACCTCACTTCCCCCTCACAAGACTAGAATGGAATCCATGCTCCAACTCCGGAGGAAAGGAGAACGGTTTTCAAGCCACCTGCACTCTCCTTCCTCATCATCCAGCCACACTCCGGGCCCAGGGCGAACGGGGACTCCGAGGGTTCCAGACCCCGACCGGCCCTTAACCCACGGGAAGGGAAAAAAAGAAGCTGCAGGAGCCCGAAGCCCGACAGGTACGTCCCCAGCGTCGGCGCGTGACGTCACCGCGTTGACGTGAACGGCCGCTCAGCATCCGGCCGCCCCGGCGCACCTTCCTATGGACCACTCTCCGAGCCCACGTCGGCGCCGATTGGGCAGCGTGAAAGCAGTGGGCGGGCTCAGATGTATGAGGGGGCGGAGCAAGCGGACTGGCAGGTGCCGAGGGGCGGGCACTGAGTGTGAAGCCCGGGCCCGGTGCTCGGCTCACGTCACTCACGCACTCCTGTTTGCCCCGTCGGCGACCTCTCGGAAGGGCAGGAGGGGGCAGGCCAGAAAGGGGACGCTCCGAGGCCACCGGGCGTCCCCAGCCTTCATCTGGTTGCCCCAATTCCCCTCCTGCGGCGGATCCCAGCCTCCCGGAGAAGCGGTCTGCCAGCGCATTCGTTCCAGAACTTCGATCGAAAGACGTGTGAACCTTCGAATTGAGTTAGACCGGCGCCCCATGCTGCCCTGCCTGCAGGTCGTGGGCAGGTTCTGCAATGACGTCATCCGGTCCAAAGCGTAGTCTCCCATTATGTGCTTCGCGTTCCCAGGCAGGAAAACGGAGAGCCTAGTTTTAGCCAAAATGCACTTTGAAAGAGAATGCATGGGAATGCAAAAGTCTTGTGTAGGGGGAAAAAAAACCATGATCCGAATTATCTTCGGTTGCATTTACAGGTTCTTGTCTTGATCACAGAATTCAGTAAGCCTAATCCCTGTCTTCCAAAGAGTTGTACTCAGACCACTGATGTGTTGAATTGAAACCGCTTTGCACAACTCCTTAATATGATCGTTTAAAAAAGATTTTTAAAAAAGCTCTATTCCCACTTGGGAGTGAAGGGTGGGGTTAAGAGGCAGTGGCCCCAGGTGTGGCTTAAAGGCCTGGTGGGCAGGACTTGTGGGATCGGTATGAGTGCCACCACTGCAAGGCAGAGTTGAGACCCGCGCGTGTTGAGTGTTTCATGTATATTTATCGTGTTTCAAATATAAACGGTGTTGCTGAATATTAACTGCCTTTAACGAAAAATCTTTCCAGACTTTCTATCTCCACATGTGTATACTTTACTGAATTTGTATCTTAGGTTTTTATGTATTTATGGGCCTGTATTGAACATGTATCCGTTTTATCCAGTCTTATTCTTTGTTTTCTTGTAAGGTAGAATTGCATATTCTCCATACCTGGGCTTCAAGGCTGGTAAAGTGCCACGATGGTAAAGGGGTGCTCGCAGCTCAGTCAAGCTGCTTATGGCCACTTGCATTACTTTCATCAAGGAAGAATTTGAGAGACCATGATCGTGTCAAAGCACAATTTTCACTTGCTCGAAACACTCTTAGGCAAATTTCTTAGAATACTTTTTTTTAAAAAATATGGAAAACCAAGCAAAACCTTTTCTGAACTAAGTTATTTTAATAAGAGATTTGTAGACATTTTCATGTCTTCTCACTGCAGACTTGTAACCAATTTTGGAAAGAAATTTCTATAATAATAATAAAACCCTTACCAAGCCAGGTGCTGGTGGCTCATGCTTATAATCCTAGCTACTCAGGAAGCTCAGATCTGAGGATCGAGGTTCAAACCCAGCCCAGGCAGGAAAGTGAGACTCTTATCTCCAATTAGCCACTAGAAAACCAGAGATGGCATTGTGGATCCAAGTGGTAGAGTGCTAGCGGTTAGCAAAAAGAGCTCAGAGACAACACCCAGGCCTGGAGTTCAAGCCCCACACACAAAAAAACCCTCTACCAATATTCAGATTAGCTTTAATGCTCCTATACCTACCAATCAACAATCCTTAAGATCTCCAGGAAAGGGGAAAAAAAGATTAACTCACACTGGAAGAGCTTATTTCAAACAGGCCTAAGACACCACATTTCTTAATCCTTCTGGTACCTGGGCTGACACCAAACAAATAAAAAAACAAATAAATAAATGGTGCACATGACCAGTGAATAGGATGCACCCTTTTTCTTTTAGCAGTTCCACTAGGAGATTGGGGAGAGGCACAACTCAGTAGTAGAGCACTTGCTTATCATGTTTAAGGCTCTGGGGTCTACCTCAATACCATCAAGTCATGGGAGTGAGGAAGATGGGATTCATTCCCATAACAATCTAAGACCTTTTTTTAAGTTCCAGAGAAAATTGGAGCAACAAACAAGACTATATAGATCTTCATGCAATTGTGACCTTGCTTCAGAAAAAGAGCTTACATTGGGAAGAGATTAAGTTTATTAGTCTCAGTTACTCTGCAGGTGAAGATAGAGAATTAATTGGGCCCAAGAGTAGGAGGCCAACCTGGGAAACAGAGGTTTTTTTTTTTTTTTAAAGAAAATAGTATGGGCTGGGAATGTGGCTTAGTGGTAGAGTTCTTGCCTAGCATGTATGAAGCCCCGGGTTTGATTCCTCAGTACCACATAAACAGAAAAAGCTGGAAGTAGCACTGTGGTTCAAGTGGTAGAGTGCAAGGCTTGAGCAAAAAGAAGCTCAGGGACAGTGCCTATGTCTTGAGTTTAAGCTCCAGGACTGGCACCAAAAAGAAGAAAAGAAAAAGAAAATACTGTCATTGTACTCTCTAGAATTCCTTCCTGATACAATTAGCATCAGGGAAGTAGTTAAAACTGACCTTTTCCTGTTCTTTATCTTTTTCCCCTAACATGGGTGGGGACTATTTTTTCTGCCAAGGACCATTTGGATATCTATAACATCATTCTCAGACCACACAAAATTATTAATACTGTTAGACAGTCGAGCAATGAACAAGAAGCATACAAACATCATATGTGTCTGTCCCATCATGTACAAAATGATTTTTCAGGCTTTCTGTATGTCCTGTGAGCCATTTTCTACCCCTGAACCTAAGAGCATTAAATTTTCCAGCTTCAAGTGATATCCTCTCTCTCTCTCTCTCTCTCTCTCTCTGTCTCCCTCTCTGTCTCCCTCTCCCTTTTCCCCTCCCTTCCCCCTCCTCCCTCCCCCCTCCCCCTCTCTCTCTCTCTCTCACAAAATCCTGCCCAGCCTTGGGAAACTGGATACACTTTGGAATAATTTAAACTGATCTTATGAAGTAACCACTTTCTCACATTCTGCCAAACTAAAGGCTCAATATTTCCTTTTATTATTTATCAAAATGACCACCCCTTTTCAAACCGAGCCCTTAAGTGTGACTAAATCCAGAAATACAGTAATTTAGGAACAAACTAGGTAATGTTTTATCTCTGCATGTTGAGCTAGGCTATCAAATAGATCCAAGAAATTCATCTGTCTTCTACATTCTAGATACATATAGCCAATGACTAATTCAAACTACCAACAGTTAAGGCAAACTTTCAATAATGTAGTTGCAAAATAAAAAATTCCTGCCTGGAATGTAATGATTTGGAACACTAAAATGAAAGACACTGACTTTTTTCGTCTTGAATTTGAAAATTACATGACTAAAATATCTGCATTTTAAGGAACACTTTTCTTCACAAAAGATTGCTCTATGTTGAGATTGTTTACCCAAACACATAAAATTCAAGGTCTGCTAATGATCACTTACACAAAACCTTCAAAAAAGGAAAATAAATAGTTCTACCCCTAACCGTCTTTGTAATTTATTATTTTCTAACTTGTTTCATCTGTCTTCCTGCATTCAGATACCAAAATTCCTAATTGGGAGTGGGAGGGGACACAAGAGGTTCTGCTAGAAATTTAAAAGGATTATAAAGTCACTTGTACTGCATTGGAATTGCATTTTCTCCAGTGTGCTAGCTACAGTGATTTACAGTGCCATCTTCTGGCCAAGAAGCTGTAAAGCTTCCAACTTCCATGAAAGGAATGAAGTATTCTTTAGCAGCACCTTGAAATCTAAGGCTGTCAGAACCCAGAGAAGTTGTCTCCAGTGTTACATGAGAGAGCAGAGGGGAAAGAAAGAGGTGGGTTTCCTTGAAATAAACATCTAAAACATTTAACCTCTGAGGTCTCTGGCAAAGTCTGTAGTCCTTCCATTGTGGCTACTTTACAAGTCAACAGTACTAAGAAAGCAATTCAAGCCACTATCTTATAGCTTCAGGTTTGACCTCCACTATCTTGACATTATTCTAAGTAAAACAGTCTAGTAGGTCTCTAAGTTACTCAGTAGGAATACTCAGGATGATGATAGTAGATTTTGTAAGTCCTCCTACTAAAATTCCTTGTTTAACCTACTCCATTGTGCAATGGACTCTATTCTGTATGGCAGAAAGGCTTTTTGGCTTTGTTTTGCAGCAACTCTTCTGAGTTGAAGTAGAACTCTACCTGTATCCTGTTTGACAACATATTCCTGGAAAAGATTGTACAAGCTGATAAACCACCTTGGCAAAACAAAACACATTGAGAAACTAGCCACCTGAGAAGCTTCCTGGAACAGCTAGCTGAACTAGAACTGCAAACGAAAACGACCTTCTCAATCTTCAATGCTTAGAAACGCCAGCCCAGCCCACTCTCAGGGCCAGCACTACCCATAGTGTGTTTTCCTCACTTCGAAAGTAAATAAACCATTGCTTCCCTGCTTGACACGCTGCCTCTTAGTGAATTCTTTCACTCCCCTTGCACTGGCCCTAGCCCCCAGACCTAATAGATTTAATTTCAGAAGAATCTGTCCTCAAGTATCTTCTGGAGTCTTTCAGTGAAGGATAAGGTACTTAGACTATTATACACTGCTGAGGCTTTCAATACACAGGTAATTTATATACATAGTAAATGTAAAACTATAGAAAACCCTATTATTTTTTTTAAAAAGTCAAAGCTTAATACTTCCTTGTTTTAATCATCTCAAATATATTGAAAAAGAATTCCTTTTAAGTAAAATTATTTTATGTGTGCCAGTACTAAGGATTGAATTCAGGGCCTGGGCGCTGTCCCTTAGTTTTCTGCTCAACGCTGGCTCTACCACTTGAGCCACACCTCCACTTCCAGCTTTTGGGTGCTCAAGTGGAGACAGAAGTCTCACAGAGTTTCCTGGCCCAGCTGGCTTGGAACCATGATCTTCAACTCTCAGCCACCTGAGTACCTGGGATTACAGGTGGGAGCCACCGGCTCTGACACAAAGTTCCTTTTTTAACCGTGGGGAGGGACATCCTTTGATGAGCAGTGAGCACTCCCAAAACCAAGACAAGTCTTTTTCTATGTCGTTTAGGGGAGGAAACAAGCTTTATTCAGAATCGGTTTCCAGGAGTGAAATCTCCCCCTCATTTCTGCCTTCCCCGCCCCCGGCTTCACACTCCTCAGCTTCCTTTTTAGTCTTCTGGGACATTCTTTCCCTTGCCAGTTTACTACTCACAGTTGCAAGGCCAGGTTCAGTTTCCCATGAACCCTACCCTCCGGTCCTCCCGCAACCCGTCACAGGCCACGCCCCTTCCCGACCCCGCCCCTTCCCAAGGGCACGCCCCCGCCCCTGCAACACTCTACCTAGTCCGCGGCTACGCCCCGCCCCAGAGCTATGTCCCGCCCCCAGCAACGCCCTGCCACGCGTCGCCAGTGGATACGCTCCGCCCCCAGATCTATACCCTGCCCCCCCTAGTATCGCCCCGCCCTCAGATACGCCCCGCCCCTCCGGCTACGCGCCGGCTCCCGCGCGCTGACGTCACATGCTAGCGCCGCCGACGCGTCGGCCGCTCCCCCTTCTTCTGCACTAGTTCTCGGGCTTGGGGGCGCTCGGGTGTGGAGTCTCTGCCTTGCGGTCCTGTGCGGTTGTCCTCACGCCTCGGCATCTAGAGCCGCTTGCGAGGCTTTGGGGCGTGCAGTCAGGTATCTTCCCTGTCCCAGATGCTGCCGGTGCCCCGCCTTGCTGAGGCCACTAGCAACGACCTCGGCGTGGCGGGGAGCGGTGGTAACGGGGCGCCCCCCCCCGGCCGCCCTCCCTCCGTGTCTAGGGGCGTCGGAGCCAGCTCGTTCGCTGCGTCCGGGTCCTGTGAGCGTAGTTCTTGGGCATTGCATCAGGTGGAACGGGGTCAAGCCTGAGGCTTCAGGTGTGCGGGAGCCCCAGCGCCCCGCCGACGCTGCAGTTAGGTTAGACTGCCTTGGTTTCTCTTTCAGGATGGCATGTTTCTAAATGCACGGAGAAGCCTCTGCCTTAAGTCCCGTTGGAAGACTGACAGCTCTGGACCGGTGGTCGTTGAGCATCACCGTTATTCCTCCTAAAGTCCTGTGTCATTGAGGTGAGTTGCACTGGGCGGGGAAAGCGGTGACCCGCAGAATACCGACCCTTGGGCTCGTGTAGACATTGCATGCGTTCTCACTTTCAGTGTTCACAGGTAAAAACACCTTCCTCTCATCAAAATACTACTTTTCTAGGAAACTGCGTTTCAAAGAAACCTTTATTCATTATTTTAAAAACTAGAACGGCAATGCAATTAAAGGATGTCATTTCAGTTACTTGTATTACTACCTTTGATGTTATATGACCTGCATATATTTAATTGGGTAGACAAAGTGGACGGCAATTAACTAGAAATCCTACAATCTTACATGTCTCTTTCAATGATTTGATGCAGTTTTCATATGTTAGAAGTTGTACTATAAAAGTTGTGCTTCTGGAAATTGAACCCAGGTAGGCAAATTCTCTATACACTCAACCCCTTTAACTTTTAAATATGTGCCTGTTTTTATTCTCTCATGCAGAATCCACTCCAAGAGGTAGAAATATTTTCAATTGTCTTGGTAAATTACATCAGAAAAGTTTATGAAGGTTTAAAACTTCTAGCCAACTTATGATAATAATGGCTTCTTATTATAATGTGGGAGTATTGTAGGGATGGTGGAGGGAAGCCAAATATGAAAGAAAAGTTCTTTCTAGGCTAGATTTGTCTGATGGTAGAGGATCTACAGCTCTAGTTAATATAAAGCCACCTTTGTCCTAGATGAAAAGTAAGGAGCCTATTTTGTGAAGAAACTGGTTTCTGCACAGTAAGAGTCTGTTAGAAACTTGGTAAAGGTTAGAAAACTTGAGCAGTGGAGTTCTTTCGAGCCAGTGTTAATAATACATTAGTGTTGTGTTCCAAATAATTTTTACTGTCTTATCTCCTCCCTTCTAGTCTACATCATGAACATGATACCTTTTCACAAATAGAAAGTCTATATCTGAATAGAAAATCACGTATTACAGAAAAGCACATATTTTGAAAAAGTCTGTTAGGGGTCTGCTTTCATTTTCTACTTTTTCTAAGCAATGAGAAATAAGAGGTTTTCTTTGAGAAGGTAGATTAAACCACTTTCTATAGTTTGATTTTCTTTGAGAAGGTAGATTAAACCACTTTCTATAGTTTGATTTGGTACTGTTTTGGGAGAACTGTGTAGATTGTAGAGGCAGATTGTAGCAAAAGACTGCTTAAAATCTGTTGCCATCTTTTTACTATTTCTCTTCAGATCATTCTGTCAAATCTGAAAAAAAGGCTTAATGCCTGTCTTCCAGATTGATGAGGATGCAAGTTTTCTTTCATATAATGTCATTTTTCATATTTGGTCCTGGTCTTTTGTTTTGTCTAACATTGCTTGTGACTTCAAAGAAATTCTTAGAAAAAACCATCTGAAAAATCTAATTTCACTAGAGGCTGAGATACTATTTTTGCAGCATAGTTATCATTTTTGAAAAGTTGCTTGGTGCCATAGAAAAACTTTAAATGTCACAGTGAGGAATTTAGAAATGGGAAATTGTTAAAGGATTTTTTTTCTGTAATCTTAACTATTCAGAAGGCTTAGATCTGATGTTTCTAATCTAGGTTACTTTGTTTTCTGTTAAGAAATTTAAGACACATTATATTTAAATCTTTTTGTTGCTGTTGTTGTTGCTGGTGGTCATGGGGCTTGAACTCTAGACCGAGGCACTGTTTCTCAGCTCTTCAGCTTAAGGCTAGTTCTACCACTAGAGCCACATCACCATTTCTGGTTTTCTGGTGGTTTATTGGAGATAGGAGTCTCTCCGACTTTCCTGCCCGGGCTGCTTTGAGCCATGATATTGAAATCTCAGCATGAGCTACCAGCAGCTGGCTATATTTTAAATCTTTACTCTTTTTAGATGTAGAAATTAAGCCCCAGAAAAGTCAGATTAACATAGTGAATTCACATATATCCATGTTAAGGGGGATCTTGTGAATGGGTTGGTCTATTACTTTTGTAATAAAGTAGTAATCTTCCTCCTCCTCTTGTGTCTCTATCTCTCTGTCTCTTTCTCTTTTACACACACCAACATGCATACACATTTTCTAAGCTTTCACTACCTAATGTATTCTAACTTCTCCTTAAGTAGCCACTGTCTTGGATCACCTTAATCATTTATGTTGGTATAAGAGTTTAAGTATGGTGGAGTGTTGTATAACAGTGAAAGTGTAGCTGGGTTTAATCACAGCTGCTGAGAATGCAGGTATAATAGGATCCCAATTTGAGAGGAGCCTGGGCAAAATGTTAACAAGACCACATCTTATTAAATAAGCCAAGCTTAGTATTGTCTATAATAAGATGAACTATAAAGCTGTGCAGTTTATAAATGTGTAATTGTGCCCAGGGGAAGTGGTTTGTCCCTGTAATCCCAGCTACTCAGGAGGTAGAGATTTAGAGAAGTACAGTTCATGGCTACTGTTGGCAAAAGTTAGCAAAATCTCAAAAAATAAAGAGCAAAACCCTCAACAAATACGGCAGTATGTTGGTGTGTATTTGTAATCCCATTTTTGTGGGAAGCATAAGTAGGAGGATCACAGTCTGGGACCAGTTTTAGGTGAAATTTCAGTATCCTATGTGAAAAACAACTAAAGCAAAAAAAGTCTGGGGATCAGAATCAAGTGTAGAGTGTCTGCTTGGCAAGCACACAGTCCTGAGTTCAGACTCCAGTGCCACCAAAATAAATAAGAATATGTTGAGCGGGGCACCGGTGGCTCACGCCTGTAATCCTAGCTACTCAGGAGGCTGAGATCTGAGGATCGCGGTTCAAAGCCAGCCTGGGCAGGAAAGTCTATGAGACTCTTACCTCCAATAAACCACTAGAAAACCGGAAGTGGCACTGTGGCTTAAGCGGTAGAGCGTTCCCCTTGAGCTGAAGAGCGCAAGGACAACGTCCAAGCCCAGAGTTCAAGCCCCACGACCAACCAAAAAAAAAAAAGTGTGTGATACCAAAAGCAAAACATATATAAAACAAGTTTGTTCACATCTAACTAGGCATGATGGTTCACACACCTGTAATCTTAGCAGTTGGTAGGCTGAGGTAGGGAAACCTGAGTTCAAGGCCAATGTAGCTACTTTGTTTCAAATGCAATTTGCATTCAGATAAAATTGAAGGTATGTAGTATGTAAGGAGAAAAGTCTAGTTGACAGATAAGTACTTCATTGCATAAAGACATTTTGAAAGTTAATAAAGACTGCTAGTAAGAACCAGGCAAAGATATGGGAATAGTTTAAAAGAGAAGACATGTTTAACGAATGCTTAACTACTGTGGATGTTTTTTTATTTCAATAGTAGGTGAAAAAATTCAAAAGCTGAGCTGCTGAGGAGACTGAGATCTGAGGATCATGTTTCAACATCAGCATAGGCAGGAAAATCCATGAAGTTCTTATCTCCAGTTAACCACCAAAAATAGAAGTGGAACTGTGACTCAAGTCAAAGAGTGTTAGCCTTGAGTGGAAAAAGCTAAAGGATGGTACTTAGGCCCTGAGTTACCACCCCCCCCCCCCCCACAAATAAAAATGAAACACCATCTCTTAACCAACATAATGATTAAAATAACAAACAGGGGCTACAGATGTGCCAGACAGTTCTTAATATATTACTTAACTAATTCTCCCAGTGATTGTGTAGGTGTATATGTTTATTTGACAAGTGAATATACTGAGACTCATAAAGACATATAATGGCATATGCCCTTTATTGGCTTATATTACCTCTCAGATTTTAATAAATAATAGCTAGTGCTAATAAGGAGATTTGTGAGCAGATTAGAATATAAATTGATGGGCAACACCTAAATAATGTGTTTACAAACCATAAGGATGTTTTTTTGTTTTTTGTTTTGTTGGCTGTGGGGCTTGAACTCTGGGCCTGGGCGCTGTCCCTCAGCTCTTCAGCTCAAGGCGAGCGCTCTACCACTTGAGCCACAGTGCCACTTCCAATTTTCTGAGTGGTTTATTGGAGATAAGAGTCTCCCGAGCTTTCTGCCCTAGCTGGCTTTGAACAGTGATCCTCAGATCTCAGCCTCCTGAGTAGCTAGGATTACAGGCGTGAACCACCAACACCTGGCCCTTAAGGAAATTTTTTTTGGGGGAAGGTCCAGTTGTGGGGCCTGAACTCTGGGCCTGGGCGCTGTCCCTCAGCTCTTCAGCTCAAGGTAGTGCTCTACCACTTGAGCCACAGCGCCAATTCCGGCTTTTTTCTTTTTGCTTATATGGTGCTGAGGAATCGAACCCAGGGCCTCAGGCATGCAAGGCAAGCACTCTACCACTGAGCCACTTTGCCAGCCCCTTAAGGAAATTTTTGCAGTAAGTACATTAAAATATAGATACAGACATTTTACCTGAAGTTGCTTTATAATAGCAAAGCAATAGCATCAGTAACTTGCAGCATTTTAACAAGCTTGCATTCTTATCAGAGACAATAAAATACTGTTAATAATTAATTCATGTAGGGAAAAGTTTGTCCTTCTCTGCATGTACCTAAGCATATATAATATTTGGTGTTCTACACTGCTGGAGGAATATCAATACCCAATTTCAAACTCTACTATAAAGC